>NW_024080714.1:1399767-1625265 GCF_003009895.1 Hyaena hyaena | reverse complement strand
GAATATGAAATTTATCTAAATTCAAATGTAAGTTGAACATTTTCTAAGAGTAAAAGTTATTTATGCAAGCACTTTAACTTTGATGAATCCTTTTACTCTTCCTTAAAATGAGAGTAATGCTAATGTCTATATCATAGGACTATGGAGATGATTAAAAGACAGATTATATAGAATGCTGAGCACAGTGACTGGAACATAGTACTCAATAAATATTATCACTCACTGTCATCAAATTCTTACCATAGTTAAGTATTAATTAAAGGGCAAAGGAAAGTCATTGATATATTTCAGTTACCACTCTGAAACTTATGTTTTAGAGACTTACAGGTGGCAATAGTGGTAATGGTAAATTTTGGTGATGTTTATATTTATCTTATTTTATTTTTTTAAATTTTTTTTTAACGTTTTATTTATTTCTAGGAGAGAGAGAGACAGCGTGAGCAGGGGAGGGTCAGAGAGAGAGAGGGAGTGACAGACTGAAACAGGCTCCAGGCTCCGAGCTGGCAGTCAGCACAGAGCCCGACGCGGGGCTCGAACCCACGAACCGCGAGATCATGACCTAAGCAAAGTCGGACGCTTAACCGACTAAGCCACCCAGGCGCCCCTCCCAACCTCATTTCTTAAAAGACCCTATAATGCAGGCTTGCCTCCGTCCCTCAGGTTCCTACACACTCTCCAGTCCCCACCTGGATTATCCCTGAGCCCCGCCTGGATCACCCATGACTTGTCTCATGCTTTACAGTCTGCCTGGACAGTCCTTCTTTCCTTCCTTTCTTCCTTCCTTCCTTTCTTCCTTCCTTTCTGCCTGGTACACATTACATATATCTTTGTGTTCTTATATATATATATATATGGCAGGAAAACAGATAAACACCGAACAAGATATCATCTCACTCATTTACTCAGAAACAGTGTCATTCCCTTGTTCATTCCAAAAGTGTTCATTAAAATGTGTCCTTTTTGCCAGACTATCTTCTGGGCATGGTAGTAAATAAGAGAAAAATTCCCTGCTCATGAGGAGTTTATATTCTAATAGAGAAAAAAGACTTTGAACTGAAAACAGATTATGAGCAAAATAATTTTACCCTGTAATTTGGTTGTTGTGAAGTATAATGATCAGGATATATAAAAAAGGAGGTTATCTACCTATCTGCCCCTCTACCTCCCTGTATCTGGGAACATACAGATTCTGATTCATAACTACTTTAAAATTCTTGTTCTCCCATTGAGGGATGTGGAATTGTATTTCTTTCCTGGGGAAAAGTAGGGTCATTGTCAGAACTATATTAAAATGGGTGGATAATATCCATCAAATCAGTTTTCATCTTTCTTGTCTGTTCAGAAGTGACACAAGGTCATTTTCCTTTCATCTCTGATCCATGAGAAGATGTGAGGAATCTGCGTACCTCCTAACATAGTGTGCAAATCTTTATTTGCAGAGTCTTGGAGGATGGTCTAGATATCCTTTTACTCCAACATCCAATGGCATCTTTGCCTCAGGAACATCCTGACGATATCAGGATGCATCAATATTTATGCTACCATCACATCTGGTACATTCGGATCACTTTAAGTTTGGAGCAGTATTTTAGAGTTTGAAGTAAATTTGCTTTCTAGTGTTCTCTTGAAAATTCGCATCTCTTTTCTGTTTTGGGGTCCTCGAATCTCTGCAGATTTTCATTCCCGCTCTTGCACAGTGGCTTCCCATGTACATTTGCTGTGCCTATGAATAAAGAATCACATACACACATACTTAGTCTAAGTTTTGATGAATTCCAAAAGCAGAACTAAAAATGGCTGTGCAATCACATGCTATAGTCTGGAATAGAATAATTGTAATTACGGATCGTAAAACAAATAAAGTATGTGTATGCGGAAGGAGATGAAATGAGAAGCAGCTGCCTTAAATCCTTCCTAGAAGAGTCAGAGTATGTGTAAACAAACAAACAACAAACAAACAAGGATGACAGTAGCCTTGTCTTCAGGGGAGCACAGCAGACTTTTTGATTCCTTTATGTACACATTTTTTATTCTGAAAAAGAAGTGAAACCCTCTCCTTGTAACTTATTCTTCCCAAAGGAAAATGTCATCAATTGTAACTGTATTTATTTATGCAGAATTTTATACCTCATTGTCATTCTCAAAATGAGATTTCCAACATCCAGAAGGAAAACTTTCCAATACATGTCAAAGAATTTAAAGTACCTTCCTACTGACATGTATTATCTGCTAAAACCAACACTGTGTGTCTTCACTGACGTTTCGGGCATGCCCACTCATTTGTTTTTCTCATAGTGAGTGTTACCTTCAGTTCCCCTTTCCTCCAGTTAAAAAGAAGAGAGTTCCAGATTTTAGATTAAAAGAAGAAAATGCATAAGTGCATGGGTTTAGTGATGAGGAAGAAAAACCCTTAAGTAGATGGGAGCCTGCCTACTAATTAATTATACACTCCATCCCATTACAGTATTAGGTATTAGTCCTTGCATAGAGCAGTACAACTCACCTTATAATCTCTGCGAATATCAAATTTCTATATGTTGATTTATATTTAAAATCCACTTTAAATCATTTCTATTCAAACTCTAGGAGGGCAAGTATCTGATCTCCCCTGTTTGATCCAAGTCTTGTTGAATTCCAAGTATTAGCACAGTGTCTGGCCTCTGAGAAGCCCTTAAGAGTAATTATTTGGATGAATAAATAAATGAGTTAATGAATGGTGTTACTAGGAGATATTTCCAGGTAAGACTTCCAAAGACTTCTTTAATTTCTGTGTTGTACCTATGTATATTTTCATGATATCAAGTTCTCAAAGCTCACTTGCACATTTTACTATTCTGTTATCAGAGAGCCCCTTCTTTCTCTCCTTAGTTTTGTCAATAACCATGGTCAACAAAGGCTTTTGTGGAATACCTCTATAAAATTTCATTTTTTTTAAATTTAGACATGGAATGGAAGGCTTCTAGCAGCTGAACAGGCCTGATGCCATTGGATGGTGTTGGTAAGCAATGTGCAGTCTGTACAGTTAGTCTGGAAGTTCTTAAATCATGCCATAGCATGCTTTAAGGGTGACTGAAAAAGCCAGAACTACGAAGGACAGGGGTCTAGGGAAAAACTTGCCTGGTTCTGGAGCTGGCCATCAGAAGTCAATGGATTTGTCCAAAGACATTTAGGGAGCTCAGGCTTGATGTGGACAGGAATGGAAACCAATGTTACAATGTTGGCAGCACAAGATACTCAAAATTGCGCAGGTGATGCTTATGTGCCAGGGCCTAGGTAGGTTGTTACAAGGTGAAGGCTGACCTCGTAACAAGACATCAATCTTCGAACCTGTATTTTGACCTGGATCAATATGACACAGTCTAGGGCCAGACTATGAATTGGAGGAGGAGACACAGAGGCATCAAGATGAAATCCAAGGTCTGCCCTACACCAGCCCTATAATGCTGAGCCTAATTCCATCTGGCAAGACTAATTTTGTATTTCTTGTGGAGGAGTTGAGAGTATCACTTTGCCTCCTGCTCAATTCTAGACGGTTCAGGGGCCAGCAGGCCCTGACCTGCAGGTAAAAGGGCACCAGCCACTGCAGCTGAGGCTTGAGAAAGGCAAGGGCTGACAAAGTCAATCTATCAAGAAGTTAATGCCAACTCTTGGTTCTGAGAATTCTCATCTATTTATAAAGAAGTTCTAAATATGTGTAAATGCATCATTTTGAAGCCCAAGGATATCCTTCTTACAAAAACAATATTTCTCTTCAGACTCCTACCCAACTTAGTGTTCAGGTAGGTAAGAGTTTGTAGAAAAAACACAAACAAAGAAAACACCCCCACAAATCGGAACTTGGTGAGGAGAGACTTTTATTCCAAAAGATTATTGCGGGACACCTTCGTGGTTCAGTCAGTTGGGCATCCAACTTTGGCTCAGGTCATTTTCTCCCCATTCGTGAGTTCAAGCCCTATATAGGGCTCGCAGCTATCAGAACAGAGCTCCGCTTCAGATTCTCCTGTCCCCTTCTCTTTCTTCCTGCCCCCCACTCACACTTTCTTTCTCAAGAATGAATAAATATTTTTAAAAAAGGATTATTGCAAGAAAAGGAAAGTGACTTTGCAAAAGGGAAAGGGATTAGTGTCCTAGGGAGGAAGACTATAGCAATAGGGAGGGGGGACTATTGTAACAGGGTGAATGCCACAAGCTTCTGTGCCCTAAGTATCTCATGAGTTGGGCAAAAGGGGTTTCTTTTATAGAGAAGAACAGACAAAGCTAGAAAGAACTGAGTGTGAGTAAGTGGCATGAGTGATAGCATGGCACGACAGGATAGTAGATCAGAGAATGTTTTACCCCGAGGCGAGCCTTTTCTTGGAAGGAGTTTTCTGCTGGATCAGACTGAAGTTGGACTAAAGTTCAGACACCTGGGGGGAAGAGAGACATTTATCCAAAGTTTGGCCAATTAGTATTTTGTTTCGAATGATTAAAACGATTAACAGTTCAGCTAATCACTTACAAGGGAAAGAAAGGGAATTCTGAATACCTGCCTAGCCTCCTTATAGAGAAACAAGGTGACAGGCATCTGTGAGTCTTATCTAAGTCATATGGGGAAGGGTGCTTCTTTGCAGAAAGCTGTTTCCTAGAACAGAAAAAGGTAGACAGATTCTTTTTACCTTCGCTGAAGGGCTTACAGGGCTCAGGTAAGATTCACCACTGTCAAGCTCAACTCTTAGGCAGGCTTTCGTCCAGTAGCATCTCACTCTACCACAAAAAGGGCATGGAAGCTGCTACAAATCCTGGCCTGTGCTTCAGATGGCTCTTTTCGTCTCAGGTCCATGCCGTTCTAGTTGCCCAATAAAAAGGGAAGAAAGGAAGATACCATTGAAGTTGCTGCTGGAGAGTCTTGCTTCTTAGTCTGCCCACTGGACATCAACATGGGTCAGTCTGGAGCCCTTGGGACCACTGCACATAAACTACCAAATGTACACAAATTTATGAAATTTGACTGCACATTGCTTACCAACACCTCTCGGCTGCATACATTTTCCCATAGTTTAATTCAAATTTCAGGCTAAATATACTGAGAGAATTCAGAATTGGGTACCATGATTACTAAATTTCTAGATAACTGACTGATTTTTTTTCTCTCCTCATCATGTTAATATAAGGGATTGACTTGGCCAACATTGTAAAACTCGTCATGATAGTGATCTAATGATGGATAAGAGGAAAGATGTGATATTTGTGTGCAAATGAAACCATCAAGAAGTGCAGTGGTGTTTTTTTTTTCCTGAATACATTAAAAAATAAAGATCCATATGGTGCCAGGCCATTGGCCTGGGAGGCAAGAAAGGCTAGCTTAAATACAAATATACTGTTTCTGATTAAGAAAACACTTTTTTATTCATATAAAGTATTTATTAGGTATTGGATTTTATAAACTGTTTGGTCCCGGAGTCTTTATTTTAAAAAGGTTACTCTGAATGCATTACCAAGTATCCTGTGGAATATTTCACATAAAAGGAAGCAGAAAATGTATAAATGTAAACAGGCTAATTGTATGCAGATATAAATTATGGATGTTGGTCTTATGAAAAAGCATTGCTGATTTGCAGGGGGCTTACTCAGCAGCGCTGCGTCTTGTCTAAGGGGATATTTAGTATGGCTGTGATGTGCAGAATTTAAAACAAAACTTTAAATTCTGGAGGATAAAATATAGCCCAATTGTGCTAAGACCACTCTGTTGGGAGAATGAGGTTTTTAGTTTATTTCATTGTTGTTGACGTTGACACTCATTAGTTCTGTTATCCTCCATGCACTCTTGTTTCCAGATACCATGTGAAAGCAAAGGTTTGGTTAAGGGTTGTTTCTAGTTCAATGACACTTCCTGATAGTCACTGCAGGTGACGCTGTCTCCAATACTCAGTGTGGTTTCCATTGCTCAAGTGGGCATTTTGTACTCACAATCAAAGGCAGGCTAGGGAGATGCCTGCAGTCTCAAACGATAGAGATTACTATAGATTCTTTTTCCCCCCTAATTACAAAACAAAATACAAATATGAAACTTACAAAACATGCCGTAAGATGAAAGAAAGTCAAGTTGAATGGTGCAAACGGAAAGATCTCTGATATGATTACTCCTTATGGTGGGTAATTTGCTGCGCCACCACCAATTTTTATCTAAGTTCTTCCAATAAGCTTAACCTTTAGGTAAAGACGCTGCTCCAATCTCATCCCATAGAACTGAGGAAATATGGAACAATAAAGTATATTTTTAAAATAATGTTTAATACAATTTAAAGAAGACAACCTAGTTATGAACTCTTTGGAAGGAATGAAACATACTGAGTGCAGTTTTCCTATATGATAGAATACAACCCACAAGGTTTACAGTTGTGTGCAGGACAATTGTGCTTCCCTCTGGATTATGTTTGTAACCAAGACACTCATCAAGAGGATGTTTTGTGTGGCTCTCTCAATAGACCGGATTGCCTGGAAGAAGTTTTGGGCTCAGTCTTTCAGTTCTTTTTAAACTTCTCTTTCTCCATATTCTTTCTCTTTCTTTCTCACAGTTGAAGGGCTACTCATAGCAAATTACTCTTCTCAGCAACCTCAAAGTTTCTTAGATAGAACATGCTAGCCTGTGCTTGCCTAGCCAATCTAATGCATTACCTAATTTGAACAAACTAGTTTGTGTCACTGAATTAATATATTGGCTTCCCTGAGCCAAAATACTCAGGTTTCCATTGGGAACTTCAAAAATGTACTTTGAGCTAGCACTCTGGGGTCAATTATTATGCAAATATTCAAGGGGTGCTTCTTGCAAGCCAAAACTGATACAAAAATACTGTTTAATAGCCTTACAAGTTGGCATTAACCCAATTTTAAGATGATAGAAATTATGGTCAGGGATTAAGTACTAGCTGCTATATTATGTTTTGCCCTTTATCATTGTTCTAGGAAGCTGCATTTACAAAGCACTCAGTCCAGTTGAGTCTAGCAAACCATTTGGTTAGTTTAGGATGTGTAGAAAACCAAACCTCACTTCAGTCTGAGGTCCTGACAGTCCAATTTGATCATATAAACTGCCAAGATTGTTCAGAGAGTTACCAATGAGGCCTTTCATTTAGTGCTGTGTAAACTTAGCTTTGTTATTATAGAAACTGGATGTATCCAGGCTTTTCATAACATGCTTTTCATCGACTCCTCAAAAGTGTGTTTTGTATAAGGTTCATATATATATGAAATTTTGTTTCGTATGTATTTATTCAGTACTCATGGGTTCAGGTCTGAAAGAGGTTCCTGAAAGTGTTGAAGGTTGGTACGACTGTGTTTAACACACAGGGCTCATTTCCCTTCCCAAACTCCATCCAAGTAGGCCCAGTAAGAGCTTCCCTGATATAAGCATTCACTCTGGGCAAATGAGGCTGATGAATAAGTGATGAGTTATAGGACACAGCTAAATATCTACTTGGCTAGACAAATTAGCTCAGAAAAATGGATTCATTTACTGTAATCTAAATTTTAAAATATATTTTTATTACTACTAAGATAGCTCTGTAAACATAATAAAAATTTGTTAATAAAGATTATTGTATCTAAAATTACTGCTATAATAACTAGAACTCTCAATAAAATTTCCAAGAAACTTGATGGCTTTTTCTCCCTTGATAGAAATTATACTTGTATATAAAAACTTTTTGATGCTGTAACAATGCTCTAATAGGAGTCTGGAAGGCACTTCCTGTGAGGCACATAAGAGCTGAATTATTAAAGGGAACCCCAGAAAACTGGGAGGAATTCATCTGAACTTGGAAAAGCTTAATGAGTTCAATTCTGACCTTTCATCTACCTATAGTTTGCAAATGAACTGAAGCTAGAGCCATTTCAGGAAGACCTTGGAGGTAGATGGGCAGCTATGAAATAGTATGTGACTTTTGATTCAGGAAAGGATAAAGAGTCATTTGTGGCTACTGGAGATGCTAAAGTAATGTAGACATCCTCCAGGCAAGCAACAGCCATGAACTCAAGGTTACCTAAGCGCCTGTGAGATCAGGCCTAGATATTGGGTTAGACCAGTAAATGGCAAAGGACGTTTTTTCAAAGCATTAACAACAGTGCTCTTATTCATGTGACTGAATTCTTACGTTGAATTTGGACTATAAATTTAGACTCTGCTTTATCATTAAATAAATTAAATATGGTAATTTGAGTGTGAAGTCCATTCCATTTTTTGTTTCAAATTTACTGCTTTTCTTGGTTCCATTCGGAAATCAGAAGAGTTGGTTGCGCATACTTAGATGTCAAAACCACTGGATGCCACCATCCTTAGTTCCAGAATCAAAATGACTTAAAATTTCATATCCTAAAAATAAACTGTGAGAACTAGAAACACACACACACACACACACACACACACACACCATGCTATAACACTTCACATTAAAATGATGAGTAAATTTGACAATTAAGGTAGATAAAATGAGAGCATTTTGTTGAAAAAGAAAAATCTGGTACTCCTGTGCTTGGTCAAGAACCCGACTGTGAGAGTTGTAAAATGATGATCAGAAGTCACCTGACTCTGGGTGCCTTGGTGGCTCAGTCAGTTAAGCGTCTGACTCTTGATATCAGCATAGGTCTTTATCTCCGGGTCATGAGTTCAAGCCTCACATTGGGCTCTGTGCCTACTTTTAAAAAAAAGTCAACTGACTCCAAAATACAAAATATGTTTTTGCATGAAAATGATATGAAAAGAAGTCTTACTTATCTTGTGAAGAACATGTTTATACCTCGTGGCCAAGAGAAACCATTCAGGTCAGTTACTCCATTTCATGAACAAGGAAGAAAGTGTGTGAACTCATGATTTCTGTTGATTTATGTAATGTGTGTCTAATTAGTTAATCAATGAGTACTGAATAAATACACATGAAGCAAGATTTTAAAAATACGTGAACCTAATGCATAAAAATCTTTTTAATTACTTATCCTATTATTCATTACATCAAAACAGGATGAGTCATTTAGAATTCAGGAAGATTTCAACCCTTCTGTTACTAAGTCTGTATTGGACAGAGGGTAAATATACAAGAGTGTTTGTATATTGATCGACCTGTTTTGACAGTAATAATAATGGCTAATAATATGAGGAGAAGTCAGATGCTATGCCTAGGCACTGTACCAACCCAGGACATTTTCACAGGCCAATACTCTTACATCTGATTGTTTCCAGCTCTGCCACGCCTTCTTGGGGATGGCAACACAGGAACATGAAGAAACATATAAGCTCTTATTAGATAGGCTATTCTTCCTTCCCCACTATAGCCATGTATAAATAATGGTAACCTATAATTTTATTATTAATAACCACATAAGAAGTAGTCCTGATGAATTGTGACGAGGCCAAATATGTAAATGTACCTATTATGATCACTGCTGATATGTATACTGTCCATACTTATATTCCTTTATAGTTTATAAAGCATTTGGAGAACATTTACACATTTATTGTCTCAATAACTTTGCAAAAATAGGGAAGACAAATTTCTTCTGCCTATTTTACAGCTTAGGGAAATTGGAAAGATGAGTGACTTGCCCAAGGTCATATGGCTAGTAAGAGGTAGAGCAAGTAGTTAGGTCTGTGGGAGAAGTGTGCATGGGGGCTCATCAAGGCAAACACGGAGAATGGGAAGCCACTGTATAAACATGTGCATCTCCATCATTGTGAAATTTACTCAATGATAATTTGTTTCTTCTTCCTAACCTCCTTCCCTCCCTCCCTTTATTCTTTCCATCCTTCCTTTCTTTAAACAAGTAATAATGAGGATTTGCAATATCCTAGACACTCTTCCAAATATTGAAAATACAATGATGAAGAAAACAAAAAAAAATCAGGGTAGGAAATGATATACTGTGGAATCAAACTGAGCTCTCAATCACACAAGTTTTTTTATTGATCATGGAAGTCTGGTGAGCTTAGAGGCCCTCCTTCTACTTGTAACAATGCTAACTGAATGACCCGTGTTCAGTCATGATGGCAGAGAAGGTTGGGACAAAGGAGGCCCCTGGCTCTCAACTAATCTAGAAATGTCACAAGCTACTTTTGCTCACTTGCCACTGACCAGAACTACCCATGTGTCCCTCACTAACTGACAGGGAAGCTGGTAAGCAGAACTCTCTGTGTCACATTCCTGTCCTCCTGTGGTCATTAGCCTGTGTGTTGAGGGGACACAGATGATTAAGAAGTTAATAAATAAATAGTGGCAAACAGTGATGGGCACAATGAAGAAAATAAGCAGTAACAACGAGATAATAATAGATACAACCCAATACAAACTGGGAGCTGAAGGAGGTCCCCTTTTTGATCACAGATTCATGAGAGAGGACTAGCTAAGATGTGCCTGGACTCCTAAGCCATAGAAACTGTGAAATAACACGTTTGTCTTGCTTTAAGCCACTAAGCTGTGATAATTTGTTACGCAGTCATATAAAACTAATACACTGTCACAGTTTTCTTATAATCTGTTAATAACTATTTTGCATAAATGTTTTGTTATGGGCTCTTTTGTCTGACTTTCTCTTTACATTTTTGTTAACATTTGAATACATATAGGTGAATATTAAAAATGTAGGAAAAGTATAGAAAGTAGTACAATTACTCAAACACGTTCCAGCTTAAGAGATAGTCTTTACCAATCCCCATGACACATCTCCGCAATCCCCCAATGGCCAGAAGTAAATAATATCTTGCGCTTTTTTGTCTATCATTCTTTTGCTTGTCTTTATTGATTTGCCACATATGTGTGTATCCTTTAAACAAGCTGTCATTTTATTTTACCTGACATACATCGTACTTTATACAAACGAATCATGCTGAAGGTGTTTTGAAAATTCCTTTCCTTGTTCAATATCATGTTTTGAGCAACAGTTTCATTTTGATGTGTGTAGCTTTAGTTGATTATTTTTTCTAATGCTGGATAGTTCATCTTGTGCAGAGGCCATGATGTTTTTATCCATTCTTCAGTTAATGGAAATTGAGGTTGTCTGAAGGGTTTTTAACATTATTATTATAAACACTGTAAGAATGTATGTTCTGGTCTATGCCTTCAAGTACTTAGCGGGATCACAAGTTATGGACATTCACAACTTTCCTAGAAAATGTCAAATTGGTTTCTGAGGAGGCTGGATCAACTTCTACTGTCACCATTACTTTATGGAAATTCCCACTATTCTACATTCTTGCCAAAATGTTTTTACTGTTGTTTGTTTTTTGCCAATCCAAGGGGTGTAAAATGAAATCCCTTCTGTTTCACTTGTCTTTTCCATGATTCATGATGCTGTTGAGCATCTTTTCATGTGTTTATTGACCTTGAAGATTTCCTCTGATGTGAGGAACCACTTTGAGTCATTGACTGAATCAGTCAGGGTTCCAGAAGGAAACAGATGGCACCCATCCTGGGCAATTTGAGGAGATTTTGATTAAAGGATGATTTACAGCTGGGTGGACAAGACCCCACGAATCTGTCTTGCAAGAGACAGAGTTGTTACTAGTAACACTTTCAGGCCTAAGGATGTGCAGAGAGGGATCACTCAGCAGAGATCACAAAGGTAGCAATGTGAACTTCTGTGGAGGAGGCAGCAGACCTCGGGCAGCCCCAGAGAGGAAGAGGTGTGTATTGGGGGGAGGGGGAGATAAACTCTCTTTCTTCCTTCTCATTCCTCCTCTCAGATCTTTGCAGTGCTTCCATCTTTAGAACCCAACCCCAACCTCACCCCAGGAAGCAACAGGGTAGCAGAGAGCCTGTTGCTGCAGTCACACAGGCCCAAGGCAGTGGGGGGAGAGGTGGAGAATAGATCTGGAGAGGCAAAATGGAGTCTCCGGTCCATGTGCCATTTCCCCACTAGATTGGTTGCATTTGTTGTGGTGATTTCTCAGGTTTTTACATATGGAGGTGTTTCTTTAGACTCTTCCTGGCCTATTTCTGTGTGAGACTCTCACTGCATTTCAAGTACCCATTTCATCTTTGATGCGAAGTTTCTCTTTATACTGAGTGGCATTTGCCTTCTTGAAATATCCAGTCCTGAATCTTATTCTAATACTTCTTTGATGACAGACCTTCAAAATTCAGAGGACATTCTCATGTCCTCTTTATTTTTTTTTTTAATGTTTCTCCTCCCCCTTTTTTTGGCACTCATATCAGACTGATGGTCCATATAAAGTCTGTAGCTTACAAACCACTATTGCCCATCCCTATTTCACAGGAATTGTTATTAACCCAGGTCTCCTTTACTGTATTCATACACACATTACTTTTAAATCTAAATACTCACTATACATTTATGCCTGTTACATTTTATCCTGATTCAAATCTTGGACATATACCCCCATTGGAAATGGTGTAAATTTGCTCCTGTCATTAAATGTATTAGTCCCTTTTTCCTGGCTCTGAGTCACATACAATATTTATTTATTTATTTATTTATTTTTAATTTTTTAAATGTTTATTTATTTTTGAGAGAGAAAGAGTGTGAGCAGGGGAGGGACAGAGAGAGAGGAAGACACAGAATGTGAAGCAGGCTCTAGGCTCTGAGCTAGCTGTCAGCACAGAGCTCGATGTGATGCTTGAATCCACAAACCGTCAAATTGTGACCTGAGTCTAAGTCAGATGCTTAACTGACTGAGCCATGCAGGCACTCCAGATACCATCTTTATTAATATGATTTTGGTTCATATAAACTGAAATTTGAATTTGGCTTTTCTGCTTACAATATGACTTTGTACATATTTCTTATCTTTTCAGAAACTCATCTTCTCATTCACAAGAAAGAAATCCTATCAGTCCTATAGGGCTATTGTTCATTATTTTCAAAAACTTCAAGCATAGACAGAATTAATTAAGATAACATATGTGAAAACACCTTAACAATAGAAATGCTGTAGTGTAATGGATACGTCGTTTTCAACACAGACTGTGCTTTCCTTTTGTACCTTACCAAGTGTGAGACTTTTGCCCTAGCTCACCTTAGCCTCTACTTGCCTAAAGGGACAGAGGGATTTGTTACAGCAGAAAGGCAGAGAGAAAAGCCAATCAAAATGAGATTGTGCGACAAGGTGGCCATTTTCCCAAGCAGGCTACTGCCTTGAGAAAATGATTTGTTCCCCCACATTCTTTTTTCCTCCTTCTTTAGCCTATTGGAAGACTCAGCACACAGCATTCCCTTGTAGTATAAGAGAGACCCTGTCCACCGTCAGGGACTACCTGTAATTAGAAGGGAAATATGACATATGTAACATTTAAACAAACACAAAACTTGCCTTCTTTCCAGCCCTAGGGTTTATGGGAAGAAGTAAAAACAGTACAACAGTCAGATACATGGTTTTTGATTTCCATTCTTGGAGGTTTTGCCTAGAGGGGAGATGGTTTAAATAAAATAAGCAAGGAATCTCTTCTTTCTACTCCTTTGGGATGCCGGCAGAAAGTAACTCAGAAACTGCTTATAGCAATGCAGCCGTATGTGGTCAGGCAAGGGAAAGTCCTTGTATTTAGTGTCCTCACTCTGTCTTTGTTTCTGGAGAGGCATGAGCATGACCCGGAAGTCATGTTAACAGTCTACTTGGGAATCTGTCCATGTGGATTGCCACAACAGAGATGTGCATACTGACTGTCACATAGGGTCCAGAACAGACTATTCAAGCTGGGAGTGAATAGATGGCACAAGCCATCCCCAGATGTTCCAATAGTGACAGGGAAGCCTAGATGGTCCTGAGCCAGCAGGGGCGCCACAGAGCACTCATTGGTCAGGCCAAGAGTGGCCAAAAGTCACCTCAGCTTCCTATTTCAACTTTCAGTATCAGTTCAGAGAAGACAAAAGTCACCTCCCTTGAGGGATCGACACTGTTCTGCTGCCACGCAGATGCCTAAGCTCTACACCTTCCACAGTTAGAGCAGACTCAGGGAGACAAGGGTAAGGGGCTGTTTCAAATGATAGAGTGTTTCCATAAAAAGGACAGCTTATATTATTAACATAGTGGACTAAGTTCAAGCAGAGTTGAACTCTTAGTTAAATTTTTCCTCCTTATCGATACTCATCAGATGATGGATCATAAAAAGAACAGTTACAGAAGAGATCAACTTTTTATCTTTGCACAACCATGTTGTCATGGGTTTTTTATAATCCCTGTTCATTAGACATTCGGCAAATGTTAACTTTCCATATTTCCTTCTTTCTCCATAAGTAAATTTTAAAAAACTTTTTAAAACCCTGACCTAAATACAGAGTGCTAGGTATCTATGAAGTGTAGGTGACAAAGGCAGTCTTGATAATTTCCACTTTTATCTCTTTTTTTCTATTTTGTTCTTTTTATTTTGCTGCTTTATTTCAGCTGGAAATGCAGTTCAAGCTGGCTTATGCAAACAGAAACAAAAATGCAATTCTTCTGGTTTAAGGATTTGTCTCACACATGGTTGGATCTAAACATATGGTGTATAAGTACTTGGTATTTATTCCTTTTATCTTTCAGCTATACTTTGATTCCATGGGCTTCAAACTCAGACTGAATGACTCTACATGGTGATCTCCAGCACTTCCAGGTCAATATTCTACCAGCTTCAAGACCAGTGCAAAACAAAAAGGGGGGATGTTTTATGTCAACAACTCAAAATATGTGCCAGAATTATGTTTTGTTAGCATGCTCAAGATCCACTAGCCTACCTCTGAGACAATTGCTCTGATCAGTGGGATGGAATGACCTCCTTGGCTAGGCTTGAGTCAAGTGTCTACTCCTAGAGGCAATAAGTCAAGGCAGCTTCATCTGAACCACATGAATTAAAGGTGGAAGGGGATGGTTTCCTACACACACACAATTCAGGATGATGTCATCAGAAAATGAGACTGGATACTGAACAACAAAACCTTACAAATGTCCACCATTCACTTTCATCACCAGTCTTCTGTCCATATCTTACTCTCTGTAATTCTGAAAGATTTCCCACAGAAGATTCCCCCTGAAAAGTTTCCCAAAGAGTGTTCCTCACAAAAGATAACCATCAGAAGTTCCCTCAGAAGGTTTACCCGAGAAGTTTCCCCTCAAAAGATTTCCCTAGAGGATTCCCTCAGAAGCTTCCCTTAGAAGATTTACCACAAAAGATTTCCCCAGAAGGTTCCCCTCAAAGATTTTCCCAGATGGTTCTCCTCAAAGATTTCCCCAGAAGGTTTCCTACAAAGGGTTCTTCACAGGAGGTTACCTGGTGAAGGCTCCTCTTATAAGGTTCCCCTTGACAAGTTTCCTTGGAAGTTTCCTCTCGGAAAATTTCTCACAGAAAGTCCCCTTTGGAAGGTTCCCCTCAGGGGTTGCATGATTGTAGCTGGTACTTCTTTCAGTAGCAGGCAGTTTACAGTTTAATTTATCAGGCCTGAAGCCTTGAGCTTCCCATATTCTTGATTGAAGAATGATCTCCCCCTCTCTGGAAAACGCCTCCTCCTCCCAGACTGAACATTTCCACTGTGGGAGTGGTAAAATAGAGTGGAGAGGTCCAGGGGAGCACCATTAGACCATCCAGTCCAGCAGAATCAACTATAGGTTGCCAACATGTAGCAGATGGCAGTCAGATCTTCCTTAGCTTATGCATTCTGGCTTCTTAATCTGGAATTCGACTCCCTGGTGTGCATATTTATTTTACCTTTTTTGGATGAAGAGAAATCTTGATAAAATAGAAAGCCAATCAATGTTGAATGAATAAAGAAATATTGGCATGAAAGGAGCAAATTATGGACTGAATTAACCTGCCTCTCTCTATCTGTTAACATTATAATGTCTACCTCAGCAGTGAAGACAGTCATTGGCTTGGCTGCTAGAAACAGCTCAAAAAGACATTTTTGTAAAATGCTTTTTACTGTGTAAAAAGCTCAGCTCATTTTGGGGTAAGGCTTCCTATAACTATTATGGACTTGAAAGGAAGACTGTAGAATGAACACTGACTACATCAGAAATGACCATGCCTAAGAACGACAATGGAAACTGACCCTAGTCACCACATCCCTCTAAGACCAAGCACCCTCATTTATCATACACACAGATTAGACCAGAAGGTTCTGAAGGTCCTTCAGCAATTAAATTCCATATTTCTGAGAGTATGGTACTCTTACCTTTGAGCTTTTCAGAGAAATCACTGTAAATAAGCCCTGGTGACTGGAGTGCCTCTCAATTTTCTCCTTGACCATCTCATCAGATTCCCACTTTTTAAGCAGTGAGAAAGAAAAAAGCAGCCCTGACATCTATCAGCTGGTAGCTGACCTGGAGCTGCTACGCCACGCTCATTACTTAAACAATTCCACAAACACCACAATCAGATGAGTGGGCTTAGAGACCCCAATGGACTGAGACAAAAACGAGACCCTCTACAACCACGGCTGAGATGAATGAGAACAGAGAGCAAATCACAAAAAGACCAAGACTCCTCTTCTAGCTAACATGGTGTCTGCTACTTCTTTATCAGCTGGAGCTTTAGCCTTCATCTCTTCTTCCTCCTTCCTAGATAAAAATTGTTAAAATATCCAATTATAGAATTTAGCTCACTTCCTGAGAGTACCCATTCCAGAGCAGATTCCTGCTTTCTTAAACCCTAAAATCAACTAGGACAAGCCCAGATTTTATCAGGAAACTGCCCCCCACCACCCGTGTTCCTAGAGTGTTAGTATATAAATCCAACTTTCACTATAGATGTGTTCCTGGTGGTCTGTTTGGTAGGTTTGAAAGAAGTTTCCAGCCCTTTTATGTCATCTTCCATTTATATCTTCGTAGTATCACAGCCTCCTTTCTTTGGAATCTCACTTTCAAATGCTAGGGTAGGTGTTTGACAGGATTCAGCTTTGTTTTCCTTGGCTCATGAACTGCACAGTGACTCGTCACTTTGCCATCATGCCTTACGTCCCTTGCTCATCGTCAACTACCTTTTCTTTCTTGAGCAGAATCTGTCAGAGTGATTTCTCTCCTTAATTTTGCTCTCTTTTAGCTGTAGCTTCAATAGAGGGGTATCTGGGATGTTTTCATAAATAGCTGTGCCTGGATTCTCCCCTCAGAATTTCTGATTTAAGTGGGCTTGGTGGGGGCAGTTATCATCATTTTTCTTCAAAGCTTGCCAAGTGATTCTAACATGAGCCACTGCTCCAGATCATTGTTATAAGGAGTGGAATTGTCAGAACATTAGATCTTTGCCTCAAGTTAACGATGGTGGGAATTACCTAACATTTCCTTCTCGGATATTCCCAGCCTCCCAGCCCTGAGCCAAGATCCTCTGTGTGTGTGTGCAGCCTCATACTTCTCATCCCTAAGACAACTTGTCTTTCTGTCTTCCCAATGGACACCTTTCCCTCATATCCCTGCATTGGGGTTTTGACTCCAGTTCAGAATTCCTCAGATCCATATCTATGCATAGAGGCAGAGAAAAAGAGAGATGGAGAGGTAGAGATACAGACAGAGACAGAGATACCCCATTCCACTGATGGGACCAGAGACTTTTTTTTGATGTTTCCATTCTTTGAATTTGAAGCCAGTGCCGAGATCCCTGATCTCAAGGTTAATCTCACTTCCTGCAGTGCTAACACATTTATCCCTCTTTTCCATCTTTTAACTTTGTGATTGTTTTGCTCCCTATCCCAACCGTTTGCCTAAACAGTGACTCAGGTTTGCTGAAAAATGTGGAACCCACACCTTGGCTGCTCAGCTCAGCCCCAGAAGTTGGCTGGCCTGTGCCAGTACCCCCCAAGGGGCCTCCCCTTGTTGTGGGGAGCATGGAAAGGGCAATCTTATACTCTGATTTGCTGGGGACAATCCAGTTTATCCTGTTTTCCCAGTATAATTTTTAAGTACCTCCTTTCATGCTCCAGAGTGCCTTGGTTTGGATGGTAAGTTGCATCCTTACTCTAGCTAAAGGACCATTGATAATCTGTAAATTATAAACTTGGCTCAACAAGACTTGAGATGTGACAGAATGAGTTTTCTATCATTTATCCCCTAGCCAGTTCCCTCATCACCAGAATATTCTGTCTCTTGTATGGTTTATAAAAAGAAAAAACAGTTCTGTCTCCATTTTTCTGGTGACACATGAATACTCAAGATATGCCTTTTTTCTTTCTCCTTTTTGTAATAGGTAATCTGTTAAAGAAAAGATGGAGTTTGTTACTGAATAAGGCCCTCCATAAACATAAATTTATTTTTCTGTGTTTCTTATACACTTTTTCATGTAGGTTCATTTTTCTGTTTACATTTATGCTTCCTTTTCATTTTATTCTTATTTATTTATTTTAGATAAAAATTGCACTTATTTAAACAACATGATAATTTGATACACTTCAATAGTGAAATTACTACAGTCAAACTAACATATCTCATCATGTAGTTACCATTATGCTACTGTCTTAGCGTATTTCTAGTATTCAATAATACAGATGTTCAATACAGTATTATTAACTATAGTCAGCATGCCTGGACATGAGATCTCTAGATTTATTCATCCTACATAACTGTGACTTTGTACTTTTTGACCAATGTCTCCTCATCCTATCCCCTCAGCCCTTGTTAACTACCATTCTATTCTTTGCTTCTATGAGTTCAACTTTTTTTTTTTTTTTTTTTTTTTTTTTTTTTTTACATATAAGTTTTTTTTTTTTTTTTTTTTTTTTTTTTTTTTTTTTTTTTTCACTTAACACAATGTCCTTCAGGGTCATCCACATTGTCACAGATAGAGGATTTCCTTGTCCTCATGACTGAATGTCATGTCCATTGTATATTNATAACTGTGACTTTGTACTTTTTGACCAATGTCTCCTCATCCTATCCCCTCAGCCCTTGTTAACTACCATTCTATTCTTTGCTTCTATGAGTTCAATTTTTTTTTTTTTTTTTTTTTTTTTTTAGATTTTACATATAAGTGAGATCATACAGTATTTGTCTCTCTCTGTCTGGCTTATTTCACTTAACACAATGTCCTTCAGGGTCATCCACATTGTCACAGATAGAGGATTTCCTTGTCCTCATGACTGAATGTCATGTCCATTGTATATTAATTCATACCACATCTTCTTTATCCATCCATCTGTTAATAGACACTTGGATTTTTCTACATCTTGGCTCTTGTGAACAATTTTGTAATGAACATAGGAGTGTAGATAATCTCTTTGTGAAACTGATTTCATTTCCTTTGTGTATATACCCGGAAGTTGGATTGCTGGATCATTCCACTTTTAATTTTGAAAGAACCTCCATACTCTTTCTGTAGTGGCTGTACAAATGCATGTTCTCATCGACAGTGTATAAGAATTCCCTTTTCTCCACATCCTCACCATGTTCTCATCGACAGTGTATAAGGATTCCCTTTTCTCCACATCCTTACCAGCACTTGGTATCATTTTTAAAAGAATTTTTTAAAGTTTTATGATTTACTTTGAAGGAGATAGCACTATAAATAGTGCATGCATACATTTGCAAGTGGGGGAGGGACAGGAAGAGGGAGGCTTTGTTCTGCACTGACAGCATGAATACTGATGCAGGACTCCATCTCACCAACCGTGAGCTCGTGAAACCAAGAGTTGGCTGCTCAACCAACTGAGCCACTCAGGCATCCCCTCCCCAGCCTTCTTTTTTCCTGATAGTCATCCTAACAGGTATGAGGTGACATTTCATTGTGGCTTTGATTTGCATTTCCCTAATGATTTATGGTGTTAAACATCTTTTTATATAGTTTTGGCTATTTGTATGTCTTCTTTTGGGAATGTCTATTCGAATCCTTTACCCATTTTTAAATCAGGTTATTTGTTTCCTTGCTATTAAGTTGTTTGAGTCCCTTAAATATTTTTTACCTTGACTCCTTTTGAGATGTATGATTTGCAGATATTTTCTCCCTCTCTGCAGATCTCTCCACTCTGCTATTGGTTTCTGTTGCAGTTGAGAAGTCTTCCCATTTGATGTAGTCCCATTTGTCTAGTTTTGCTTTCATTGCCCGTGCTTTTGGAGTCCTATCCAAAAAACCAGTGTTCTAACCAATGTCAAAAAGCTATGCTTTCTTCTAATAGTTTTATGTTTTCAGATCTTCTATTAAACCCTTTAGTCCATTTTGAGTTGATTTTTGTATGTGGAATGAAATAGGATCCAATTTCATTTTTGGCATGTGAAAAATCGGTTTTCCCAATACCATTTATTGAAAAGACTGTCCTTTCCTTGTTATGTGGTTTTGACACCTTTGCTGAAGACTGTTTGAACATAAATGTATGGATATATTTCTGTTCCATTGGTCTTAATGTCTGTTTTTGTGCCAGTACCATGCTGTTTTGGTTACTAGTGCTTTGCAGTATAATTTGAAGTCAGGAAGTGTGATGCTTCCAGCTTTGCCTTCTTTCTCAAGATTCCTTCGGCTCTACGGTCTTCTGTGGTTCCATAGGACTTTTAGGATTGTTTGCCCTATTTCTGTGAAAAATACCATTGGACTTTTGATGGAGATTGCATCAAATGTGTAGATCACATTGATTGGGATTGCATTAAATGTGTAGATTGCTTGGGACAACTTAAATCATCCAATATTAATTCTTCCAGTCTCTGAACATGGGATACCTTTTCATTTATTTGTGTCTTCAATTTCTTTCACCAGTCTTTTCCAGTTTTCAGTGTACAGATCTTTGACCTTTGTGGTTATATTTATTCTTAGTATGTTTTTATGCTATTCCAAATGAGATTGTTTACTTACGTTTTTTGGCTAGTTCATAATTAGTGTATAGAAATGTAACTGATCTTTTGTATTTTAATCTCATTGCTCTTATTCTTCAAACCATGTTTCATAAAATATGTTCCATTTATCCTAGTTATATTGCTTTCCTAGAGATCCAAAAATGTTTTTGATGACCTAAAAACAATATTCAATCTTTTAGAAATGTTACTGTGAGACAAAGTGTCATTTACCTATTCATGTCCTCCCCACCCCACCCTGTCTCTTATACTTTTCTGAATCTAGTCCTTACTTAAGGCAAGGATTCGGTTTCTGAATCATCTTTGGATGACAACGCACCTTATTTTACTCTCTCTCTCTTTCAATTTTTTAATGTTTTATTTATTTCTGAGATAGAGAGATAGCATGAAGAGGGGAAGGTCAGAGAGAGAGGGAGACACAGAATCTGAAACAGGTTCCAGGCTCTGAGCTGGCTGTCAGCACAGAGCCTGATGCGGGGCTCGAACCCACGAACCGTGAGATCATGACCTGAGCCAAAGTCAGCCACCAACCGACTGAGCCACCCAGGAGCCCCCTATTTTACTGTCTACTCTACTTTACAGAATTTGTAGTTCGTAGTTCACAATTTAATGCATGTTCACTGCCAAGTATCTTTTGCTATTTTCTGTTCATTAGCATTCTTTCTCCACCTAGATCCTCCACCAGGATTAGGTCTTCTGCTTTCACGTGTGTCCACTTTGGGAAGCAGTGCATTGCTAGCAACAACCAATGATCAAAGAACACGGGCACCTACATGGTTAATTTTTCTCAAGTAAGTAACCTCAGCACTACCACTGTTTTCTACTGTGTAGGTGAACCATCTTCATATCATACTTCCTTGTCCATTCACTCCTCTTCCACTGTTATTCTTTATGCTTTATAGCACATCATCTTCATTAAACTTTACTTCTGCTCATATCTTATGTTTCAGCCTTTAAAAATTTTTTATCAAAATCACTTTCACAGGGCTCTCTTCAAGCTTAGGTTTTTAAATTTAATATGATTAATTAGTTAACTAAATCTAGTCAATATGGAACATTTGGTGATCAATTATTAGCTCACTTCATGTGTGAACATTATTATAACTTTTAATTTTTTTACTTCAAATGAGTAGCATGTTATGTGTTCTCATTTTTATGTCTGATGAATTATTTGTACTGATATGGTGATTGATCATATTTTTAGTTACTAATATGGCTATATTTTAGTTATTAAAATATTTTTAGTTATTAGTGTAATTTTCTTGGTCTCTATGAATTACTAGGGTGATTCACTGTTAAATAATTGTGCTACATTGACAGCCTTTTACTTTATTTTTTGGTGTGCCCTCCCTCCACGTTTGCTTCAGAAAGCCTGTAACGTATTCACAGGATTCATGGATTCTGTATATTTGGCTACATTACTTTCTGCCTTATACATTGTTACCCAATGTGACAGAATGACAGAGCTTCCCTGGGACAGTAAAAGCAGAGATGCAATATTAGCATTATGAATTAATATTATTATTTACTGAGTATCATCATTTGAAGGTGACTGAAGTTGACATAGTAATCTCAAAAGGCTTAAAAGCACAATGACAGAATCTGCAAGTGTTTATTAACAGACAAAGATAAATGATAATTTAGTGGTTGGAATGCTGGTGTGGAACACAATCAATTTGGATTAGATTCACATTACCAATTGAATACCTTTTATTTATGCATAATGTTGGATCATGAATCAGATTTTTATTTATAACGCTAGACTATAGAAGCAATCAAAATTCAGAGTTCACTGTAAATTACTCTTAGGAAAAGTACAACAGGTTTTTGTATTTCAAAAAGAACTAGGTTACTTAAGGGCAACTATTTAATCATTGTTTTAAGAAATCTGGACAGTTGATGAATCTATTTGCATCTGGGGGTAATGTTTTACAATGTTAGAGTGAGAACTGTCTTATATTATATTGGAACTATGACCATTCACTTTTTATATATGGATAAAGGAAGATAGAACAGATGATGCCTTGCTTAGCAAAAAAGAAACCATAATCAGAATACATGTAATTGTGGAAGACAGTTGGTATTAACTAGGTCTAACTTAGAAAAGGAAGATTTTGAAATATTCAGTGATAATGATATCTGACATAATCCAGAAAGCAATAAAACTTTCCTCAGGCCTCCCAGGAGGGAAGTTGCCAGTGGGGACTTGGGGATTTGAGGGATATTCATGAATGCGTTTAGTGAGTAGGGTGTTACATCAGGTATGAACTGCCAGTTCAGAAAAAAAGATCAGCCCATGGAGCTGGTGTGTCTGATCATCCTGTGGAAATGAGTGCCTGAATTAAATATATTTTCTTCTAAACCAAATAGTTTAAGATTTTTCCTATTGAAAGTAATATGTGAGTCACTATGACTTTTTTTTAAATTATTTTCACTTGATATATATTATCATACTAGTATCTAAGAGTAGCTATCAATACTGAACTACTATTTAAAGCAAATGTATACGGCATGTCAAGCAGTTACTTACCACCACTATCTCCTCCCCACCCCCATTAGAGTTATTGGAAGCATTTGCACATAATGAATTTCAAAGCACAGCTCAAAGGAATGTAATGACTTCTAGGAATATATTTTTGAAGGAATAGCTACAGAGACTAAAAAAATTTAAGCATATCCATTAAAAAATTCCACTTTTACACAAATAAAGGTGTTTATAAAATTGCAAAGACATCTTGCTATTGTTTACTACAGAATTCTTTCCTTTAAAATTCTTTTCATTAAAAATAAATGTATGAATTATAAAATAAGTTGGGACACACTAAAACATTTTAATTCACATTACAAGAATTTTTTCCTTATTGTTACTTGATTATAAATAATTTTCATTTTATAACATTAGTTGATTTTTAGAATATGAAAATTTAGTAAGTTAAAAGTAGTTATAATAAATGTTTCTATCTTAGGACTATACTTCCTATCAAATTTATTTTATTAAAGGTTTTCCTCTTTGGGTTAAAACTTGTTTCATGATCTCAAAATACACTATTTTATGTTTTAGCAATTTCTTACTGTCCAGGAAATTGTTCCTCTATTTATCTGGTTTTCACAAGCAAGGCTGTTAATGTCCAGCTTCCATGTGTTATAGCAATAATCTAAAATTTTACTATGGAGTAATAGGCACTAGGATTGGCCTGTTAGTAATTTCTCTTATTCCATTATTCAAGAATAGTGGTTGATTAATTCTTTTTTTATTCATGATTGATTATTTCTTCTTTTGTCCAATGCTTCACTCCTTCACTCAAGAATTATTATTTTCATTATCTGGACCTTTGTTAAATAGGCAAATCCGGAGAGAGGCAAGATGGAGAAGGGAGCTCTGTACCTTTCACTCGCCCGCATCCCTCAAACAGAGAAGACCTGAAGCCATAGGACACTGAATAGCAGGAGTCTAAGAGGAAAAGAGAGTCCACAAAGAAGACAGCCTCATAGGGCTACTTCAAGAAACAAGTCAAAGTACACATGATGGAGAGTCCCAAATATCACTATGAGTAGGGAAATAAAATAACAAAAGTCTCAACAAGAGAGACCAAGAGATACCATTAAAAGAACACTTCCTGAACTGACAGGTCCTGGACAGTCAATGAGCCTTCCTTAATATAGCAGTACTCGCAGGTGCAGAGAGCGTAACAAGCTTTTAAAACTGACAAGAGACAGAAAGCTAGCCAAAATAACGAAACAGAAGAACTCTCCTCTAAAGAAATCCCAGGAAGAAGTGACAGCTAAAGAACTGCTCAATACAGAGATAAGCAACATAACTGAACAAGAATTTAGAACAATAGTCATAAAATTAATCACTTGGCTTGAAAAAGGCATGGGAGACATCAGAGAAGTTATTGCTACAAAGATTATGGAGCTTAAAAATTGTTGTGATAAATTTAAAAAATGCTATAAATGAGGTGTATAATAAAATGGAGGCATCCACTGCACGGATTCAAGAGGCAGAGAGGAGAATAGGTGAATTAGAAGACACAATTATAGAAAAATAGGAAGCCAAGAAAAAGGGAGATAAACTGATCCAGAAGCATAAGGGTTTGAGAACTGAGTGATACAATCAGATTGAACAGTATCTGTATCATAGGAATTCCAGAAGAGGAAGAGAGAAGGAAAGAAGCTGAAGGAGTACTTGAACAAATTATAACTGAGAACTTTCCCAATCTGGGGAAGGAAACAGGCATTAAAATTCAAGAGACACAGAGAACTCCCCTCAGATGTAACTTGAATCGATCTTCTGCATGACACATCATAGTGAAAGTGGCGAAATATAAGGACGAAGAGAGAATTCTGAAAGCAGTTAGGGATAAAAGGGCCCCAACATACCAAGGGAGACCCATCAGAGTGGTCACAACCTATCTACTGAAACTTGGCAGGCCAGTAAGGAATGGCAGAAAATCTTCAATGTGATAAACAGAAAAAATATGCAGTCAAGAATCCTTTATCCAGCAAGCTTGTCATTCAGAATAGAAGGAGAGATAGAGACGCCTGGGTGGCTCAGTCGGTTTAGTGTCCGACTTCAGCTCAGGTCATGATCTCACTATTTGTGAGTTTGAGCCCCGTGTCAGACTCTGTGCTGGCAGCTGTTTCAGATTCTGTGTCTTCCTCTCTCTCTGCCCCACCCCCGCTCATGCTCTGTCTCTCTCTGTCTCTCAAAACCTGAATAAAAATTTAAAAAAAAATTTTTTTTCAGAATAGAAGGAGAGATAAAGGTCTTCCCAAATAAACAAAAATTGAAAGAATTCATCACCGCTAAACCAGTCCTACAAGAAATCCTAAGGCGGACTCTATGAGGGAAATGTTGCAAGGAACACGAGGTACCAGAGACACCACTACAAGCAGGAACCCTACAGAGAACACATGACTTTAAACCCATATTTTTTCAATAGTAACACTGAATATAAATGGACTAAATGCTCCAATCAAAATACATAGGGTAGCAGAATAGATAAAAAAATAAAATCCATCTATTTGCTGTCTGTAAGAACTCATTTTAGACCTGAGGACACCTTCAGATTGAGAGTAAGGGGATGGAGAAATCTCCATCATGCTACTGGAAGTAAAAAGAAAACCAGAATAGCCAAACTTATATCAGACAAACTGGACTTTAAAATAAAGGCAGTAACAAGGGATGAAGAAGGGCATTATATAATAAGTACAGGGTCTATTCATCAGAAAGAGCTAACAATTATAAATGTCTACACACCGAATTTGGGAACATCCAAATACATAAAACAATTAATCAGAAACAGAAACAATCTTATGGATAAGAATGTGCTAATAGCAGGGGACTTTAATACTCCACATACAGCAATGGATAGATCAACTAGACAGAAAATCACTAAAGAAACAATGGACTTGAATGACACATTGGACCATGGATATGACAGATATATTTAGAACTCTACATCCTGACACTATTGAATTCACTTTCTTCTCAAGTGCTCTTGGCACATTCTCCAAGTTAGAGCACATACTGGGACATTAAACAGCCCTCAATAAATATAAAAGAATTGAGATCATACCATGCACACTTTCAGATCACAAAGCTATGAAACTTGAAATCAATCACAGGTAAAAGTCAGGAAAACCTCCGAAAGCACGGAGGTTAAAGAACACCCTACTAAAGGACAAATGGGCCAATCAGGCAATTAGAGAAGAAATTAAAAAATATATGGAAACAAATGAAAATGAAAATACAACAATCCAAACTCTATGGGAGTATGCAAAGGCAGTCCTAAGAGGAAAGTGCATTGCACTCAAGACTATTTCAAGAAATTAAAAAAGTGCAAACACAAAATCTAACAGTGGACCTAAAGGAACTAGAAGGAGAGCAACGAGAGCACCCCAACCCAGCAGAAGAAGAGACATAATAAAAATCAGGGCAGAAGAAACAATATAGAATCCAACAACAACAACAACAACAACAACAGTTGAACAGATAGATCAATGAAACGAATAGTTGGTTTTTTGAAACAATAAACAAAAAAGAGAACAACAGGCCAATATCCTTGATGAATACAGATACAAAAATCCCGAACAAGATACTTGCAAATCAAATTCAACAGCTTATAAAAAGAATATCCACCATGATCAAGTGGGATTCATTCCTCGGTTACAGGGCTGGTTCAATATTCACAAATCAATCAATGTGATACATCACATTAACAAAAGAAAAAATAAAAACCATATGATCCTGTTGATAGATGCAGAAAAGGCATTTGACAAAATACAGCATCTCTTCTTAATAAAGACCCTCGAGAAAGTCGGGATAGAAGGAACTTACTTAAACATCATAAAAGCCATCTATGAGAAGCCCACAGCTAATATCACCCTCAAAGAGGAAAAACTGAGAACTTTCCCCCTGAGGTCAGGAACACGACATGATGTCCACTCTCACCACTGTTGTTTAACATAGTGCTGGAAGTCCTAGATTCAGCCATCAGACAACAAAAGGAAATGAAAGGCATCAGAATTGGCGAAGAAGAAGTCAAACTTTCACTTTTCGCAGATGACATGATACTCTACATAGAAGACCCGATGGACTCCACCAGAAGCCTACTAGAACTGATCCAAGAATTCAGCAAAGTTGCAGGGTACAAAATCAACGTACAGAAATTGGTTGTATTTTTATACACCAACAATGAAGGAACAGAAAGAGAAATCAAGAAACTAGTCCCATTCACAATTGCACAAAAACCATAAAATACCTAAGAATAAACCTAACCGAAGATATAAGAGATCTGTATGATGAAAACTATAGAGAACTTATTGAAGAAGACACAAAGAAATGGAAAAACATTCCATGCTCATGGATTGGAAGAATAAATATAGTTAAAATGTCATTACTACCCAAAGCAATCTAGACATTCAATGCAATCCCAATTAAAATTGCACCAGCATTCTTCTCAAAATACAACAAACTATCCTAAAATTTGTATGGAACCACAAAAGACCCCAAAGAGCCAAAGTAATATTGAAGAAGGAAAACAAAACAGGAGGATCACCATCCCAGACTTTAGCCTCTACTACAAAGCTGTCATCATCAAGACAGTATGGTATTGGCACAAAAACAGACACATAGACCAATGAAATAGAATAGAGAACTCAGACTTGAAACCACAAATGTATAGCCAACTAATCTTTGACAAAGCGGGAAAGAGTATCCAATGGAAAAAACGACAGCCTCTTTAACAGATGGTGCTGGGAGAATTGGACAGAAGAATGAAACTAGATCACTTTCTCACACCTTACACAAAAGTAAACTCAACATGGATAAAGGACCTGAATGTGAGACATGAAACCATCAAAACCCTAGAGGAGAAAGCAGGAAACAACCTCCTTGACCTCAACCGCAGCAATTTCTTACTTGATACAACCCCACAGGCAAGGGAATCAAGAGCAAAAATGAACTATTGGGACCTCATCAAGATAAAAAGCATCTGCACGGCAAGGGAACCAGTCAATAAAACTAATAGGCAACTGACAGAGTGGGAAAAGATAGTTGCAAATGACATATCAGATAAAGGGCTAGTATCCAAAATCTATAAGGAATTCACCAAACTCCGCACCTAAAAAACAAATAATCTAGCGAAGAAATGGGCAGAAGACATGAACAGACACTTCTCCAAAGAGGACATCCAGATGGCCAACAGACACATGAAACGATGCTCAGTGTCCTTCATTATCAGGGAAATACAAATCAAAACTACACTGAGATACTACCTCATGCCGGTCAGAGTGGCTAACATGAACAAGTCAGGAGACTATAGATGCTGGCAAGGATGTGGAGAAGTGGGCACCCTCCTACACTGTTCATGGGAATGTAAACTGGTGCAGCCCCTCTGGAAAACAGTGTGGACGTTCCTCAAAATATTAACAATAGAACTCCCCTATGATCCAGCAATAGCACTCCTAGGAATTTACCCAAGGGATATAGGAGTGCTGATGCATAGGGGCACATAAACCCCAATGTTCATAGCAGCAGTCTCAATAGCTAAATCATGGAAAGAACCTAAGTGTCCATCAACTGATGAATGGATCAAGAAGATGTGGTTTATCTATACAATGGAATACTACATGGCAATGAGAAAGAATGAAATCTGGCTATTTGTAGCAATGTGGATGGAACTCGAGGGTGTTTTGCTGAGTGAAATAAGTCAGGCAGAGAAAGACAGATACCATATGTTTTCACTTATAAGTGGGACAGGAGAAACTAAACAGAGGACTATGGGGGTGGTGAAGGGAAAAACTAGTTGGGGAGAGGGAGGGAGGCAAACCATGAAAGACTCTTGAATGCTGAGTACAAACTGAGGGCTTGTGGGGGTGGGGAAGCGGGGAAGGGGGGTGATGAGCATGGAGGAGGGCACTTGTTGGCATGGGCACTGGGTGTTATATGGAAACCAACTTGACAATAAACTATGAAGGAAAAAATAAATAAATAAAAAGCCAAAAGATATTAAGCAAATCCCATATGACTCTACTTCTCAGATTCAATTATATTCTAAAAAATTCAGGGTCTCTTTGTTTCTCGTTTCTCTCAAACGTCATACATTATCATGTATTTGAGGCATCCAACCTAACCCTTCCCATCCATTTATACCATAATCACACATCTCCATCATTACTATCTTCAATTCTCTTTTACACATGGTGTCTTTTCTTTATAAGATATTATACACCTATGTGCCATGGGAAAGATAGAGCATAAAATGTCTGCCAAATATAAAAGAAGTGAACTGTGTGATGGAAGTAGGGAAGGAGAAAGATATTTTTGGGTTTTGTTTTTGTTTTATAAATACCTACAACCACCCATTTTGGAGTCAAATGATTATTCATGGAAATAGGGAAGAGGAAAGAGATTTTTGGGTTTTGGTTTTGGTTTTCTAAATACCTACAACCATCCATTTGGGAGTCAAATATTTATTCTCATATTATAAATTTTTTTATTAGCCTCAATAAGTAAAAGAGCTTGATAAACTCATACAACTAATAAATGACAGCATAGGGATGTGAAATAAAACCTTCTAAATTATGGTTCCCATTCTCTTCTCCCTCAACTGGACCACCTTCTTTTGTGGACAAACAGATTTCATGTCTCCTGGTTTCTGGTGTTCTGTAGCATGTAGGAACTTGGTTGTACTTAGCTCCAAAGGTCGTGTAATGGGCAGAAGCTTGACTACCTTAGAGGTAAGGTCAGATGCCATTTGAAAGACAAGCTGTGGGCTGGCAGGTTATCAGACACTTGACATGTTTGGACCTGCTTTATGTGGATCCTGAATTCTGAGATCTTTCGAACACCGCTCTTGTACTCCACGAGAGGATGAAGTTGGAACACCATCTTGATTGGAGCTCGTCTGTATGTCTGACTGTAAATGAGACTGACAGAAGTCTTGAGGGTTCATAAGAGGACTAGTAGGGAATTTAGAATGTTTTAAAAGACCACCAAAAATGCTTGTGGCTCTTCTGAGCCTGCCCTAGCACCAATCCCTCTCAGAAATTCCATAATTGTCTTCCCATATATGTCAAAACTCCAAAATATTAACATGTTACTAAATGAAAACAATGAAAATCTGCATATTAAAAAATATCAAAAGACAAGTGATAAGGTAGGAAACATGCTGCATTTCATATCAAAAACAAATAATTAAATCTTTAATATACAAATAGTTCCCGTAAAAATGGGTAAGGACCTAAATAGGGACTTCACAACAAAATGAATACAAATAATGCTTAAACATGAAGGACATTCAACTTCAGTAAGAAAGCAGACACTTCCAATTCACTAATACCAAACTATTGTCTCTTTTCCAACCATGCCTGGCATTCCACACAGTTTTGTTTGTTTGTTTTAACCTTGTTTATTCCATTCTTCCGCTCAACCTCTTTGCCACATATCTCTTTCTAGAAAGATTGTTTTTTAACATAAAGGATAATCACTGTTTCTTCTCTGGAGTCTTCACAGATGCTTTCCCTAATATAATTAGTTGTTCACTCATGTGTCTTCCCTCAGTACATTAAATACACTAGTAGTAGAGTATTAAAACATAATGTATTACATTGTGTTGTAGTTCATTGGGTGTGTTCTTGTGTTTTTCCCTCCTCTATCAGGAATAGGACTCTTGTTTTAGTCATCTTTTATTCCTGGCACTTGGGCATGCTAAATGAGACATGGTAGGAACTCAATCAACGTTTGTTGAATAAATAAATGAATAAATAAATGAAAAATTGAATGTAATAAATAAATAAATAACAGTGAAAACTACCCTGATCTCCTGGTTGGGGTGTTTCAAGGATTTCAATGTGAACGAAATTAAGATATGAGATAATAGGTATCTGTTGGATTTAGCAATTGGGTGTCACTGCCGACTGCCATGGTAGCACTTTTGATGGATGGAAAAGCCCAGAGGATTAAAGGGTACATAGGAGATGAAGATATGGATAGAGAGCTGTAGCCACCTCTTTGAGGAATCTGCCTGTGAAGAGAAGGTAAGCAATCAAAAAGATTAAAAGAAGGCACAGAGACCAGGGAGTGGTTTTCACCATTTACACTTCAAGGTTAGAGAGATATAAACAAGTTTGTAGGCTATGGGGAAATTCAGGTTTTGGTAAGAGAAGTTAGGTACTTTGGATCAACGTCTCTATGAGAATTAGAAAAGTTAGACCAAAATAATCTGCCTAAAGAACTAACAAAGCAGGAAGCCTTATGAGACCAAGATCTGATAGAAGGTGGAGACCCAGGAAGCTGATCCTAGCCTTTCCACTAAGGATGTCCATTGATTCTGGGAGAATGAGAGGCTGAGAAATGGGAGCAGAATTTCGCTAGATTCTCACAACTAGGGTCACACAAAATAGAGTCCGGGTACCACCAAAGCCCTGGGTCTCGGGTAACTATTTGGACTTTGGGAGGGAATTAAAAGGACAGCTTCTCAGGAGTAAGAGATATTCAGTTAAATTGCCCTGCTGGGTGCTGCTGCCCTTATTGGATAAAGTTATCTGAAATTCCTAATACTCTAAGTCATTTACCAGAAATAAACAGAAATTTTCTCTGGAGGACGGCAGCACCATCCTAAGCTTCAAATTATTTCTATTAATTTTTAAATAACAAATCAAGCATTCAGTCGAAATAAGCATACAATCAAGGACAAGTCATGAACAAAATCCAAGAGAAACAGGCAAGGGGAAAAGATTAAATGAAAATCAGATAATAGAGGTATCAGGAATAGACTTTTAAATAACTATTCTCAATATTTTCAAGGAGATAACAGATAAGAAAGAGAATTAGGATTGAGAATTATGGCAGAGAACAGGAAATTAAAAATAGAAATTTCAAAGCTGAAAAATAAAATAATCACAGTTAAGATCTCAATGAATGTGTTTAAAGGCTTTAAAACATTTTAATGTTTATTTATTTTTGAGAGAGACAGAGACAGAGATAGAGAGTCAGAGCACAAGTAGGGGAGGGGCAGAGAGAGAAGCAGACAGAGAATCCGAAGCAGACTCCAGGCTCTGAGCTGTCAGCACAGAGCCCAATTCAGGACTCGAACCCATGAACCTTGAATCCTGACTTGATAACTGTGATTCCTGACTTGAGTCCAAGTCAGACGCTTAACAGGCTGAACCACCCAAGTGCCCCTCAATAAATGGTTTAGAAGTGCTTTAGACTCCGCTGAAGAGAGAACAGGTGAATTGGCAGATGATTGTAGCAAAATATCCAGAAAGAAACATGGAGAGACAAAAGTATCGAAAGTACAGAGAAGAGGCAAGAAACATCTAAGATATAGAGGAGAAAGCCTGATAGAAATTTCCTAGAGTCCCGGAAAGAAAAGAGACAATGGATTAGAACCAATATTTGAGAATTTTCCAAAATTAACATAAGTTATCAAGCCACATGGTTAAGAATTCTTACAGATCTCGGGGCTCCTGGGTGGCTCAGTTGGTTGAGCATCCAACTTCGGCTCAGGTCATGATCTCACAGTTCGTGGGTTCGGGACCCATGTTCTGCTCTGTGCTGACAGCTAGCTCAGAGTCTAGAGCCTGTTTCAGATTCTGTAACTCCCTCTCTCTCCGACCCTCCCCTGATCACGCTTTCTCTCTCTCTCAAAAATAAATAAAACATTAAAAAAAAAGAATTCTTACAGATCTCAAGTAGGGTATGTACAAAAAATACCACATCTAGACACAGAAAAATTAAAGATAAAAAAAAACTCTTAAAAAGCAGATAGAGGGGAAAAGTCATGTTATTTTGAAAGGAAAAAATTATTCAAGTGAGAGCTGGCTTCTCAACAGAAATAATGAAAGCCAAAAGACTGTAGAACAGTATTTTCAGAAACTCTACCATCCATCAAAATACCCACAAATAATGGAAGTGTAAACAGTTTCAGGTAAGTAAAAACAGAGGTACTTAACAAAAGATGATTTTTAGGCAGAAGGTAAATGATTACAGATAGAAACTCTATAGGGTCCCTGGGTGGCTCAGTCAGTTAAGGGTCCAACTTTGGCCTAGGTCATGACCTCACGTTTCATGAGTTTGAGCCCCGCATAGGGCTCTGTGCTGACAGAGCCTGGAGTCTGTTTTGGATTCTGTGTCTCCTTTTTTCTCTGCCTCTCCCCACTCATGCTCTTTCTCTTTTTGTGTCTTAAAAATAAATAAATTTTAAAAAATTAAAAAAACAAAGAAACTCTATGATAAGGGAAGAAATAAGATAAATATGTGGCTGAAAAACAGTCATAATTAATGTTTAGAACAACAATAATGTGTAAGTTAGAAAGGGAGAATATGAACACTTAGTCTGGAAAGGTGGTAAAAATACAAAGCAACATTAGAACTTTATATGTCAAGAATGTTTTTATCCCTAGCTTAACTCCCTAAAAAATAATAAAGGAATATATAATGACTAAACAAAGAGGGGAAAAACAGAATAATTTTTAAAGAAATCCACCCCTCAATTAAAAGACAAGAAAGAAAATGAGTATACAATTGTTGATACAACTGTAAAGCAAATAGTGAGATGGGAGATTTAAATAAATAATAACAATCACATTAAATATAAGTGCAGACTCTGGGTGCCTGGGTGGCTCAGTCAGTTAAGCATCTGACTTCAGCTCAGGTCATGGTCTCACAGATCGAGGGTTTGAGCCCCGTGTTGGGCTCTGTGCTGACAGCTCGGAGCCTGGAGCCTGCTTTGGAATCTGTGTCTTCCTCTCTTTCTGCCCCTCCCCTGCTCGTTCTCCGTCTCTGTCTCTTAAAGTAAATAAACGTTAAAAAATAAAAAAAAAAAAGGTGCAGATTCAATGATCCAATTAGATTAGCAAACTAAAAGAATAAAAGGGGTGCCTGGGTGTCTCCATCGGTTAAGCATCGACTTCGGCTCAGGTCATGATCTCATGGTTCATGGGTTCGAGCCCCACGTCAGGCTCTGTGCTGACAGCTAGCTCAGAGCCTGGAGCCTGTTTCAGATTCTGTGTTTCCATCTCTCTCTGACCCTCCCTTGCTCACACTGCTTCTCTCTCTCTCTCCTCTCTCTCAGAAATAAATAAAACATTAAAAAATTGTTTTAAAAAAGAAAAAAAGGCCATGATGTTTACAAAAGATCTATACAATATTTTGGAATACAAAAACATTGAAAGTAAAAAGATAAAAAAAGATGTTCTGTGCAAGCACTGACCAAAATAGAGTCTATGTAGCAATACTAATATCAAAACAGACTTTAAGGAAAAGATCTTTACTAGAGATAAAAGGAGAATAATAAATATAACAAATTTAAATCACCAAGAAGACACAACATCCTATGTTCTGGATGTATATACAATGCTAGCATGATAAAGCCACAAAACATATAAGGCAAAAGTTAACAGAATTCAAGAAGAAACAGACAAATTCCCATGCACAGTGGGAAATCTTTAATATGTCTCTTTCAGTAAATGATAGAATAAGCACATAAAAAAGTACTATCTCACCAGCTGTATTCTTTTCAAAAGCCAGAGAGAGGTTGAATATATGAGAGCAGGGGAGAGCCTTTCTATGGCAGCCCATGCCTCAGCCACATGGAACTTCGAGGCTCCCCTAAATAGGCCAGCCTATCCCATTTTGGCATATTTTATTTTTTGTTCTCTATTATTTGAATGCCCTGGTCTTCTTCAGCTGGTAAATTCTTACTCAGTTTTTTAAAAGCCTCAATTCAAATATAATTTCCCTGTGATTTCTCCCTTCTGGGCTTTTATAGAACCTGAATTATATTGTGACACATGTTTTGCAAAGTAGGATTTATTTAGACCTTGCACTATGCACTCTTTGAAAGAAGGCACTGTGGTATACAGGTAGATACATATAGCATAGTTCTTGGTTTTTATCAAGTTCATTCTATTTATTGAATTATTTGCCAGGAGATAATCCTCGTTCTTTTTCTCCCTTTTTCCCTCTATTTTAAAAGTAAACATTTCTCCTGCAAAATCCTCCATTCATAGGCTTGTTTAAAGCATTTTAGACTACTGAAAATGTATCAACAGTTATGCTTACAGAAAGCTTAGAAATATCAAGAAACCTGGAAGCACAGTGAATAGCTGGACTGGGTAGGAAATCGCTGGCCACATTATGACTATCAAGGTTATAGTCCAAACATCAGTCATTATGGAAGTGAAGGATGGATAATCAGAAAACTGGTTAACTGTACCATAGGGAAGTTTCAATTATCAAGACTTAAAACTTAGTAAGGCCTCTGGCTTTTGGAAGAAACATTAATTAATTAGGATTGATAGTACTTTAGAATGTATTTTCAAGGTCTGAAAAGATGCTATGAAATGTGGCCTAGTTTGTCAGCTGCCCTGAATGCAACTTGGTCTTGAATTTTAGTCCACTGAGAGGAAAACAGTCCCTTCAGATTAACTCATTCAGGAATATTCCAGGCAGAAAATGAGCTATTTTGGTCTGAGAAATTGATGGTGGTCCTATGTTCATTGGGAATAGTCAAGGGAAACAATATAAACAAATAGCGTGTTATAATATGGCATCCTCATTATTTTTTAAACTTAAACCCTTTGTAATTATTAATGGCTTATGTGTAGTTTATTTATTTATTTTTATTTTTTTGGGTTAGGCAATGATGTGTTTTCTTTATTATTTCTTAAATATAATTGTCAAGTTGGCTAACATACATTGTATACAGTGTGCTCTTGGTTTCAGGGGGTATTTTCCCACGATTCTTCACTTACATACAACATCCAGTGCTCATCCCAACAAGATCTCTCCTCAGTGCCCAGCTATGCATGGTTTTTAAAAATGTACTTTCTCTGCTGTGTCTCCTCAGGTTACTACACTTTCAGGTTTGTAGTTGTGCTCAGAAAGTTTGACGGGATGAATGAAAGATTAAAGGAATATCTCACCTTGTAATACAATTAAAGATCTTGACTCTAAACCATAAAAATGGAAGGGTAAATGTTTTCCAAAAACAAAACAAAACAAAACAAAAACAAAACAAAACAAAACAAAAATATTTCTAATATCATTAAAAGGGACATGAACTTTTGTTCTTTTATTTTTGAATGCTTTTTAGCTCTTCTGGTCCAAATTTTGAACATGGCAAGTCTCAAGGCCAGCACTTAAGTCCTAACCTCAGAAATGTCCGTCCCTCTTTGTGTGTGAATTTGCGCCAGTTCCCTCCTCTCACACATCTCAGAGTCTTTCCATAGACTCTCCTTTCTCTGGAACTTTCTTCAATGCAATTCCTCAGTAGCCTGACACTTCTATACCAGTCACAGTTGTCTCCATTAAAATTTTATCTTTCTTTGTGAAGAGCTTGTCTTTCCTTCCTTATTTATTATTAAAGTTTTAAATATCCAAAGGAAAACTGATTAATAATTTCTCAGAACTAGAAAATCTGAGACTGAGAAAAAAATAGACTTCAACTTGTTTATGCTCCTAAGACTTGTGAAATACAATCCCAATTGTAAAATGAAACATTTTTTCACAACTTATACTGTCCAGACATCAGGGAATAATCTTTTAGTACAATAAATAGAAAATTCATTTTCCTGATTGGTGTGTGAACATTAGGCTACTTTTCTTTTTGTGCTGGAGGAGATATACCAAGCTATTTGTCTTTTTAAGCTTTGCAAATGTAAAACATATTAATGTAGGTTACCTTAGTCTATTACAAATTCACCTCACTGTCTATTAACATATCTCAGCTCTAACTCAATGGCACTTCTACCTGTATTATTCATTTTTCATTATCCCATAATCCAGGGCTCTCTGCTGAGACTCTATAAAACACAACTATTAGGGCCAAACTCAGGGATATCTGTCTGTTGAGACATGGATTAGACCATCAAGTTATTTCAGCAGGCTAAACCAAATGCCACTCAATTGTAGTGTGAATCTCCCACCAGTGCCTATTCTAGCCACAATCCATGATTAATAATTTCCGTATTCATGTCAGACTGCCTCTAGCACCAACTTGAATTAACTTGCCAAGGTACTGTGCATTTTTAGTTTCTTAACCAATGAACTGACAGCCCAGGTACCCTCCTGTATATTTTTATCCAAATGAAGCTTTACAAACCTGAATTTCTCTAAAGGGAGTTCACTCTGAGGTGAAGACAAAAATTCATGTTTTATCAATCTCTGGTCAGAACATCATCTGTCGAAATCAATTGTCTTCCTTCTCACCTTTCTCCTTATTAAGGATTCTAGCAAAATATATATGAGGTGAAACCACAGAACAAACATAGTGGCCTAAAAATGTTTAGAGTTTTAAAGCCAGCTGAGGGTCAGGGCAGAAAGCCATGGACTACAGGTTTTGAGTTACTGGGGTTTATCAGAACACTTTTAAAAATGTCTATAAATTGGAAAAGGCTAACTGTCCAACAATCAGGGATGTGTTAAATAGATCATGATGCATTCATTCACTGGAATGCTATAGGATCATTAAAACTGATATAAGAGCATATTTTTATTGACTTGAGAGACAAGCAAGACAATTACAGAATATTTTATTTGTTGTGTGTGTATATAATGAAAGTAAGGGAAATTATTAAGGGCAATTATTTCTAGGTTCAAAAATTTCAAGTCATTTTATTATTAATTTTTTCTGCCTTATTGTTTTCATTTTTATTATTATTTTATGAACATTTAAACTTCTGCTTCCAGCCCTGATGGGGAAGCAGAGGCCAGATTTCTTCTCCCTATTTACTATATATCTATATTATACACATACATATTTTTTAATGTTTATTTTTGAGAGAGAGAGAGGCAGGAAAGGGGCAGAGAGAGGGAGACACAGAATCTGAAGCAGCCTTCAGGCTCTGAGCCTTCAGCACAGAGCCTGATGTGGGACCCGAACTCACAGACAGCAAGATGCTGAACTGAGCCCAAGTTAGATGCTCAATTGACTGAGCCACCCGGGCGCCCATCCCCTCCCTATTTACTTTAAATACCTGAAAAATATATGCAACAGTGGTTTTCAGACCTTGGACAGCAAGCAGTGCAGACCATTAATCATTGAGTGAAGGAAGACAAGCAAGGTGAGCTTAGCCAAGTCTCAGCTGACTGCCTAGAGTGAGCTTTTAGGCTGCAGCCCAGAGAAAGGGGGACCTGAACTAAGTCTGACAGTATTTCTGAGTTGAGGCGGCTAAGCTGAGAATTTGGGGAGTACAAGGAGGCTAGAATTGTCATGGCAGACTGCCAGAGAGAAGAGCACACACAGAGAGTGAGCTTCTGGGATCTGCTAGCATCTTCAGCTCAGTAGGAGTAAGCACTGGCTGTAAGGAAATTACTTGAAGTCAAATAAAGAATCACCAGAAAGGAGAAGAGTCACACCAAGATGGAAATTGTTCTTGCTCTCAGCAACCAGAGTGGGAAAGCCTCACAATGTCCAGGGTCTGGTTTTAGTGCTTAACGTTAGTTTAAAGACAATTCTTGCCTTGCCTATCAAAGCTTAAAAGCAAGATTCAGAAGGATCAGTCTGTTTCTACATACCTGAACTACTCTCAAGACAAAGCTCAACAATATTTAAAAGGATTCAGTACCCAACAGAATAAATTCACGTTGTCTATTCAGAAATTGTGAAGCAAGCAAAGAAGCAGGAAAAAAATTTATAGTGAGGATGAAACTCAATCATTTGAAAAGACACAGGAGTGGAAACCATGATAAGATTAATAGACAAAGACTCTTTTAAAAAACTGTAAATATACTCCGTACGTTCACAAAGATAGAGGAAACCATGTTAGAGATCCAAATTGAACTTGTAGTAGAAAACACAATGTCTAAGATTAAAAAATGCATTAGATGGAATTAATAGCTACTAAAGGTGATAAAATGGTATTATTAAAAATATTCAGTTCATTTGGAAGAAGGTAGAAAAACATAGAACAAAGAATAGATAGAATAAATGGAAGCTATAACAGGATGATAGATTAACACTCACACAAACTTACATTTACATTCAAGTTATATGCCTTAAACACCTCAATTAAAAGGTAGAGATTATCAGATTGGATTTTAAAAACTATGCCTTTAGGGGCACCTGGTGGCTCAGTCAGTTAAGCATCCCACTTTGGCTCAGGTCATGATCTCACAGTTTGTGGGTTCGAGCCCCTTATCGAGATATGTGCTGACAGCTCAGAGCCTGGTACCTGCTTCGGATTCTGTGTCTCCCTCTCTCTCTGCCTCTCCCCCACTTGTGCTCTGTCTCTCCAAAATAAATAAATGTTAAAAAATTAAAAAAGAAATAAAAAGTGAAAGTATGCCTATAAAATACTCAATTATATTATAATTAATAGGTTAAAAGTGAATGGATAGAAATTGATGTACCATACTAGCATTAACCAAAAGAAAGCTGAAGTGGTTATAATAATATTAAGCAAAGTAAATGTCAGAGTAAAGAACATACCAAAGATACAGAAGACCATTTCATGGTGATAAAGGGGTCGATTCATTAAGAGGAGATGTTTATGCACTTAGTAATATAGCTTCCAAATATCTGAGGCAAAACTGATACAATTGAAACAAACAGGTGAATCTGTAATTTTAGCCAAAGATTTAGCATCTTTTTCTCAATATTTGATTAGCCAAGTGGACAGAACAACCAGAGATAGAGAAAACTTTAATATTAGCAAACAACTTGACCTAATTGATATTTATAAAACCCTATAACACCAATAAAAGAATACACATGATTATTAAGTGCACACAGAATGATTATCAAGATACATCATATTCTGAGTCATAAAAACTCCCAATAAACTGTATTGTAATTATAAAAGAACATGTCTTCTGATAAAAATGGAATTAAATTAGAAACCAGTAACAGGAAGATATCTGGAAATTCTTCAAACTCCTAAATAACTCATGAGTCAAAGAAATTAGAATGTATTTTGAATTGAGTGCAAATTGAAATATAATACAAAAAATATGGAGAATGCATTTATTCAGTGCTTAAAGGACTTTAATTAAATGCTTATATTAGAAATGAAACAATTTAAATCAGTGACCTCTATACCCCATATGAACATAAACATATATTTCTTAATAAGATTTAATGAATAAATTGCAACAATATATAAATAGATAATATATCATGACCAAGTAGAAGTTATCTCAGAAATGTAAGGTTGATTTAATCTGTGACTCATACTAACAGGTTAATACAATATAATTCATCATATCAGGAGTTGAAAGAAGAAAAATCACATGATCACAGTGGCTATAAAAAAGCATTTGAGAAAATCCAACATTGATTAAGAAGAAGGAGGAGGAGGAGGAGAGGAAGAGGAAGAAGAAGAGGAAGAAGAAGAAGAACAAGAAGAAGAACAAGAAGAAGAAGAACTCCTCAGCAAACAAGAATGAGAGGAGAACTTCCTTAATTTGGTAAAGGGAATCTCAGAAAAATCTAAAGCCATCTTATGCTTAATGGGGAAAGCCTGGATGTTCTTCCCCAGAAGACTGGGAATTAGTTGCTGTATGTTCTTACCATTTTTATTCTATAGTATAGTATACTGCTGGTTCAGTGCAATAAGGCAAGAAAAAGAAATAAAAGGTATCCATATTGGAAAATAAGAAATAAGGGGCGCCTGGGTGGCTCAGTCAGTTGAGCGTCTGACTTCGGCTCAGGTCATGATCTTACCGTTTGTGGGTTTGAGCCCTGTGTTGGGCTCTGTGCTGACAGCTCAGAGCCTGGAGCCTGTTTCAGATTCTGTATCTCCCTCTCTCTCTGACCCTCCCCTGCTCATGCTGTCTCTCTCTCTCCCAGAAATAAATAAAACATTAAAAAAAAGAAATAAGTTGAATTTCCATTTCCTAACAACAAACAGAAATTGAAACAAAGAAAAAATACAGTCAAAAAAATACTTAGGGATAAATTGACAAGAGGTTTGCAAGACATGCACACTCAAAACCTCAAGATTTCATGGTGAAAAAGAAAAGACCAAAATAAATAGAAAGATAGTGAATGTTCATGGGTCACAAGACTCAATAGTCTTAGTATATTAATTTCACCCAAATTGATCCACAGATTTAACACAATTTTAATCAAGATCCAGGTATGCTTTCCTGAGAAATTTACATGCTCACTCTAAAAGTTACATGTAAATGCAAAGTATTTAGAACGGCCAAAACAGTTTTTTTTTTTTTTTTAAAAAAGGGCAAAGTAAAGAAATAAGGCACTCTGACTTCAAGATTTATTATAAAGTCACTGGTAATCAAAACAATGTTGTATTGGTATAAAGATATTCACACAGATCAGTGAAACAGAAAACAATCAGACGTAGACCCATATGTACATGGACAATTAATTTTCAAAACCAGTGCCAAGGTAATTCAATAGAGAAAGGATTATCTCTTCAATAAATGGTGCTAGAACAATTAGGTATCCACTTGCAAATTATGAAAACTGTCCCTTTCCTTACACCACACAAAGAAATTGACTCAAACCAGATCATAGACCTAAATGTTAAGCCAATAAAACTTATATAAGAAAAAAATAGACACTTACTGACCTTGGTTTTGGCAAAGATGTCCTAAATATGCCACAAAAAAACCCACAAACTATAAAAGGGAAAACATGAATAAATCAGTCTTTATCAGAATTAAAAAGTTTTACTTAAGACAAATAACACCAAAAACTGGGTAAAGTTTTGAGCAGATACTTCACACAAGGAGATTGTAAGTGAAAAGATGGAAAGATGGTTAATTTCATCAGTCATTAGGGGGAATGCAAATTAAAATTACCATGAAATATTGCTATGTAAAGACCAAACATATGATGGCAGGGAGAATTGTAAGATGGCCCCTAATAGCCCCCTTACCGTTTTGTATAGTGGTCTCTTAAAATCTCCTCCTCTGTGTGTGGGGGGAATCATGAATATGATGCAATATCATACTTTTGGCAAAAGGACTTCTGTGGATATAATTAAGTTCCCAAGTCAGGGGACCTCGTGACAGGGAGAATATCTGGATTGGCCTGACCTAAACACATGAGCGCTTTAAAGATGGATCTAGAGGTTAGTATGGGGAAAGTCAGAGATCAGAAGCTGGAAAGGCATTCCATGCACGAGTGGTGGCTTTGAAGGTAGAATATAGCCACATGTCAAGGAATGTAGGCAGCTTGTAGGAGTCAGGAGGAGCTCACGGCTGACAGTCTGCAAGGAAATGAGGACCTCACTCCTACCTCACGGAAATGAAGCTTGCCACACCATGCCAGCTTAGAAGACTTGAACTCCAGATCAGAATGCAGCCTGGATGACGTCTTGAGTTAGACTTGTGAGAATCTGAGAATCCCACCATACTGGGCCTGAACTGCTGACCTACAGGACAGCCAGCTAATAAATGTGCATTATTCTAAGCAGCTATGTTTGTGGAAGTTTGTTACACTGCAGTAGAAAATTGTTACAATAGCTATCACACAAGTCTACCAAGATATGAAGACTAGAACTCTAATGTACTCCTGGTAGGAATATATAATGCACAAAGCACTTAGGAAAACCGTCTGGCAGTTTCTTACAAAGTTAAACATCCTCTTACCATAAGACAGAGCTAAACTACTCCTCATATATACCCAAGAGAAATGACAACATATGTCCCACAAAGATTTATACACAAATGTTCAGCAGATTTATTTATAATAGGCAAAACCCGGGAACAACTGAAATGTGTATCAGCAGGTTCATGGAAGACCAAACTGCGGTAAGGAATACTGCTTAGGAATAAAACTGAATGAAATCTTGATAAATGCAATGGATGAATCTCGAATAATTTTTCTGACTAAAAGAAATGAGACAAGAAAGGATGGTGTACTATCTATATATGTATTATTTGATTCCATTTATGTAAAGCCCTAGAAAATCAAGATCTCTGGTGACAGAAGATAGATTAGTTGTTGTCCATAGGCAGTTAAGGAAGATAGAAATGGATTACATGGGAGAAGGAAGAAACTTTTGAGAGTGAAGGTAAGTTCATGATTTTGATGATGGTGATTGTTTTATGGACATGGATACATTCAAAACCTTATAAAATTGTACACTTTAAATAATCACACTGTGTCGTATGACAATTATACTTCAGTAAAGCCATAATTAAAAAGAAGACATGGTAGGGGCGCCCGGGTGGCTTAGTTGGTTAAGCGTCCGACTTTCGCTCGGGTCATGATCTCGCGGTTCGTGGGTTCAAGCCCCGCGTCGGGCTCTGTGCTGACTGCCAGCTCAGAGCCTGGAGCCTGTTTCAGTCTGTGACTCCCTCTCTCTCTGACCCTCCCCTGCTCACGCTGTCTCTCTCTCTCTCCTAGAGATAAATAAAACATTAAAAAAAAAAAAATTAAAAAAAAAAAAAGAAGACATGGTTACTAACTATAAAATAAAATACAAACAAAAGGGGATCAAGTTCATGGTTTCCTATTCCATTCTACGCTCCCTGTCTAACTAGTTGTGTGAGCTTAGGCAAGTACATTACATCTCTAGGCTCAATATATTCTTCTGTAAAATCAGTTGGTAGCACGAGATAGTTAAGGTCTTTCCTATGAATCTATAATAATGTCAGCTACCTTTTACTGTATGTTTATAAAATACCAAATACTATACTCATTTTATGCCGTGGGATGCCACTTGGAGAAATCAATGAGTTTTCCAAGATCAAAAAATGAGGGAGTGTAAAATCCAGGGTCAAATATTTCTGCCTGAGTTGGCAGCCTATGCTCTCAGCCCATCTGTTCTACGTCTATAAGTGCAATTTGTCCAACCAGGACTCACTCCATTGTAACTTTCTCAGCAGTTTAGCTTTGATATGTCCCACCACCTACCACTTGACCCTCTATTTCCTCCCATTTGCTGTCTTTTCCCATACTTTAGCATCCAGTGTAGATAATTTGTCATGTGCTTTGTGGAGTTTAACAGCACAGCTTTTAATAATGTTAAGTGAGTCATCGAGCAGAACTCTATCCATTGTGCTGAGAATTTATACCAGATACAATTTCATCACTAACATAACAGCTCACAAGTTACAAGGCTTTAATATAATTCTGAACCTTTCTTTTTATTTTCTATCATTGCCTTTTCACTCAAGAAGAAAAATAGAAGGGAAAAATAAGAACCCCATTGTCTATAGGATAATGCAAGATTTCATCTCTTACAGAATTTAACCTCACTTGAAAGAAGAGATCATAAAAATCCCTGAGAGACCTCGCACAGGAGAGATCAGTTGTAAGCTTTCTGTCTTTCACTTGTGTGTATTTCTCAAGAGAGTGTATAGGTAGTATATATAATCACGTGAAAGATACTACGGTAAATAATTAATCAATTAATTTAGCTTATGAAAAAGAAGAAAATAGGCTCATCAGAGAGCTTTCACCACCACACATCAGTCCTGCACCCTCTTCCTGTCTTAAGTGGGCGTAGCGTTACTGAATTTGTAATAGCCTGGAGAGTGAGCTGATTAACAATAATCTACTTGGCTTTAGAGTAATACTTGTTCTTTATTCACACCATGGCTTATACCTTTTATGTTGATTCCAAAATGAGGATGTCAGGAGGTATGCGAGAGACCCTGCTGCCAGAAAAGTTCCATAGAAATAGCACACAGTATGGAAAGAAAGGAGATCTGAATGGACCATGTTCTTGTGCGAAGCTTCCATGTTCCTCCTACCCACATTTTGTCTTTCTTGCTGTATCCTGTGGCTTCTCCTAGTTCTTCATTTCTTAGAAACAAGAGACGAACAAAATCCATAGAGCAAGGGGCAGGCCTCATGTCTTATCTTTCACTTCCTCGGCTCCTTGCATTTCAACTTGCTCTTGGACGTAGTCCCAGGAATCTTCTGGAGAACGATGTCATCACCAGGTGTTCATGCCCTGAACAACCTTGAAAGGGGTACATGAGGCAGGGATGCTGGAAAGCCTTTGTAAGAAACAAATGTATTTTAATTACATTGGATTCTTTTTCCCGATGTTGGGAAGCATATTTACTTGTTTTAACTATAAAAAAACCAAACCTTATCAAGGTAAATTTGGCCAACAATAAAGTACACACATTTCAAGTGTACAGTAGTATGTTTTGACGGCTGTATAGGTGGTAAAGCCATCAGCACAATCAAGGTCATGAACACCTGCATCACCTACAAAAGCAAAACACACTTATGGCTTCGGGTTTTCCTTTTACAGCCTGTCCCCAGGCTACCTTCTCCACCTCCTCGCCTGTGCGATAGGATTCTTCACTGGCCACCTGCATATCCGCAAACGTAATTTTTGATTATTACATAGCATTAACACTTTTAAATCAGTTTTCAAAAATTAAAAACTGGTAGATTTCATACAAAATCTAGATTTCAGTACTTTTTTTTTTTCCTTTTCAATCCCAAGCTCTGACAAGCCCCGAGGGGCACTTGAGCAGCGCTGGGCAGCTACGCATTTGTCGCATTTGTCGATGCTGTGTGACAAGGCACACGCTCCCATCTTGGTTCCAGTACCCCCAGGGCTTGCTTTACCAAGATGGTGTCCGGCTTCGGAACTGACCGTCCTTGCCACTCTGATCGCCCTCTCCCCGCAACACAAGCACCCATCAGCCTCCCAAACACCGTAAACTTTTCTTTCTTGAGCCCTTACTCTTACACAGAGCACTGCTGCTCTCTGCCTACCTAGGCAACCGTGAGCGACTAAGCGCTGCTTGTCTCTCTGAAAGCGAGACACCTTGCTCCTCGCTCCGTGCGCCTGCAGCATTGCCTTTCGCCATTAGGGGGCGCATCATAGTGGTCATGGTTTTCACTTCCGGGCCTCCTGGGAGACTGTGAGCTCCTCAAATCCACGACAGGTTTTGTCCCAGGGTTCTCAGCGCCTAGCCCAGTGTCCTACACAAGGCAGAGACCCGCAATACAATTTTTACATGTGCAATTTAAGTGAGTCTTAAAAATAATGCATTTTTTCTATTTAGGAGGGGGAAAAATCCCATAAACTTAATCCCAAATAAAAAAAAACAAACTGAACATTTATCTGCAATTTCACTAAGATATATAATCACATATTATATATTTTATTTGTTAATATATTAATATGTTTTGCAATTTTATTATATAATGTATTTAATTCATATTTCTTTATGTGGATATATATTTGAATATTTTGACTGAGATGTAATAACCACTGTGTCTCACATGTGGAATCCTTGAAACAGAGGTCATCTGACTCATAGGTGGAAGGTTTTACGATCTAATATTTCGCATTTTGGTCAGAGCAAGTTCCTATTCACACACATGATTGGTCCTTTTACCTATATAGTTTTATATATGTAATTCTACACGTACATATATACATTATGTATGGGAACTTCATATTCAGGAAGTTTTTAAAAATTATTTTAATGTTTATTTTTGAGAGAGAGAGAGATCATGAGCAGGGGAGGGCAGAGAGTGAGGGAGACACAGAATCCGGCGCAGTCTCCAGGTTCTGAGCTGTCACCACAGAGCCTGACATGGGACTCGAACTTATGAAATGTGACATCATGACCTGAGCTGAAGTCAGAGGCTTAACCAACTGAGCCACCCAGGCGCCCCATATTCAGGAAGTTTCTTAAACATAGGCAAGGTTTTTCATTAAAAACATTGCTTTCCAGCTAGTTTTCCCAATTTCGGTGATTCTGTGACTAGAATCCATTCTATTTTTGATCAGAAGACATCATATATCTGTTGGGTCACATAAATACACACACACACACACACACACACACACACACCACACCCGAAGGAAATCTTCATGCTATAACTCTTTCTTTAGATAAAATATGGTGGAGTTCAATGCCGTTTCTCAGTAGCAAGTGACCTGGCTTTTTTTTTTTTTTCAATCTAATTCTTTTTTAAAAGCATTTTGTGAATGTTGTCCATATTCAAAAAACTCCATAAGCACTGTGGAGAGTACAGAAATGAATAATACCTAGTTCATCTACTCAAGGGTCTCACAATGTAGTGGGAGCAACTGAAAAAAATGTATAAACATTTCAAGTAATAGTAACAACTCAAAGAAAAGCCGAGAGATTTGGATGTCAGCCAATGTATTCATAGGATAGTCAAATATATGACTCCTGCCTAAAACACATGCCAGCGTTGGGAGGGAATGTGTGAAGACAGGAGCTGGGAAGTCAAATAGGACATTGTTGACAATTTAAACATCAGATCTGAGGACGTTTGGATTTATATTGCATGTAGGTAATAGGGAGCCATCAGACATTGTACAGTGAGGGTTCAGATTGGAAATGAATATTTGGCCATCTTCTGTGTGTCAGGGTAACTGTTCAACATTTATACATAGAATTTTAAGGTTAAGGTGAGTTTTGACTTCTCTCTCTCTCTCTCTCTCTCTCTCTCTCTCTCAAACATTTACTGAAGATGTCAAGGGTAGTCTTGAATTAGTTGCAGGGTACTGGAGGCCCATGGAAAAGGAGCCATCTCTATAACCTGGTAAATGAAATCTCCAAAGATAATTTGGTAGCATGTTTAGGATTTATGTGGCCATAGGATGCTGAGTACATTTTATTACTTGAGCAAATTTTGTTCCATTTGTTTTGATCTGTAATAAAAAGCTACTCGAACCTGGTAGCCCCTGGACCACTGAAGATACAGACCATTATCCTGACTGCTCCAATGAATCAGGCTGTATTTAGAAAACTGAGCTATGAATCCAGTAGATAGGAAGAGAAAGCAGGGCTAAGCCCCATAGGGTGACTGCATTAAGACTCTTTTCCTGTCTTCCTTGCTACTCTGATGGATGATAATAATTTCCTTTTTCCCTGCTGATTTTAAATGTATGCTTTCTTCCACCCATGTGTGAGTGATTCGAGTTTTTCTCAGCTCGGTCCTGATAAAATTATCCTTTGGAGGAAGGTGATAGAGCGCTCTGCCTTGGCCTCTCATGGATGGACCCTCAGGGACTGGCCTCTGCCCTACTCATGACACAAGGCAAAGAACCAGGTTTGAGACTCTTGGCAAGGCTGGAATATTCCCCTGCATAAAGCAAAGAACCCAGGGTTATGGGCCAAGGATCAAAAGGGGAAGCAGGTGACATTTCCCACTGATAAGGCACTGAGTTGGGTAATCCAAAACATGGCAGCTTCATGGCCCATGTGGGTTTACACACTGAGCAGTTTGATGGTCATTCTTCTTCCAGTAGGAAATGAAGGCCGAGCATGGAGTTTACTTGTGTTCAGTTTTTCTCAGAGTAGCCAGGTCCCCCCTTAAAGTCTGCATTGTTGACACCGGTCCAGATGGACCTGCATATGCTCGTGATGATGAGGTCAAACTAAAATGTCGCTCAATTCTGTGGTTGGGAAGGGATGTGTGAAGCAGGGGGTGGGAAGCTTCAAATATGACATTGAAGAGGTTTAAATATCAGATCTGAGAAATGGGCATTTTTATTGCATGTAGGTGACAGGGAACCATGAAATATTGTGGAGTCTGTGTCCCCCACTCCTCAGGAGCATATGTTTCCTAGTTCAGATTATTTCCTTTTGAATCTAAGGCCATGTTTGTGACATAGTCTTTGATGGGTAATTATTAAGTATGGGTTCATGCCTAAGTATGCTTTAAGCCCTTGACTGGGTCATGTCAGTGTGCGATGATGCCAAGGTGGGAGATTGGAAGCTATCGCAGCAGAGTAGGAATCAAGACATGTAGAGAAGATTTCAAGGGAGCCATGCACTCCGGCCAGCGGTCCATCTTGGGTCCTCACAGTTAGCAAGTAGAATATCACTGACAGATGGCAATGGAAAGATTCCTGCCTGGTTCCACTGGCAATCTCACTCTGCCTGAAAGAACTTTCGAGAAAATCACTGTTAGTCAACTCCTACTTGAAAAAGTTAAAATACTTACAAATACAATTATATAACTGAAGAAACCAGGAGCTGAACCTGCCCACAATGATAATTTGAGATTTAATTAATTAATGACTAAAGTACTTTGGAAACACAAAGGACTATATAAATGCTAAATATTATTAAATGTTAATAGCCATGTTCTCGAATAACACTGATATTAATTTAAATTCCTAAACCTTATTATCAGAATGAAATGCATGCTAATGAGGCTTTCCTAATAAATATTTTGTTTATGATGTATTTGGAGTAGTATTACTTATCTTGCTGGAGCAAGGATAAATTACAGCACATGGCAAAAGGGTTGCTGCCTTTTCTTCATTATAATTAAAATGGAAATGTAGAGAAATATAATGTATACATTAGGTAAGGAAATTTGTGTTAGAATCAATGTGGTTCACTTTAGGAGCGAGCCAACAATTCCGTTTCTTCTTCAAGCGGTGGTTCCTATACTTTGTCGACGTTTGCCCCCTGAGGCTCTAACTGTATTTAAAAACACGTTTCAATTTAAAACAAATTGGATCAAAATAAAAATTTTCCAAGAACTGTCTGAAAATCTCATTCACTGGGGAGATATCCTGGGATGCTTTCAGTCAAGCTTGGGGATTCCTTTTTCTGCCCCTTCTTGCCTGAGAACCAACAAACCACTATCATTGCTACGCAGGTGGGGGGTGGGCTTGCCTTGTTTTTCTTTTCGTGCATTGACTGAGTAATAATACTAGAGCTTGCTTCTTGGGGCATTTAATCATTCGTGTTTCAATTAGTGAGGACCTGGGTGAAATCCTCAGGTAGAATGTATTCATACGTTTATTTATACTTTTTTTTTTCCCCACACTGCATCAGCAGCTTATAGTTAGAATAAAAGTGGCTTAGTCTGGACTACCTTGAAATTTAGAACTCTGAAATTAAACATGCTCTAGAGTCATAGGAAATAGAAAACTTTTCTTTTAGTCCCCTTCTTACTAGTTAGGTGCTATACTTCACATCCATAATTTACTTCAGTTCTCATGACTGGATTGAAGCAGGTAATAATATTATCCCCCTGTCTTTTTTTAAAGTAAACTCCACACCCAACATGGGGCTCGAACTCATGACCCCAAGCTCAAGAGTCTCATACTCTACCTACTAAGCAAGCCAGGTGCCACAATATTATCCCTATTTAAAAACAAAGTTCTATTGTACATATTTATTTGGCTTGATGTTTCTCTAAAGAGTTTTAACAGCCTGATTTTGAAAATAAATAACATTCTTTTTATGGGAGTGGTTTATTTTTTAGTTTATTTTTTTTAATTTTTATTTTAAATTTAATTTTATTATTATTTATGATGATTATTATTACTATTTTATATAATATATTGTAAAATTAGCTAACATACAGTGTCTTGGTTTTGGGAGTAGATTCCCATGATTCATCACTTATATACAACACCCAGTGCTCATCCCAAATGCCCCCACAATTCCCATCTCCCATTTTCCCTGCTACCCTACCCCCTACTCCATCAACTCTCAGTCTGGTTTGTTCTCTGTGTCTAAAAGTCTCTTATGGTTTGCCTCCCTCTGTCGTAATTTATTTTTCCTTCCCCTCCCCTATGGTCTTCGGTTAAGTTTCTTAAATTCCACATATGAGTGAGAACGTGATTATGTGTCTTTTTCTAATTGACTTATTTCACTTAGTGTAATACCTTCCAGTACTATCCATGTTGTTGCAAATGGCAAGATTTCATTTTTTTTCATTGCCAAGTAATATTTCATATATATATGGTGTATATATATATACCACATCTTCTTTATCCATTCATCAGTTGATGGACATTTGGGCTCTTTCCATAATTTGGCTAATAATAACATTCTTTAGCTTTGCTGTAGAACAATCCATTTATAATTTAAAATAATGTAATTTATTATTGGTTCGTAAAGACACTTTATAAATTAAGGATAGTAAGAGTTCTCTGTCATTTGTTAGCAAATACTTTTTTCTGCTAATTTTTACATTTTTCTTAAAAATATTAATGTTTATTTCTTTTTGAGGAAGAGAGAGAGACAGAATGAAAGAAGGGGAGGACAGAGAGAGAGGGAGACACGGAATCAGAAGCTGGCTTCAGGCTCTGAACTGTCAGCACAGAGACCAAGGAGGGGCTCAAACTCATGAGCCATGAGATTATGACCTGAGCTGAAGTCAGGTGCTCAACCAACTGAGCCACCCAGATGCCCTCTCTTTTTTTTAAATTAAAAAAATTTTCAAATTAAAGTTTTCAAAAGGTATGTTGTAGGTGCAGGGCCTGAGTGTCTCAGTCAGTTAAGTGTCCAACTTCAGCTCAGGTCATGATCTCATGGGTTTGTGGGTTCAAGCCCCGCATCAGACTCTGCACTGACAGCCAGAGCCTGGAGCCAGCTTCGGATTCTGGGTCTCCAACTCTCTCTGCCCCTCCCTTGCTGATGCTCTGTCGGTCTCTCTCTCTAAAAAAAAAAATAACTAAGAAAACATTTTTAAAAAATAAATAATAAAACATTTTTTAAAAAATAAATAAAAAAATAAAAAGTGTATTGTAGTCATATTTGGTCATATTTTCCCTTGGGGTCTTTTTCATTGTTTCTGAGTTAGAAAGCCTTTCTCCATGCAAAGATCAAAAACAATTTCTTTTTCTAGCACATCCATTCCTTGAAAGTGTTTAAACATTATTTTTTTTCTCTTTTTTTCACATTTACCTCACTAGCCTAACTGAAATTATTATTGTACATAGCATATGACTAAGCTCCAAATAGACTTTTTTCCTTCAAAGCATTAACCATTATTTATAATTTGTATAAGGTATGATTAGAGCTTGGGAAAAAAGTCAGCCTTCTCTACGTAACAATAATTGTGTAAAGCATCTTGGTGTTTCATTTGACCAATACATTTTTATAACAAAGACAATGTTGTACTAAAGCAAAATGATGCTCTAAGTGATTTTGCAGGCTTGGGATGTTTTGGCTGAATCCTCACGAGGGGCAGAACTATGTTCTCAGATCATTAGCTTGAATATTTGAATCTCTTGGGTGTGAACAGCAGAACTGGCTGCCCTGAAAAACCAAGAACCTTGGCTTTGTAGATGCTTCTATTGTTTTTTTCAAAGAACAAGACTTCAAGTTGTGGAATGGTATAGATAGCTGATGAAAACCTCTAGACAATATGCCAGCAATGCATCAACCCAAGATGGGGCTGCAGGATAGATGATCTTATGTCAAATGCCACTTAATACAGCCAGAATATTGGCTACAATATAGTCATATAGGAAAAGGACTCCTGTTGCCTAATTGATTTTTTCCCCCAAACAGTGACAATTTTAAGGCCTCTAAGTAATAGCTTTGCTGTTGAACTTAGAAAGAAATGCTGATTTCTGGAAATACTACTCAGAGGAAATGAAAAAGAAATTAATGTGCATTGCATCCAGCATCTAGCAATGCTGATAATGGCTAGCATGCTCTGAAGCTCACTCTGTGAGTACACGACATGTTTTATACACAGCATTCACCAAAATCCTACAAACCGATGACGATTATCACCTAGAATAATTTATTCTCACCTACCTACAACATCTCCCTAGAAAGTAGGGAACTGAGGATTTGACCTTGATTCCAGAGTCTATATACTTAATCACTATTTACTGCCTATTGGAATTAGGTACAATGAGTATTTAATAAGATTTCAGATAAATGAATGAATGAATTAAGCCACTTATTAAGGAAGTGTATAAAATAACATTGTTATAAATTTTTAAGAACTACAAAATGGTAATTACCAGAGAAGGATTTACTCTTTTAATATCTATAAAACCTATTTCAACAATTTTTAAAAGGGAAAATACTTTAGTAGTTAGCAAAAACACATCTTTGGTTGGTAGAGCAATTGAATAAACACAAAGTAACACTTCCCAGAAAAGACTGTATACTATCCTCATAGCTTAATAACATCAATTATAAAGAAAACAATTTAATTTAATCTGCCTATTGACAGATTTTTTAAAATATAGATTAGGAAAAGTTATATGTTGGGAAAAACAAACTAATGAAAGGCCAGTGAAATTTAGCTTCTCAAAATAGTTGATCACTTTTATTGGGCTTTCTCTATTACATTTACATACACAGTAAAAGAAGTAAAGAATACCTGGGATCAATACAAGTCAAAAAATGTTAATGGAAATGGATTATCTATAATAATTCAAATGTAAACAGGAAAATTAATCAAGAAATAGAATGCTAAAAATCTTAAAAGATAGGTATTATTCTGTATTATATATTTTTTCAGTTTCTACTTGCCAAAAAATGGCATGTAAACAATGGTTATGTTAAAAAAATAATTAATGAATTCCACAGGCAGGTACTGAAGAAGAGTTACCTCTGTTTGCAAATATTAAACAATTTTCCAAAAAAAACCCATAAAACTATGCTACGTCATATGCTATCACCACAATCTCATAAATTCACATATTTAGAAAGCCTATCAATTTCACATTGTAAACATTTTTGGAAAACTAAAACATCGGGCATGAGGAACCATTCTTCTACCGTTTATTTGTCTAAGTTTACAAACATCAGAGAAGGGTGGATTTGCAGTAAGGAAATAAAGGACATAGGTAAATCTGCAGAAAGGTTTAACTGCCCACCATGGTAGGTGACATTGGACAAAGAGATTCAGATACAGGCAAAATCTTAAAAGATTGAAAGCATCATGATAAATAATGAGAGATAATCCCAACAAGATGATGATCATTTGGTGAAGTCAACCGTCAGATTATCAAGAAACTAAAGGTAGGGTAGAGGTCCCAAAATATTGACTGAGGCCTTTAAGCAGGGCAATAGTAAAGTGCTTTTCCATATTAACGTAGTATTTTTCTCAACACATGACACAGTTCACAAAACTTTAAAGATGTTACATGGGAAGAAATAAAATGCATTTAAGGCAGTTATCCTGTTTTTAAAATCTTGTCCAGATTCTTCTCTATGTTTTTTTTAATCTCCTAAAATGGAAGCAATGGAAATGTGTTTTATTAAAAATAATTAGTATGGCTTCTCATATAAATTATTATTCTTTAACCTCTTTATAAAAATAATTACATAGGCAAACTCTAAAATTGAAATTAAAAAAAAAATCCTAACCCAAGACCAAAATATTTACAGTCCTTTACAGAAAGCTTGCTGAATCCTACCTTAGACTACAGAGGAATGATATTGTCACGATTTTTCTTAAATGTCAACTATAGGAAGAGTAAAGAAGACAGCTTTAAGAACTCATCTGTCTCTGTGGATCTTTGCAACCATTAGGAGAATGGAAGTCTGATAGCTATAAAGTAAGTTCATCAGTTCCAGTGTAGACTGGAAACAAAAGCTGGGGAAAAAAATCCCACAAGGTATTTTACCAAGATGGATGATGTCCTCACTAATCAATGTCCCATTACAACAGGAATTAAACAGAATCTAGTCTTTGGTTCGGAGGCATTCACTCAATTTTGGGCAACTGTGCTTAAAGATACTGAAACATTGAAGGTGGTGTCAGAAGACCTTGAATATATGGGGAGATGTCAGAACAAGAGACTAAGAGCATTAAACACGTTCCTGAATATAGAAGTCCAGGAATTGAAAAAAATTAAGGGGTGAAATTGACAAAAGGCACAGAGTTTTTCTCGAAGTCAGCATAAGACAAGAAAGGGAGTAGAAGATTGAAGATGGTTCCTGAATAGAGGAACATGAACCAGACTACCCGGTAAATGCTACAGGAAGTGCACATGCCTATCTTCTCTCCCATGGCCCCAGGCTTCCCAGTGATGCGTTTTGACAGTTAGGTACCCATGGATAGCATGGGTGCAGTTAGGAGACACTAAGAGTTTTACTCTTCCCGGCTGAAATGCTTAAAATTTTCAAATTAAAATATCAGTATCTTGGGATGCTTAGATGGCTCAGTTGGTTAGGCCTCTGACTCTTGGTTTTGGCTCAGTTCATGGTCTCATGGTTCATGAGTTTGAGCCCTGCATAGGGCTCTGCACTGACAATATGGAACCTGCTTGGGATTTTCTTTCTCTTCCCTTTTCTCTGCCCCTCCCACATTCTTTATCTCTCTCTCTCAAAAATAAACAAACAAACAAAAAACAACTTAAAAAAATAAAATAAAGTATCAATATCTAAAAGAATTTGGAGCAACATATGTGAGTTAAGGAGAATCTAAATGATCCATCTTCTGGGAAAGGCCCAAGAAAATTAAAGGGAACTTGATGCGCTGGCCTTGAACTTTAGCTCCTCTCTTCCCACATCTGCCATGAATATTTACTCTTAGAAGCTGATGCTTCTTGGTTGAGAAGAAAGCGTATTAATGAATTAATTCTTTTGAGAACATTTATATAATCACATTTGTCAGACCATAGTGGAATAAGTAGTTGGTTTCTTCCTATCTCTTCCAGACAAGGCCAGTTACAGAACTCACAAGACTGGGTGCAAAAATGACAATGTGGGGTCCCTTATTAAAAAAAAAAACACAACAAGAAAAAAATGCCATTAAGGGTATTAAAATATACAGCTTTTTCCTTTCTTCTGTGATCTTTCTCACAACTTGTTGTGGTGTTTTTGTTATTTAATGCCTTTCTAAGTGATGAAAAATTAGAATCTTAAATTACCATGCACTCTCTATCTCTGTGGTGTGCATTGCCAGTTTTAAATGCAAACATTAGAGCATTTACCTAGTATGTGGAATCACCAAAATTACAAAAATCGTCCATGCATATGTATTTTCTTCTTACCCGGAAAGGAGAAATTCTGCACAAAACTACATCAGCTGTGTGAGAAAGAATATAATACGGATCCTTGGTCATGCATGTTCCTTAGACACCATCCTCACTTTCTTTTTGCATTGCAGCAAGCTGTTATCAAATGGAAAGAATGGTTCTCACTACAGGCAGCACCCCTATGTTCATAGTCACGGACACAGCAGGCTGACTTTGCATTCACAGTGAGCCTCACTCAGCTCCACCCATCGTGGGTCCCCTGGAATTCTGTGCTCCCAGGATACTGGGAAAGCTCTCTGTTAACAGCAGACATGGGTATCGCTCTCCCCACCCCATCTCCCTTGTTCATGTTTATGCTCAATTGTCCCCTTGGACCTCACTTACAAAACACCTGTTCAAAGATAAAATTATTAAGAAGTTTTGAACAGCCATAGCAGAGCATTAAAACCATGTGGTCTTCTAAGTGAAGACCCCCGGCCACGGTGAAGCATATACCCCGAAGCCAGCTGTGCCTCCGGTTTTGAAGCGGAGCCGACGCATACCAGCCAGTGATCTGCTGCCTCCAGGAGCTGTGAGGAGCTCATCAGACAATGACTTCAGACCCGTTCTTAGTCCCTCCTTGCTAGTTGCTAGGTATTGTCTTCTCTATACCCTGCCATTGTCACAACACTACACAGCCTCTGACAGGCTCCCAGGTGGCCCCCTGCTCAGCCCTAGTGGCTCCTCCATGTCACTTAAATGTGATTTCGTTCTTGTTCAACTGGCTCTGTTGGGGGCGGAGGGGAATCTGGGCATCATGAACATCTAGATGTCAAGAACCAAGTAGTTTTCTTCGTCCTTAGGCGTTTGGTTCCTCTAAAGAGAGACACAGCCCCCGGCCTGTCCCTGCAACCGAGTAGAGCAGGGCCACACCTGCACTTCGTCACTCCTGTCTCAGCGGCCCTCACCCTACGGGATCGTGGTGCTGCTCTGGTGAACACACACATTTGCGGGCATGCACAAGAATCCAGCACTCCGATGGCAAAGCTTATGAAGGTGGACACTCCCCAGCCAGGTTCATAGGCCTGTTGCCCTGTAGTGGAATAGTGAGCATGTGTAGCCTTGTACTTGAGTGTCCCACAAGCAGCCACATCTGGTTCACTTCTATCAGGTACAATCATAGGCCTCGAACCCCATCTGAACCTATCATAACATTGCTTCTCCTGGGCTCTCAGTGCCTAGGATTTATCCACGTTGTCACTTCTCTCTTATAAGGAGCCAGAATATGCCATCCCAAAATAGGCCCCTTTGGGAGAAAGGTTATTTTCAGCCAGAGGCAAATGAGAACCAATAGATACAGAAAGACACCTTCCCCAAACTTCGGGGGGTGGTGGGGAAGGAAGCTGGCACCAAAATAGACCTACACAGGTGAACCGTGCTCCATTGATTTCCCCCATACATTTACCTTTCCACAGTTTGAACCCTAAGAAGCCTAAAACCCTTTTCTCTACAGGCTTATTGTTCTTGACATCATCTTAAGTTCTAACCATGCCTTTTTTTTAATGTTTTTTTTTTTTTAAATGTTATTTCTGAGAGAGAGAGACAGCATGAGCAGGGGAGGGTCAGAGAGAGAGGGAGAGACAGAACCTGAAACAGGCTCCAGGCTCTGAGCTAGCTGTCAGCACAGAGACCACTGCGGGGCTTGAACCCATGGACCGCGCGATCATGACCTGAGCCGAAGTCAGACACTTAACCAACTGAGCCACCCAGGCTCCCCTCTAACCATGCCTTTGAGTTAGTCACCATGAAATTTCTCCCATGTGACATGTGCCACATGTGTTAGTAAACTTTTGTTTTTCTCTTATTCATCTGTCCTTTGTGAGTCTAGTTTTATAGGCCCCACCTGGAGAACCCAGCAGGGTAGAAGGAAAAGGAGTCTCTCCCCGCTACTTAATCTCCCAAATCACTGAATCTGGTGCCTTTTAAAACTCCCAGGTACAGATGTGAGCCAGTGCCAGGGCCCCAAATGAGCATGAAGATCTGCTCCCTGAAATGCGTGTTGAATTATCTGATGATCTCCTGATGATCATGAGTCTGGACAAGGATTTTATCAAAGATCATCAATCCTTGTGTCTCCTACCTTAGGTCTTCTTTACTTCTCCACTCTGTGATTCACACATGTCCCCCGGGGTCCTCTCCGAGTCAGGGACAGATCTGGGGGCAGTGCTGGAAGCAGCACCCCTGGGGAGATCGCTTTGAGGTCTCAAGTTTTAATCTTGCAAGTTCATGCGAATTTTGCATTCTTTCCATAAATAATCCAAATTTATTTTAATATATAGATCTACTTTAGTTAACCTTGATAAATTTCTTAACTCGTACTTTTCAGGAAATGTGATCCTTGGGGAAGACAATTATTCCCTGGCTTTACATAGCATGCCCACCCAATTTGGCAAGAATAAATGCACCTTATGCGTTCAGTTTTTAATTCTTTTCATTAAATATTGATTGAGCTCTGACTACATAGAAGCAATGTGCTGGACACTGGCGATACAGGGTGAGCTAACACAGACCTCGTTTCTAGACTCCCAAAGCTTATAGTCTAGCACTGCCCAGGATGAGGGACAAGAGTAAGTCTGGTGTTATCTCATTGGAATCACGACACAGTACCATTTTCTATTTTGAATGACTACAGCTCATTAAAAAAGGAAAATAGTCTTTAGAATCCTTAATATTGTGTGGTTTTTCCAATCTTTAATATTGAGGCTCTCACTCCTATAATCAACAATGTTTACTTGGGTACTGTTGGGGGTGGGGACCAAGAGAGGAAGAAAAAAAACCACAAAGAAACAAAGTTTATTGCTGGAGTCAGAGTTTCAGTGTGGATTCATTAGTATAAATGAACTCGCTCCCTGGTCAACTGAACTGAGTTTAATCGCTATGAAATAATTCAGTGCTGACAGACAGGATGAGCCGAATGACCTTGTTCCTTGTATTCCATTTCTGGATTTTTATGAGACTTTTCCACCTCACTGGAAAGTCGTTTTAGTCTATCAATTTTACGTATTTGGTTTGGATCGCTTTTTTCAGGTAGATTAAGATCTGGGCATGCTTTTGTGTTTTTAACTGTATTAATTGCTTGATCAACTCCCATTTCAGAGAGGCTCAGCAAAACGCTTCATGCTTCTCTGAAAGCTGCTTCTCTGTTTTCTTCCCTTTTCCTTTATTAACCCTGCACTCGCCATGCCAATTATATAAATTTTGCACTTCTGGCTCTCGCAAATTACATCAATATTTGAATTCCATTAGAAGCCTTCACACATGATTGAGCTTGTGTGTGTTCTTCCTTTCTGATCAAAAGACTTAGATCTAAAATCTGTGATCAGGCAAACAAGTTCTGTCCTTGCAAAAACATAATTTTTAAGTATTTCAAAATGAGAAAAGAGGAAGAAAGTGTCCAAAAGACAAATCAGACCTTTTCATTTTAGGAGCAAATGAATTCCTGGAATTGGTAAAGGTTTAATGAAGCATTTAAAAATAATTACCAATAACCCAAAGAGAAACTAATGTATTCAAAACCATTTTTATATTACCAATGTTTGTACTGAGGATAACAACTTTGACACTTAAAAAAATCTATCTTGGTAAAGGCAAGAAGAAAACAATAAGATAGTTCCAAATGGATTTGGATATTCAAGAGGTCCATTAAGTCAATAAAAATTGAGCTTAGTCTTGCCAGGAATAAAATACTCTTTCCTAATATTTATGTAGACCTTTTGAAGAAGATAACAAAGCATGATATTGAGTGAAAATGGACGAATTCTTTCCAGGAAATGATAAATAATGAGATTGTATGAACAACAAACCATTCTTCATTTTGGTATATTTCTATGTATTTTAAATATATTTTTAATATTCTAAAATAGCATGCAATTAAGAATTAATTGATTTGCTAAAGTATTTTAAATTTTTATATTCTCTTACCAAAGAAATACAAATTACTTTGGAGATCTCTCCATACAGTAATGGCTGTTCACTTGAGGAGAACAACAAAGAACATGAAAAATGTAATTGGTCTCAGATGATAATGTGAGATTTCTCTAAACCCCAGTTATGTAGGGCTAAGTTTTTATTAATTATTTCTCCTGTTCTACCTCTAACTTCTCGAATTCCAAAGAAATGAATACACATTAGATATTAAAAACTACCCATTGTCTTTTATTTCGTCCCATCCAGCTTTTCCAATCTACTACACTCTAGCCAAACTGGACTAACCGGTTGTCCTCAAATGTCATTATACTTCTAACCTTATGCTTTGGCTCCTCTGTTTCCATGGTCCGCAGTAGATTTCCCAGTATCCATCCTTGACATCATTCAGCTTGCCCTTCATTTCTCAACACAAATACCAGTTTCTCTGTGAGGCTGTTCCTGAAAATGATCTCTCCCATATTTGAAACCATGCATCTAGAATATTCTGAAATACAGCATAACAAAACATATAGGAACATGAGCTTTGGAGTCAGACTTGGATTTTAATTATAGCTGAGCATTGACTGTATGTGGGCAAAAAATCTGACCTCTCAGACTCTGTTTTCTCATCTGTAAGATGGAATAGAAGTAGGCCTTTCACTGTGGTGAGGACCAAATGAGATAGCTTATGTGAGGTTCTTTGTCCAGCGTCAGTCCAACAGGCTGTTATTTAGCTGTTATCATGTTATCACTACTCTTCCACGACATTATTTTAGTTGGGAGAGGACATGTCTATTTCCTTAACTACATGGTTATGCTAAGCAAATGTTCTGTGTTTCTTTGCTTTTATTCCATCACAATGTCTAATACAATGTCATAGAAAATTAATTGATTGCTTCTTCTGTGAGTACCTTAAATGGCTATTTAGAAAGGTAGAAGGAGAGAAAGAGAAGGAAGAAGAGAAAAGAAAAGAAAAGGGAAGGAAAGGGAAGAGAACGGAAGGGAAAGGAAGGAGAGTAGAGGGGAAGGAAGGGAAGGGAAGGAAAAAAATCCAACCGTTCTCCTTTCTTAATCGTGTGTGTGTGTGTGTGTGTGTGTGTGTGTGTGTATTAACTTCAGGAATAGAAAGTCAGCTAACTTTGTAGTCCCATAGCAAAAATATGAATGCTTCTAAAGACTGGCCATTCTCACCAATAAACAAGATGTGTTTGAGACCAGTACTTTCAGAGTATGAACAACTAGAAAATAACTCAAAACAAGTTTTCCTGATAATAAGTTCTTAACAATTTAATCTAGTCTCAATGATATTTAGCTCAGTATCAAGTTTTCAAGCTTTTTTTAGCTTTAGAAAATTATAATTTCTGAGTAACTAAAACTTGAGAAATAAAAGACATCTTGCTAGCATAATTTGTAAAGCATTCTGTGGTTAAAATAAGAAAAAATTAGCCTTTGAGTGAAACTTAAAACACGTTTGTCAAAAGCTAGCAGCCAAAACACAGGAAAGCAATTTATCCAAAATTAGATTGCTTTGAAATCCTAAGGTTAATGGAATCACGGGAGGGAAAAGGTGGTGAAGTAATTTGGCATCGTTAAAACCTTCAACTTAGATGGGAGATAATGTAAGTTAACTATGTGAACATTAACTCATGTCTTAAAATGCTCCAAACAATTAGGAGCTGTTAGGAAAAATATTCCAAGAGAAAGAAGAGCAGAGAGTGATTTTTGTTATCTGTCTTTTAGACAGATAATGTGAAGTCCATTGAAATCCTTTTCTGGTGAAGCTGCTTTAAACTTACAAGTAACCTGGCTGAAAATCCAAACCTACAAAGAAAACAAGAGTTAATTCTAATATGAGTATAAGTTCAACATGTAGGATAACTTGAGATAGAGTGACTTTTTTATTTGAGTCACTAAAATTTAGCTCTGAGTGTTATTGGGGACCTTTTGGGTGACAGAGGGAAATGACATAGAAATAAAATGATAGAGTTTGACCGTAAGGCTGCTTCATAGAACCGGCATCATTGACTTGTATTAATTTCATTCATCATTATATTGATTGATTCATTCATCTATACTCATGTGTTTAACTGTGTCCTAAGAAGTATGATCATTGCAAAAACAATAGCAACAACAACATGATGTCATGAGTTCCACTTTCTTTAAATGGAAATGAGTAATAACCGTGTTTATTGCAATCGGCATCCCTGGGTTGTATTTAGTATTTAATACTTCTTAGGTCAAATAATTCTGTAGAGTGCTATTTTTGTCTCTCTTTGGACCCCAGCGAAACCAGAAAAGTATAAATTAAATGCACCAGTATCCAGAGATATAGCATTTATATTTTTTGAAAAGAGTAATATTATTTGTTAGAGATCTTGTTCCATCATTTATAAATAGTCACCTTTGTAAAGCAAGAAATAACCTTGTTTAAAAACCCACTGACATTGTTGTTCTATTGTCACCTGCTGGTAATTGAAAATGTGTTTCTGTCAGTTCTACCTAAGATGGAATGTAATTCCTTCTAAGATCTTGATCTTAAATTGGTAGCAAGAAAGCCAAAGAGGAAAAAGCAAGAAGTCTTTACTTGTTCTTTGCACGAGTAATTTTGTACTGCCCTTTCTGATAATGTGAGTTATTATTCTTACTGACTCTTGGAAGGTGACGATAGGCTTCTATGTGTTTTTTTTTTTACAGCTCTCAGCTCTGTTTTACTCAATTGATATGGAAGTGGGTCTCTGCCTGGTTTTGGAACTCACATTTGTAATGTTTATTTGAAAATAAAATCCAGATTGCTTTGTTAGAACAAACATCTACACAGAGTAAATAGCTAAATCCTTGCCACAGTCTCTTCAGTTTGTTTTTTTCTTTTTTCTTTTTTTTTTTTTTTTTTTGCTACGAGCCCACAAACTTGTTCTAGAACATGTGTAACCTTATAGCCTAAGGTATAACAATGATTACGGGAATGAGTATTAGTCTCAAAATTGAGGGTCCAGAATAACTCAGACTGTTACCATCCTGGATTGGATAACTACCCGAATCTGATGTTTCAGAATGATCATGCTCTGAGATGCTTATCTATATTTCAAGGAATGCAAACAGAATTTTAATTACACTTGTAACACTGCCTGAGGTAATCATATCACAGAAAATGCAGAAGAGCTCTCTGAAATTCCTTTTTTTTTTTCCTATATGAGGGAATACACAAGACAGCAGGAAAAAAAGGATAAATTTTTTTTAACCATCAGAGAATTTGAAAAATAAACAAGCTGATTTGGAAGAGATTGTACCTTCTCATCAACCACATAAAGCAATCACTTACCCTTGATATTGGAATGACTTTATGGGGCCACACAAAGCAAGTCTTTGCAGAGCAAGAATTCCACCTATATTATTCTGGATCGAGGTCATCCTGACTCTGTTTAAATGCTTCTGGAGAGTGGGAGTTTCCGTACTTAGCAAAGCAATCTGGCCCAACCAATTTGTAGACTTCTAAATGTTCAAGAGTTCCCAGTATTGAGGCAAAAAATTAGCCTCCCCTAGAACTTCTTTTTAGTGTTCTTTGTGTTGTCTCGTGGCGTTAACAGAGTAAATCTAATTAGCTCCTGTCTCACATGAATAGTCTTTCAAATATTTGAAGATACCTACCATGATGAGTGTTTGTGGCACTGTGGTTCAGTGGTGTTCATTTTATTTCTTTGGATTTCCTGCATACGGCAGGAATCTCGGGATGGGGTTCACTCCCTCCTCCCTTTTCTTTTTAGCCATAATAAAGATGTCTTCTAAGAAGGCTCCTCTTCCCTTGTCTCTGTATAATCCCTTTGTAAAGTTAGCCCTTCATTATATGTGATATTTTATATCTATCTAAGTGTATGTGCACTTTGATGTTTAACATTTGTAATCATTAGGCATATACATATTTGGACTTTTTAACAAAAGACCATCCTGATGATACTACGTATGAAATACGTGCACTTCCAGTGTAAGTGAAAAACTAGAATCTTAAATGTGATAGTTTGTTGACATTAGAAATTGTTTCTTGTGTCCTACAGGTGTTAGAAATATAAATCTGAAGTGGAACCATCACATTTTCAGCTTCCTTCAAGGTAATATGATAAATAAGATGCAGTATTTTCCTCAAACTCATCTATCTAGCTGTTATTATAAGGAGGTCAGGTAGGTCTACATGCAGGTGGATGTCAGCCTGTGGGATGTCAATCTCACAAATGCAAATAAACTTACAGTGCATGGCTGGGAAGTTTCCTTGGTAAATATACTCGCTGAGTTACATTCTGACATCAACGTGTGGTTGCAGATGGATGTATGAATGATCTCAGCCTGCATGGATGCTTCTGAAGTCAAAACCTCTTTGTGCTTATGTACCTAGAAGACATGCGGGTAGACAGTCCAGTGGTGAAACGAAGAGGGAAATGTCAAAAGAAACTTTCTGAAATGAAATGGGGATCGCTGGATGGGCATTCACCAAAGTAATTGATCAATGTGTGTCACTATATAAACCAGACTTCAACCTGGAAGTAAAGAAAAACAATCAAATGAATTTTAAAGGAAGCTTTCTGTGGCCACATTATGATACCCCACCATGGCTTTGTCTCTTTGCAAGTGAATCATCACAACATGGTTCTCTAAATGTTATTGTCTGAAGACTAAAATTCTCAAGACTGTAGGAGCAAGGGAAGGAGGAAACTTTAATTTATTAGGGACCTTCCACACATTCAGGGGATGAAACTTGATTTTGTGGCTGCAGTGGTGCATAAATCCCATAAAGCTACTCAGCCATTGGCTAATGTCCTAAAATCCCTAAAGCATCAGTGAGAGCCCGAGAAAGGAGTCCCATTTAACTGGGCATCTAAGATGCTTTACTGATAATGCAGGACCAACAGTTCTGTCTGAGGCATAGAGTTCCCCCGAACCTAATGGGGTCACCATACTTTTATTAGCCTTTCTTACAAAGCATCCGCTTAATGAAGCTTTGGGTAGGAATTAACTTTTTTTCTCCCTTTGGTGCCCAAAGAACTTCCATCTAGTTAAGGTCACTCTACTTAAAAGCGTTTTCCTTATGACTCCTCAAATGCATCAGCCAAACAGAGGTCTCAGTTTCTTGCCTCAATAGAATGGTGCAATCCCAAATGGGAGAGCCTGATCAACAAGGTATGAAGAACACATAAAATATTCAGAACCTACAGTTTTCTGGACCAACTGTAGATATAGTCTTGTAAAGATTAACGATAATAGAAATGTGCAGTCAGATAAGGCAGAAAGGGCAAAGACAACAATTCTCTTCTACATAAAATTGTCAAGAAAAATCCTGAATGGACTGTAATTTTCTCTTTCTTAAGTGTCATCTAGGACACAGAGTCAAAAACATTCTAACATGTAGTATTTTTCAAAAGGTTACCTTAATCAGAATTTTGGAGAGCAGATGTTAATATTAATTTAGAATCATTACCAGAATAAGCTTTGCAGTTTGATGGTTTACTCTTATATGGTACACACTTACAGTTTTGAGCCAGAAGTTTGGGAAATTAAGAAATACCAATGATTAGTCATCAAAGTATGTATTTAAATGTGCAAAATAGAAATCTATGATAAGATCCTTACTGCAAAGGTATAATCTGAATAGCAGATTAAAGTAACAGATATAGCCAGCATTTAAATGCTAAGGAAATAGACAGCAGTGCTAACTAGTCTGGTATAAAATGGAAACGCTAAGGGGACACCAATTCTGAGAGGAGATGTCAGTCTGGCCCACAGTTGTCATTGACAGTATCGCAGAGGACTAGAGCTCAGAAAGGCCTGGAAAAATGGCAAGATGGGAGTTGGCAAGTATCTGGGTAGCGTTTGGGTGCAGTTGTGAAGAGGTGGAGTTTTCCAACACTGAAGCGTGGTGGGAGATGTAAATATTTTGAGAGGAAATATGACGAAGGCCTTCAATGCCAAGGATCTGATTTGACATGAGAACTCATACATACCTTGAGAAGATATCTGAGTTGGGTAGAAATAGGGGATGGCAGCCAATGAGGGAGTAAAGTAGAGCAGTGGGACAGGTCCTAGACTTAAATCCCTCAAATCTGAGTAGAACTTGATGTCTGGTTCTCATGACCAGTGTTCCAGAGGATGAGCCACCTAATGCTTGAGCAATGTGAATGTGAGGATGTTCAGCCTTGGTGAACTATCAATCATTGCAAACATATAATGTAGTGTTGCTTCAATATCACTCAGGGAGTAGTGTTGATGGGAATAAAGAAGGTCAGCAGGCAGTTGTTAAGAGCATTCATGTGTGAAGGAACAAGGACCTGGTCACATGTATAAATGATTCAAGGTGGAACTGAAGACTTACATGTAGGAAGTGGAATTACTGAGTCCTGCACATTTGAACTATAGGTTTCCATCTACTGAGGTAGTATCTCAGTAGGTAAGTATCCCTCCTGCTTTGTGAGTCTCAAAATATACTTCAGGTTGTAAACTTATGACTCTGCATTAGCTGGTATTTTATGTAAAAATACCATTAGTCATAATTTGTTCAATTATTGCCTAGAAAAACACCACACAAGTAACACCCAATAAAATGTTAATTGACGATAGCTGTGATTATGTGTAACAAACTACTTACTCTAAGAGGTTCTTACAATTAAAGTGAATGAAAATGCCTGCCACAGTGATCACTTAATCATGCTGTAGCTTTGTTATTTTCATTTTAGGGAGGAGAGTGAGAGGATTTCCAAATCTACGTTGCTCATCAGACATGGCATGGAAAGAGATGAAGCACATTTTAAGGTTCTTCTACCTGGCCAGCCAAGAGAACGGAGATGATTATGATAAGACCTTATAAAAAGAAAGTGAACATTTTATCCCTAAAGAAAATCTAGCAAAGACGACTTTAAAAAAATTCCATTAGGAAAAGGAGATAAACCAAGACTTGTTTCAAATCCATATAAATTGCAAGGAGGCTGAGAGTCAGGAGTATAATTTGATGGTCTCTGTTCCATTTGCACACATACTGTTAGCAGCAACAACAAGAAAATCAGGTGTGTATATTTGCTCTTTATTTCAGAGAACCCTATGAATTTAAGGCTGGCACAGTCTATCACACAAGCTTGTGATAGCAATAAGAGATAAGAACACAGTAAAGGAAGGCCATCTTGTAAAAAGTGACTTAGAAATTTCTCATGACACAAAACTGATAAAAACTCAACATGCAGAGCACACCAAGAATGCCTAGGGCTGAAATGAGATTGCTCCCCAAACAGAATGATATCTGGAAGAGTCAGTTTGTAACAAAGGACAAGTTAGGGTGAACGTGCAGGATAATAAAGAAGGGCCTTAGTGAATGAAAGACACACAGACAACGCAAAGCTTCCAGAGCTTTCATCACTGGGGTCTGCCTTCCAGCTCCGCTGACATGCAAACTGGTTGGACGGGCTCTCCACTGAGGCCTGACTCTCCCCTTCTTTCCAGTTGTCTGTTGTATACTTCTTGGCGCTTTTTCCTCTGGCAACTGTGAGGGTGAATTGTGTCTCTCAAAAAGATGTGTTGAAGTTCTCACCCCTGGCCCGGTGAATGTGGCTTATTTGGAAGTAGAGTTTTTGTGGACTTCATTAATATAAAAATGTTAAGATGAGGTCACTCTGGAGTAGGGAGGGCCCTTCATCTTATGACTGGTGTCCTTCTAACAAGAGGACAAGGGACACAGAAATGGACAGACACACTCAGAGACACAGGGAAACCTCCACATGATGTCGAAGGCAGAGATTGGAGTAATGAGGCTCTCCACCACAGAACAGCAAGGATTACTGGAAACACCAAAAGCTAAGTCATGGAGTAGATTCTTCCCTAGATGTTCAGAGAGAGCATGGCTCTATGGACACCTTAATTTTGGACTTCTGGCTTCCAGAAAAGGAGAGAGAATACCTTTCCATGGTTTTAAGCCACCCAGTCTGTGGTGCTTTGCTATAGCAGCCCTCAGAAATGAACAAACCGACATGATTCATTCTTCACTGTATTGTGTTGTCGTCCTATTTTCCTCAATGAGATGACAACCTCCCTGAAGGCAGGTGCTCACACTATACTCTTCACTTCTGCCCCCCACTCCCAAGTACCTAGCTCACCGTTATAACAGAAACCAAGCCTTTCATTGTAACCACTAACACATCATGCAGTGCTCCGGAGTACAAAGTTAACACTATTGAACAGGTGGCAAATGGGTGCTAAAACCTGCTGGATGCTAATTGCCAAATGGATGAAGTCTCTGGAGTGTATTTGTCCTAAAGCAGATTGTTGTATATTTTACTCCATGATTGTTTTCTAATGATTTCTCTGTTGCCTATTCCATAAAATATTTTACTTGAGTGACACAACTAACAAGCATAGCACAGGACAATTAAAATAAAATGGAAAATGTTGGAGAAAAAAAGGAGGATAAGGAAAGATCCAGTTTCGGCCATGAGTTAATTATTACAACCTTGGGCTAAATATACCTCTGAGCTTACTGGCAGCCAAGGAAATAAAAGATTCTGTGATTGGTGTTGGGGAAAAGAGAAAGCATTTAACTTCACCTGAAGAGGAGAGGTTTTTTTTTTTCTGCAAGTAACACCTATGAGAATTTTTATATGACTTCATCACATGACCTTCTACGTGAACTTAATATATATTCAAGAAACAAAATAGTTAGTTTCTTTGATAACTCTTCTGCGGAAGGCATTGACATGTGCTGTGAAGGGACATTTCTTAAGGAGTTCCTGAAAGGACATCAAGGGTATTTATGGATTTATTCATTCATTCTGCAAGAATTTTTTAAGTGCCTAACGTGTCAAGCCCTTCACAACGTGACGAGAATTAGATGCAGTTCCCACCTTCCACTCTTTGATTATGGAAGACAACTCATGAGAGAGACACTCTAATACAATAATTAGCCCAGCAAATAACATTAAGATGTGAATTAAGATAAGATGTAACAGGAGCTAAAATTACACAATTCGGTTGTAATTCTTCCAGATAAACAGGCGGTATTGGGGTAAATCTAGAGAACAAAGCAGAGGTTGAAAATTAATGGTCTAGGGGCTTAATCTGACCAGTAGGGGTTTCATTTGTGTGTATATATCATTATATAATGACATAAACACATATGTTATGTGTTTATGTCATTATATAAACCAGAGTATCTATTTTATGTACATATATATATACACACACACACACAACACACACACATATAGCTTTTTGGTTGACATTGTAGTTTTGTGGTGGACCTCTGATCTTAGAGATGCTATTGTCCAATATTTGAGAGCTCAGGTTTTGATATCAGACAGACCTGGATTTGAATTCTGGCTTTGCATTTACCAGCTCCGTCACCTTGGGCAAGTTGCTCAGTCTCTGTCTGAACCTCGGCCCCTTGCTGGTAGTATGAAGATACTTTGACCACATACACTTGTTGTGAAGAGTGAATAAGAAAAGTTATCTAAAGCTAGAAACACAAGCCTTACACATTACTAATGCTCAGCAAAAGTGATGGCTTTTGTCACTGCCGTTTTTTGTGATGTCACATCCACTTGCCATGTTAAATGTTGCATGACTCTGGAGTTTGGAGTATTGTTCCTTCAGCTGTGGGAACAGATTCAACCTCTCCTTTTGAGTGAAAATTAAGGTATATGCAAATTTTGCAGGTGACTCTGCAGCTCATTTTGGTTGACACCTTGACATTCCACTCAAGCAGCAATAAAAGCATAGCCTTACATCCTTTTTTAATGTTTATTTATTTATTTTGAGAGTGAGAGAGAGAGAAAGAGAGAGTGTATGAGCAGGGGAGTGGCAGAGAGAGAGGATGAGAGGGAATTCCAAGCGGGTTCCTTGCTGTCCGTACGGAGTCGGATATAGGGGTCAACCTCAGGAACCCTGAGATCGTGACTTGAGCCAAAATCAAGAGTCAGATGCTTAACGAACTGAGCCACCCAGGCACCCCCGCATAGTCCTACATTCTTACAACAGAGTGACAACTTGCGCTATGCATGTCTCTGATCTACAAACAAGTTACTTTTGGAAAACAAGAGTGTCAATGCTTGGAGCTCAGTAGAGCATTTACTCATTACATGAACCTTTCAACAGACATAACAGGGTAACTTGAAGTCTTGACAGTTGTGACACCCCAGCCAAGGCAGTGGTTTTCCAGACCTAGAAAATCAACACATACAGTCACACACAACATGTTGTTGTGTGGTCCAGGTCTTCTCATTCCCAAAGAAGCCAGAAATCCAATTTTTAAATAGTTTTTCAGAGTTAAATCATTATATATATATAGTATCTACTTTATGTGCGTATATATATATATACACACAACACATATACATATGATATATATATGTGTGTTGTATATGCACATATACAATATATGCACATAAAGTAGATACTATGTGTGCTCAGTATTTTAACAATTATGACAGACACATCTTTTCTAATTATGTTCGTTTTTGGAATTATGTGTTCAACTGTGAAGTAAATGGATTTACCAGATTCCAGTGTCAAAGAGTTTGGTGATCTATAGGAGCATAACTCAATGGAGAAGGGTCAAATTGTTTAGAAATAATACATATCGGGGAAACTGGTTGAAAAAATAAAAACTGATTATTTTAATTAAAATAATAATCAAAAATTATTTTATTTTCTGTTATTATACAGAAAATAACAAAAATACTCCCAGAGGAGCTCTCGCAAGGGCCTGGAGGACACATATGCAATGATGTTCATCCCAGTGTGGCAGTAATACGATTGGAGGCAATTTGCTCATAAGTTGCAAGGGTCAGTGAATACCCATGTGGACACATTAAACAGGAGGTTGGGGTGCCTGGGTGGCTCGGTCAGTTAAGCGTCTGACTCTTGATTTCTGCTCAGGTCATGATTTCAGAGTTTGTGAGTTTAAGCCCCACTTCGGCTCTGTGGTGAGAGCATGAAGCCTGATTGGACTCCTCTCTCTGCCTCTCTCTCTCTCTCTCTCTCTCTCTCTCTCTCTCTCTCACACACACACACTCAAAATAAATAAATAAATAAAATAAAATAAAAAAACCAACCAGGAGGTTGGATACAAGTGTCTAGCACACAGTGGAGCTGTCTGGATATGATATAGTCATCACAATAATATAAATAGCATTTAAAGCCATAGGACTTAATGAGATCACTCAAAGCTAGAGTGCAGATTTATAGAGAAGAGAGGCAAAGGACACACCATATATACTCCTACATTTAGGGAGATGGTACAGGAAAAGGAGCCAACAAAGGAGAATTAAATGGAATGGCTGGGGAGGAGGAGGAAAATGGAGGAACGTAGTGTCAGGAAAGCCTAGAGAAGCTGTAGGTGGTCAGTCATGTCACCTGCATCCAAGAATTCCAGCAGGTGTGACACCGGGGAGACGCCAGTCATCTGTGATGTTGATAAGAGTTGTTTCCTTTTTGTGCTGGAGACAAAGGGCCGATTAAAATGAATGGAGAGCAGAATGGGAGGTAAAGAAGAGAAGGCAGTGACTTAGTTAATCCTTTTGAGGAATTTTATCAGGAAAGTAACTGGATGATGGTACCTAACTATCTAAAGGGAGATGTGGAACAAGGTAGATCTTGTGCTACAAGATGGTTATTATTAGGACATGATTGTTGGTTCTGGAGAAGGACCTGTTGTAAATGATTTGGTTGATGTTGTAGGAGAGGAAGGGAGCAAGTGTCTTGAGATGGTGTGAGGGACTGGATTCCAGTGCACAGGTTTAGGGGGGCTCTGTGGCTGCTGATGCAGGTTGATTGAGGGAATTGGGGATGAGAAGTAATAACTATTTGTTTCTCATTTCTCTGTGAATATGAAATACAGTCATCAGCCAAAAGTCAGAGGAGCAGGGAATGATTGAGATTGGATAAGAGAGAATTTACAAGAGAATTATTACTGTTGGCTGGATTATTCCTGCTGGATAGAGGTTGCAGTTTAGATGCTATTTTCCTAAAAAAACCTTTTCTTAGCTGTGTTAATTGTCAGACGTTCTTGTATCGTAACCCTTAACACGTTATGTTGTCCTTGTGTTTATTTGCCTGTGTTCCCTTTTACCACTTCCTGAGTCAGGGTTTGGGTTCAGAGTTAGAACCCTTGTGCCTGGCTTAGTATTCTAGAATTGGTGTGTGTGTGTGTGTGTGTGTGTGTGTGTGTGTGTAAAGGTTTTCTGTCAATGGAACTGATACCAACTTTCAATAGATTTTCAGGTACAAATGACTGTTTTCAACCAAGTCTACAAGTGCCCTCTCAAGGATGGGAATAAATAAAAGCTAATTATTAAATAATCAATACCGCTGTCACCTTGATTAGAGATTTAAGTGTAATTCCTCCCACAACAATCCCACAATTGTTTTTAAATAATTGTAGCAATAACTTAATATAAACAGATAGTGGCCTTTAAGACTCAGAGAATTAGTAATGGAGAAATGTCTCAGAAGAATGTAACCTTCCCACGTCAGATTTTGTAAGGATAAAATCTCAGCAAACAAAACTAACTCCCCTCAATATTTAAGTCAATAAGATGATATTTAAAGTGAAATCAGTTCAGAAATATATTCTCTTGTTCTAGACGTCCCTGAGTTCCACCATACTCTTGATAGACTGTGATTGTTTTGCCTTGTTTTACTTTCCAAGAAGTTACATCCAGATTTGGAGAAATAAATTGTTATATATTGACTAATTCTTTAATAATGGAAATAGGCATGGGTGGCTGATACTTGGATGCCCTGAAAATTACTTTGTTTCATTGTTGGTTGTGAAACTATGTAGGTATTATATGCATAATATGCATACAAAAACATATTCTTTATTTTTAATTTTATTTTTAATTTTTTAATGTATTTATTTCTGAGAGAGAGAGAGAAAGAGAGGGAGAGAGAGAGAGACAGCGTGAGCAGGGGAGGGTCACAGAGAGAGGGAGACACAGAATCTGAAACAGGCTCCAGGCTCTGAGCTGACTGTCAGCACAGAGCCCGACGCGGGGCTCGAACCCACAAACCATGAGATCATGACCGGAGCCGAAGTCGGATGCTTAACCGACTGAGCCACCCAGGCGGCCCAGAAACATATTTTTTAAAAGCTGAATCTGTTATAAAGATTTTCTTTAGGTCCTTCCCTTTTCACACCAGGGAGGATGTTTTTTGCTATTAAAAAATACATCCCAAATCACTTTCTAAATTAGGAAGAAAAAATACATAAAACATTTGTCTGTGGGGCTTAGAGTTATATGATTATAGTTAAAAAGGCCTGAATTATTTGAAGTAAAATATATGTTTCTTTCTTTCTTCTTTCCTCCCTCCCTCCCTTTCTCTCCTTCTTTCCTCCCTTTCTTTTGCCATCTTCCCCTCTTCCTTCCTTTTTTGTTCCTTCTTACCTTTCATTTAAACAAAGTTATCAAAGGCCTACTATGCACCCAAACATGAAGGCTAAAAACAAAATACATGAAAAGCACACTCCACTGGGATGGAAAAATACATCAGTAAATAAGACACAGAGTGATATGTACCATAAAGGAGATAAAGTTATCTAAGAGAATATCAGATGAAGGAATTCACATTTTTTAGAAGAAAAGCCAAAAGCTGGAGGTATGTGAGACACATCTTCAGAAGAGGGTGATATTTGTGTTGAACTAGTTGACAGGTAAGTAGATGATGAGATTAAGATAGTTGGTAAGTTAAAGAATCTCAAGGCAAGCTTTGATGGGTACAATTGGTCATTTAAAATGTGTTAGTTTCCAAATATGTGATCTTTTTGCAGATGTTTCATTGTTATTGATTTCTAACACAATTCCATTATGGTTAGGGATTTTTAAAATCTATCAGAGCTTAATAGCCTAGCATGTGGTTTATCTTGGTGAAAGTACATGCTCATTTGTAAAGTTTAGTAAGAAGTAGTTGGATGTATTGTTCTTTGTGGAATTTGAAGAAGCAAAGAATATAAGGGTGGTTATCAGAGGGAAGTGGGGGAAGATGTTAGCCAAAGGGCACACAGTTGCAATTATATAGGATGAATCAGTCTGAAGGACCAATGCACAGAATGATGGCTACAGTTAATATTATTGCATCAAATACTGGAAATTTGCTAAGTGGATTTCTGGTGCTCTCATCACACATACACACAAAAATGATAACTACGTGTGAGGAGATGTCTTAATGAGTTGGAATGTAGTAATCATTTCACTATGTGTATGTACATCAAATCATGCTGTACGCCTTAAATATATACAAGTTTTATTAAAAAATAAAATTAAAAGCTTCAGAAAAAGTCGATTAAGTCATTATGGCTGACTGACTTTCAGATCATCTATGTCATTCCTGATATCTTTTGCTCAGTTGTCAGTTGCTTAAGGAGATGGGTCTTCACCCATGATTGTTGATGGATCTATTTCTCCCTTAATTCCATTGTTTACTTCACTTGCCTTTCATGTTTGTTATTAGACACATACACTTACAATTGTTATATCTTCCTGACCAATTGACCCTTTTATCATTTTAAAATATTTCCTTTACTTTACATAATCTTCGTTTTAAAGCCTGCTTTATTTTATTTTAATATGTTCATGGCATGCTGCTCCCACTTTGTTTCTAGAGTGTATGCTTCCACCCTTTTACTAAGAGCCTATGTGTGTTTTTACTTCTCCAAAGAAGACATCCAGATGGCCAATGGGCACATGAAAAGTGCTCACCACCACTCACCATCAGGGAAATTCAAATCAAAACCACATTGAGATACCACCTCACACCTGTCAGAATGGCTAACATGAACAACTTGGGCAACAGCAGATGTTGGCAAGAATGAGGAGAAAGAGAACCTCTTTTGCACTGCTGGTGAGAATGCAAACTGGTGCAGCCAGCCTGGAAAGTAGTATGGAGGTTCCTCAAAAAATTAAAAATAGAACTACCCTACCACCCAGCAATTTCACTATTTATTTATCCAAGGGATACAGATGTGCTGTTCTGAAGGAGCACATGCACCCCACTGTTTATAGCAGGACTATCAACAATAGCCAAAAAATGGAAAGAGCCCAAATGTCCATCGATGGATGAATGGATAAATAAGATGTGGTATATATATGTACAATGGAGTATTACTCAACAATCAAAAAAAAAAAATGGGGCGCCTGGGTGGCTTAGTCGGTTAAGCGTCCGACTTTCGCTTAGGTCATGATATCGCGGTTCGAGGGTTCGAGCCCCGCGTCGGGCTCTGTGCTGACTGCCAGCTCAGGGCCTAGAGCCTGTTTCAGCCTGTGACTTCCTCTCTCTCTGACCCTCCCCTGCTCACGCTGTCTCTCTCTCTCTCCTAAAAAATAAATAAAAAAACATTTAAAAAAATTAAAAAAAAACAAAAAAACAAAAACAAAAACAAACAAAAAAGCCAAAAAAACAATAAAAAAGAATGAAATCTTGCCATTTGCCACACTACATGGATAGAACTGGAGCATATTAGGTTAAGTGAAATTCGTCAGTCATAGACAAATGTCATATGACTTCACTCTTGTGAGGAATTTAAGATACAAAACAGATGAACATAAGTGAAGGGAAGCAAAATTAATATAAAAACAAGGAGAGGAACAAAACATAAAAGACTCTTATATAGAGAACAAACAGAGGGTTGCTGGAGGGGTTTGTGGGAGGGTGGATGACCTAAGTGGGTAAAGGGCATTAAGGAATCTTCTCCTGAAATCATTGTTGCACCATATGCTAACTAACTTGGTTGTAAATTAAACAATAAATAAAATTTTTTTTAAAAGCCTATTTGTGTCTTTATATTTAGTGTGTCTGTTGTAGACTGCAGATAATGGGGAACTGCTTTTGCATTCTGTCAACACTCGCCACTTAAATGGATTGTTTACTCAGTTAGCATTAAAAAATGTTTATTTATTTATTTTGAGAGAGCACATGCACTAGCTGGGGAGGGTCAGAGGGAAAGCAGCAGAAAGAGAATCTCAAATAGGTCCCATGCTCAGCACCAAGCCTGGCATAGGACTGGATCTCACAACTGCGAGATCAGGACCTGAGCTGGTATCAAGAGTCAGATGCTTAACCAACTGAGCCACTCAAGAGCCCTTCAATGAACATTTAATATAATGGCTGATATATTTGGACTTATAGCTACCATTTTACTATTTTTTAAAATTTTTTAATATTTAATCATTTTTGAGAAACAGAGAGAGAGAGTGTGTGAGTGGGGATGGGCAGAGAGAGAGAGGGAAACAGAATCCAAAGCAGGCTCCAGGCTCTGAGCTGTCAGTACAGAGCCTGACACAGGGCTCGAACACACAAACTGTGAGATTATGACCTGAGCTGAAGTTGGACGCTTAAAAAACTGAGTCACCCAGGTGCCCCATTTTACTATTGATTTTGATTTGATTTCCCATATACTTTTTGTTTTTATTTTCTTCCTGTCTTGCTATCTTTGGGGTTAAATGATCTTTGCTCTTTTTATAACTTTAATGTTTCTATTAGCTTTTTAAAAAGCTATACCTCCTTGCATTATTTTTAGTGACTAAGTAGAGATTACAATAAATATTTTTAACTTTTCACAGTTTTATAGAGTCAATATTGCACTATTTTATGCCAAATATGAGAGCCTTGGAACTGTATAGCCCATTTATCCCCATCACCATCATTTTTGCTGTTTATCAAGTTTATTATGTAAATGTATATTATAAATGCCACAGTTAAATATAATGGTTTTTAAATTAACTCATGTATTTTCAAGTTATTTAGAGGACAAATCATCTGTAATATTTACTTATATATTTATTATTTCTATTGCTCTTTATTTTTCCTGAAAATTCATCTTTCCTTCATTTCACTTTAGCCTGAACAACCGCCTTTTACAATTATTTGCAGTGCAGGTCTCCTGGTGATGAATACTCTTAGCCCTATTGATATACAAACATCCTTATCATTCCTTTATTAATGAAGAAGGTTTTTGCTGTGCATAGAATTTTAGGATTTGGTTTCTCTTCCACTGCCTCCAGCACCTTGACGAAATCATTTCACTGTGTCTGGTCTTTGTTCTAATGAGAAGACTGGCCAGTCCCATTGTTTACCTGAATATAAAATGTCCTTTATCTCTGTCTGTTTTCAGGTTTTTCTCTTTCTCTTTGGTTTTCAGCACTTTGACCATGAGGTATCTAGGATGTGATGTGGCTTTGTTTGTGTTTATGCATCTCGTCTGCTTAGAATGCACTCAGCTTCTCAAATCTAATTTATGTCTCTTGTCATACTTAGAAAATTATGGCTTTTTTTTTTTTTTCAAATATTTCCCCTCATTTTTCTCTCTTCTAGTTCTGGGATTCCAAGTATACCTTTTGATATTATACCACAGGCTACTGAGACTTTTTCCTTTTTCCTTTTTTATTGTTCAGGTCTTTTGGTCTATTTCCAAGCTCAATGCTTCTTTGCCATCACCCATACGTCACTTTTTTTTTTTTTACAGTATTTTCAGTTATAAGGCTTACATTTAGTCGTTTTTCAAATAATTTTATTGAGGTGGATGTGAGGGCGATCTGGCTGCGACATCTGTCACCCCATTGATCGCCAGGGTTGATTCGGCTGATCTGGCTGGCTAGGCGGGTGTCCCCTTCCTCCCTCACCGCTCCATGTGCGTCCCTCCCGAAGCTGCGCGCTCGATCGAAGAGGACGACCTTCCCCGCTAGAGGAGGACCGTTCCTCGGTCAAGGGTATACGAGTAGCTGCGCTCCCCTGCTAGAACCTCCAAACAAGCTCTCAAATAATTTTATTGAGGTATAGTTTACGTACAATAAAATTAATTCATTTTAACTATACAAGGTAACAATTTTTAATAAGTTTATAGAGTTGTACATATCACTATAAACTAATTTTATTTTTTAAAATATTTTTAATTTTGTATTTATTTTTGAGAGAAGAGAGAGAGACAGAGTGCAAGTGGAGAAGGAGCAGAGAGAGAGGGAGACACAGAACCTGAAGCAGGCTCCAGGCTCTGAGCTGTCAGCACAGAGCCCAATGCGAGGCTCAAACTCACGAACTGGGAATTCATGACCTGAGCCCAAGTCAGATGCTTAATGACAGAGCCACCCAGGCACCCCACCATAAACTAATTTTAGAACATTTCATCATCTCAAAAAGAAACCTGGTGTTCATTGGCAGTCACTCCCTCTTCCCACTGCCATCCCCAGGTAAACACTAACCTTCCTGTCTTTATTTATTTTCATATTCTGGACATTTCTTTTTAATCAAATCCTAGTATATGTGGTCCTTTGTGTCTGGCTTCTTTGGCTTAGTGTAATGTTTTTAAGGTTCATTCATGTGTGTGTGTGTATCAGTACTTCATTTCCTTTAGTTACTAAATAAAATTGAATCCTATGAATATATCACCTTTTATTTACCCATTGTCAAGTTGATGGACATTTGGGTGGTTTTCATTTTGGGGCTAGTATGCATAATAATGCTATGGTCACTCATGAACACGTCTTCTTGTGCGCATATGTCTTTATTTCTCTTGAGTGGATACTGAGTAGGAGAGTTGCTGAACCATATGGTAAATTTATCTTTAACGGTTTAAGAAACTGTTGAATGGTTTTTGAAAACGATTATACCATTTCATGTTCCCATTCACAATATTTGAAGGTTACAGTTACTCAGTATCCTCCCAAACATTTGTTAGCATTTTAAAATTATTATTATTATAACCATTCTTGTGGATGTAGAATAGTATTTCACTGCAGTTTCAATTCGTATTTCCCTAATAACCAGTGATACTGAGCATCTTTTCATGTGCTTATTGGCCATTCATGTATCTTTTTAGGGTAAAATATCTATTCAATCTTTTGTGCATTTTAAAATTGGTTTATCTTTTTATTCTTGTAAAACTTCCTAATATCGTCTGGACACAAGTCCATTGTCAGATCTATAATTTGCAAATATTCTCCGCCTCCATCTGCAGCTTATCTTTTCTTTCTTAATAGTACCTTTAAAAGTGCGAGTTTCCATTTTGATTATGTCTAACTTAATTTTTTTTCTCTTATTGCTTGACATTTTGGTGTCATAGCTAGGAAATTTTGCCTCACTCTAGGTCATGAATATTTACTCCTACTTTTCTTCTAAGAGTTTGAGCTCTTATATTTAGGTCTATGATACATATTGAATTAATTTGTGGGTATTCTGTGAGGTAAGGTTCTCTTTTTTTTTTTTTTTTTTTTTGCATATAGATAATCTAGTTGTCTCAGCAGGATTTGTTGAAAAGACTGTTTTTAACTCATTCAATTGCCTTGGCATGTTTGTTGAAAATCAATTGACCATAAAAATAGGGGTTTAATTCTGGACTTGCAATTTTGTTCCATTTATCTAGATGTCTATTCATATGCCAGTATCCTACTCGCTTGATTGTAGTGAGTTCTGAAATTGGGAATTGTTATTCCTCCAAATTTGTTCTCTTTTTTTTCATTCTTTTTCATAGTTTTAAAAATAGTTTCTATTTCTCTGTCGATATTTTCTATTTGTCTCTCATGAGTATATTTTTCTATATGTTCTTAAGCATAATTGTAATAGCTGATTTATAACTCTTATCGTTAATTCCAGGGCCTCCGGGTTTATCTCTGTGACTTTCTTTTCTCTTCAGTATGGGTTACATTTTCTGTTTTTTTCTATATCAATGAAATTGGTGAAATTTCAATGAAATCAATGAAATTTGGACCCTGGTCTGGACACTGTTCATGCAACATTGTAGAGATCCTGGATTCTATTACATTCTTTGATTGCCTCATTCAATAAATGTAGAAATAACAATAAAATTAGGAAATCATCCTTTGCAACTCCTCATAAGTAATTGATTCAGGCACCAGTTGTCAATGGATAATATAGCTATTGGAGTAGAATAATTGCATAGCATCCATATACAGGCCCACAGATTAATTGCTAATTGTGAAGTGAAAAGTGTACTTTTAAATGAAATAAATATCTTAATGCCTAACTCCGGTGATCAAGCTAGTGTCACCAGCAGTAAGGGTTAGTTTATATATTTTCTGATATGGTATGAAGTAGAGGAAAACCTTGGTTTGTGAGCATAAATCACTCCAGAAACATGGTTGGAATTCAAAGCATTTATATATCAAGGCAAATTTCCAGAACCATTGGCTCAGATGTGATCATGTGATGTTCGGTGTCACGTACCACTCGTATTGCAAGACATCACTTGTTTATCAAGTTAAAATTTATTGGAAATGTTTGTTCATCTTGCAGAACACTCACAGAACAAGTTACTCACAATCCAAGGTTTTACTGTACTTAGCTTCATGTCTGAAGAGTTATGTAAAACATATTTAACCTGAATCTAATCAAACCTTTAGCCAGCTAATAGGAATCACAATGAAGAGAAACAGTTAAAACATCAGGGAGAAACAGTAAGACAACTGGTCAGGATGCATAAAAAAGTTAATTTCATCAAATTAAAAAAATGCAGAGGTCTTTTTTAGAGCCAAAATAGACTAAAGAGATATCACTAAATGTAGTGTAATAGCTTTGATTGGATGTTGACTCCAAAGACCAGCTTGTATATTTTTAAAGTAAAACTAGCGATGAAATTTGGATAGGGAAGAAGATTATATGATGTTGAGGTTTTCTTGTTTGTTAATCTTATCAAGTATAATAATGGTCATTGTTTAGAGAAGAAGTTGTTTTCGTTTTCCCCTTGAGATGCACACCAAAGAATTTCGAGGTGAAATATCATGATGCCTGTAAAACCCATTTTTAAGTGGTTCAGAAAAACATAGAGACATTGGACATCTATCTACATAAATCTCATGTGATAACATTAAACAATTAAACAACTGCTGAATCTAGGTGATTGGTGTGTGAACTCTAATTGTGATTATTCTCTCAACTTTACCATAGGTTTGAAAATTTCCATAGTAATATCAAAGAAGAGAACATGCTTTCATCACTGGCCCACCCAACAACTATCAGTCTTCTGGGTAAGAACTGATCCCAACACACTTTTGTTGATCTACCCCATACCAAGTCTTTCTCATTATTTTATTTTTCTCCTTTGGAAAGAATGCAAGACAATTTCCATGACAGTATCTGCTTTTATCTTTCATACCTGGGAATTCTTTCTTTATCCAGACATAACATCAGACGCAGAGAAAAAAGAAGTTGAGACAAGGGGAGAGACTCTTCTATTGTCTCTGGGGCCTTCCATTATGATAGATAATGAAGAACTGATTGACTCTATCTCCCAGATCTGGATGTAAACATCCAATGTTCCTGCCTGCTGCATGCTTGGCCTGGGGGTGCACTGCAGAAGCCCAGGCTGGCCGCAGAATACGATGGTATTGTTCCATCTCAGCAGTGTGGAGAGAACTCCTTTGAGGGTATTCTATCAGCAATTCCATCTTTCCGCTGCCCAAGAAGGTCCTTCCCCCCACCCCCACCCCTTCATTCCTGAAATAAAAGCGTTGAATAGTTCAATCAGCTTCATTAGGTGGCTGGTGTCAAGTGCTATTACACTCTCTGCTGTGATTTGATGATATTCCATCACTTTGTTATTTTTCTGCTCCTAATTGCACCCTATACTTTTGACATCTCTATTGGACTGATGTTAATGTCAAGTTGTCCCGATTCATGTGTTCTATTGAAATCTGGTACTGAGGCAGCCGAAATATGAATCGGCTGAGGATTTTTTGAAGTTCTCTGCCTACAAGCCTTTCTTTTTGACTTCTGTAGCACCTAGAGAAGTAGTTTTATTTTTGAGAGGAGAATAAAGGCTCATGAGTTTGAGATTTTACATGATGTTAAAAGTGCATCAACTAATGTTCACATTAGAAAGTGAAAAAGATTGAAAAGTAGTATAATAATACTTAATAGTGTGTAAGTTTCTGGACAAATGAAGAGAACCTAATTATTAAAAAAAAAAAAAAAAAAAAGCAATACATGCTCATGACCAGAAAATAGAAATACACACACACACACACACACACACACACACACAGAATGCAGAGTCTCAAAGAAAAAAAATTAAGTCAACCATAAACAAACCCCCATTTGTTATCTCTTAATGGTACTACTTTAGAGATTTTTTGTGCATACAAGTATCTACTTTCTCATTTTTTATGAAGAAAATGCAATGAGACAATACACATTTATTTTACAGCCTGTTTTACATACATCATATGCCACTGATTTCATGCTAGCAAATATAGATGTTTATAACTTTTATGGTTTTAGTGTATTCTATACTTTAACAACTAATTTAAATAATTTTCTACTTGGGAACCTTTATATTTGAAAATTTTTCTTAATGGCAGCATGTGTCGAAAAAACCCCGGTTGGACCTAAACTAACCACTCTAACAGTCCTATCTTTGGTTCTACTTTGTTTTTTGTTCTTAAAATTTGTTTAATGTTTATTTTTATTTTTGAGACAGAGAGAGGGAGGGAGAGCATAAGTGGTGAAGGGGCAGAGAGAGAGGGAGACAGACTCTGAAGCAGGCTCCAGGCTCTGACCTGTCAGCACAGAGTTGGATGCGGGGCTTGAACCCACCAACCCTGAGATCATGACCTGAGACACCCAGGCACCCCTCTGCTTCTACTTTGTAAAATTCCAGGTTTCTTCCTCCCAGGATAAATTCTAAGACAGACAATTCCTTTGACAGGTAAATCTGAGAAACATGAATGACAAAGGAAAGCAGTCTTTATTACTCATGGATTCTTGAGGTTCCTAATATGGCAGTAATTCTTGGGAATCTACATAAGAAAAATGTGGTAATCATCATTTCCCAACATCATTTCCTCACGGAGCATTTCAAGGACCTAGTGTTCCAGGTAAAACACTTTAGAAAACAGTGTTCTGATTCTGTAAAATCACCACCTTTCATTCATTCCTGTTTGGGTATTCTTATACCAATTGAAGATATTTTTTCCTAATAAAGTTATAGTTTTTGTTAGTGTTAATTTATGAACAAATTAAATTCTCAACAGTTAAGGAGACATTTATTGTGTTCTACTACATACAGGGTATTATATAAAGTTATAGGGATAAACATACCCCTAGGAACCAAGCCCATGAGGTCCTTTATCATCATGCCCAATAAAAACTTAGGAATTTTAGAAGATATTTTGTGTTTTGCTGCCTAAGATCTGGCCAATCAGAAGGTCATAATCTAGCACAGAGACTCAACGCCAATCAGATGGGGCTCTTGTGGCTGCTGAAACAGAAGGACCACCTCCTTCCTCTGGATTTGGACCTGGGAGGAGTTGGTCATGGGGCTTCTGGTAGCCATTACTGTCACAACCCAAAGTCTGAGAATCAAGCCATATGGTTAAGAACTGAGCCAAAAGACAGAGGATAGGTCCTGATGGGCTGAATCCAACTGTTCTTGATCCAGGTGGAATTTAATTACATGAGCCAATCTGGGTTGGGTTTTCTGTGACTTACATCCAAAAGGGTCCTCACTATTACAACGCTGTATTTCTTTTCTTGTCAAAAATGACTTAAAATATGTTAGGGTACTCTATTGGCTGAGAGTGAATGTAATTTGGTATAAAGCGAAATCCTTTTTGATGATTTAGAAAAAATGTAATGTGAATTCTAAAAGTTGTTTTTTAACTACATCTTTGATCTTAGCTTGTTTTCTTATGATTGACCCATTTTTCCCCCTAAAAATGGAAGCATAATGAATTGTGATTAAGTGGAAGTTTCATTTAGGTTTGGTTTTAATTGATAAAGTCCTTACAGTGTTAGACCACCTTTTCCAAAGGAGAATCACCGAGGACAAAGCCCACAAACACAAAAGGGGTTGGTTATTCAGGTTTATTTTAGTCCGACCGGACGGCCCCTCCAGAGCACCCAAAGAGTCCTTGGAAGAGCGCGCCATCGAGCCATAGCTCAGGGTTTACATAGGGAGAGGGGCGAAGCCGGTGTACAGAAGCAGAATTTTGCGGTTAAAGGTGGGGGGGGGGTGGCTTAACAGTTGCTTGAAGAACATGTTTGACCATTCTAATCACAATGTCAATTAAAGATTTACATCTCAGGGGCTTGCTGCAGCCAGGAGGAGCTAGGTTACTCAACTTCTGACCTTTCACCCAAATACAGTTTGAGATCAAACAATGGTTGGTATGTCTTCATTTGCAAGCCCCTCACCTTTTGGCTCAAGGGAGTTTTACAACAGTATATAACCATCCCAGTAGACGATCAAATAATGTAGGGAAGTTTAAACAATACTTACTTATTTTTCTGAAATTGGGGGATTTATTGTTACACCATCCTACATGGGCTATGTTTCACTGAAGCTTCAAAGAGTCCATTTGAAAATGGGTTATACAAGAGAAGTTTCTGATTAACTATCTTAACAGTATTTTTATAGGTTACCTATTCTACTCACCTCACCCTGATGATCCTTCTGAAATCTCTCCTTCCCTCTACCCCCAGGTAGAATCTGCCAAATTTCCATCTCAATAATGGATACAATTTTTAATCTCATTTTTATTTTTATTTATTTTTAAAAATTTTTTAAAAATGTTTTACTTATTTTTGAGAGAGAGATAGAAACAGCATGAGCAGGGAAGGGTTAGAGAGAGAGGGAGACACAGAATCCAAAGACAGGCTCCAGGCTCTGAGCTAGCTGTCAGCACAGAGCCTGACCCAGGGCTCAAACCCACGAACTGTGAGATCGTGACCTGAGCCGAAGTCGAACACCCAACCTACTGAGCCACCCAGGCACCCCTAATCTCATTTTTAGAGTGAGGTTTTCTAAATCTCTCTGCTGAAAGCTTAGATTTCTGGGCTATTTCTCTCCAAAGTTCAAAGTCAGCATCTCTAACAAGAGTGTGCCATTTGTCCATTGAGGCTTAGCCTGGTCTTTTGCAGACAGATCAGTCTAGAAAATTTATAAAAATTCACAGTAATAAAAAACATCAGCTCAGATGAAACAGGCCTGCAAAGCTTTAATGGTCTTATTCAAATAGATGCTATAAATATATAATCATATTATATAAATCTATAATACTAGCTGGATAGGTCAAATTGTGGCATATTTTTTTTTTTAATATGACAGACAAGAGCTGGAATATGCCTCCTTATGATGGAAAGTTCCCTTCTGGAATATGCCAGAAGAAGGCTAAGAATGAAAGCATCTTTGCCATTAATTTCATTTAAGCTATAAGATCTGTCTTCAAGAGATAGAGACTCAAAATAAAATAAATAGAATTCTTCCCACCCCATGCCCTTATTATCCTTTTCTTTTCCTAACTCATGAGGAAAACATGCTGAATTTCCATACAAGGAAATTCATGAGCCACCTTGATTCGATTCCCCAGAGTGGAAAATCATGCTTTAATCTTTGAATCCCATTCACCAACTTGCAAAGAATATTGTGTAGGTTTCTGGTCTGAGTTTGACTGTTTTCACAGGTGTATGTACTTCATGTGCTCAGTGGCTCTGCGAAATCCTCATGCCAGAATTGGCAATGATGTAGCCAATGACCTCTTTGGAACAATATGGAAAGAAAAATTGGGGTCTTGATGGGCTACTCCTCTAAGACAGAGTTTCCCAAAGTATACTCTATGGAATGCGAGCTTTTGGTTTGATCAAGAGTCAAAGAGAAAAACAATACCTTTAAGATGGAAGACAAAATAGAACTTGCAACAAAAGCATGACAGCATAGCAAATGGAACACAAGAATATAAAGGGAGAGGCTCAGGCCCACTTAGGAATTTTAACACTATCTTTTTTTCTTCCTGTAGACATTTGACAGCATACTAATTGAGCCTGGTGAGAAGTCGTGGCCTTATTGTTCCATTAAGGTTATATTTGGGGAAAGAGCTGGACATGGGATGATTTCATAAGGTTGTAGAAACAGTCCTCATTAAGAGTGGGACGCTCTTTTTTCCAACAATATTGCCCCTATTTCCATTTATTAGCATAAAACGTTGTACCTTGGATAAGCAGGCTGTAACTCTTTGGGGGAAGAAAAGGAGTATAAATATGTTTGTAAATGTGATATTGTTTGTTTGTTTAAAGCAGATATTAAAGTAATATTACACATTGATGTTGTCACCAATTAACACTTTAATTTGCTCATTTGCAGTGTCTGAGGCATGATTCACTGAAATTAGCAGGGCGACAAAGAGCAGAACTAATCCACAATAGGTCCAGCCACTGACAATTCTGAATTGATACTGATCAATTCAATCAATACACAAGAACCTGAAGTTAAATTAAATTGAATTAGTAACTGCCTCCTTGGATTGGCTTATGTAAGTAGGTAGGTTTACTTAGAATCCATCAGTGTCCTGCTTTTCATGCAAATGATCAGCTTATCTTCTGTGTCTGTCCTTAGACCACTTAAGGGACAAAAAAGGCCAAATGCATCATGAAGGACCCATGGACCGTATGCATGGGTAAGCCATTAGAAGAAACTGTAACCTCATTTCAGAAGGTAAACACTTCAAGTGCTTGCCATGCTTAGTGAGCCGTGGCACCTAGAATGGTGGAGGATGCTGGCTTTGGGTTTCTTCTGGAATAATGTCAGGTGCATGTTTGATTGGCTCTAATTCAGTGAGCCTGCTCAGTCATTCAGTGTGCTTGACCGTAGACAGATGATCAGATGATTTACAGTGTTCAGGGAGGGCACAGACAGAGCTGTTGCCTACAAAAGTAAATAATGCTGTACAGAAGCTATTCTTGAAGTTTGCCTTTATACCACTTCTGTCGAAACATGAACCAGATCTCTTTCACCTTTGTGTTTAAAACCTCCTTCTTCTGGGTATGGATGAGATGTCTTTCCATTAGGAAAGCAGCCAACTTCTGGTTAGTTACTGAGAAAATTAGTGGTTCAGTAAAAAAAAAAAAAAAAAAAAAAAAAAAAGCATGGGGTTTGCGATTATAAAAAGTGAATGTACAGACTTTTCAACTGGGGCGAGTCACTTGAGCTTCGGGTTTCTTGTGGCTAATTGTAGGCTAATGATAACATTCTTCCAGATTCTGTACAGATCAAATGACGTCATGCCCTTGAAATGTCTCTGGAGACGGGACAATGTTATGAGTTTTTGTTATCATTCATATGTATTTCCATATTGCATATTTCAAGATAAAACAAGTTGCTGTAAATCAACTAAAGCAATACCAAGATTATATTTACATTTAGCCCCAGATACCTAAAATGCATGATTGAATTATATGCTACAGAAGCAAGAGAAAGGAGCCTCTTGGTGAAGTGTGAAGGGGCTAGAATTCCTTCCTATTCTTAATAACAAAATAGTTGCAAAATCAAATAAGGCCAAATACGAGGAGTTTTCTGACTGTGAACACTTTTTTGGAAAAGGCCCAGAGTGCTCAGTATTTATAGTTGTATAAAATTATAATTATTTAAAGCTTTGCCATAGTTGAAAAACTGCCATATTTATAGGCTACTTCTGGGGCATTAAACCTGTTTCTTTTTTCCTCCCCCTGCAAAAGAAGATATTTAGTGGTTTTTAAGAGGTTCCCCTGGTTGAAGTCTTCTGTACAATACTTGCTTAATGAGCTGATTAACAACTGTTACTGAGAATTAATGAATCAAATCACAGTGGTAATCACCATATTGCAAATCACTGCGTTGTATTAGGTTATGAAGGAGCCATACATTTTACAGTGACGACTCTTTTGTATAATGAAGGTATCTGAACAGATTGTATCCCAGGTCTCATTGAAGGAGCTTCAATAATGTTTGGGATACAGGGAAGTCTTTTGGAATTCCCTAAGCAGTAAGCAACAAAAGACTCTATTAGTAGAATATTATTCCATTAGGCACAAAAAGCATTTTGATTTTACATCATTATTCAGAGTGCTTTGGAAACCTATTTTAGTCTTTACATACTTATAATCCAAACACATAGAATTCGTGCCATCTGATAAGGCACCTGCTTTAACAGGATTTGCAGTGGAATAGCAAATAAAACCTAAATGGCTACTGCAAGAGGATTTTAGTTTTGCTAATTTGCAGCATAGCCCGAGTTCTCATTTCAGAATATTTAATAAAATCATGTTTTTTTGCCTTTAAGATAGTTTTTGGAATCTGTCTTGAGTTTTGAATTCCATTAGAGAATGTGTTGATAATGAATAGTTACCTCAGTGTAGATGTTGTAAAGATAAAGAAGAGATGCTTATGATTCTGTTATCTCCGCAGCAAATAGTGTGTTGTCATGGGCTAATGCTGAAATTAGAGTTATAACTAATTGAGTTTGTGTAGTTGCTTTGTTAAATATTTAGTTAGAAACCAGAATTATGTATTAGCCTTACATAAGTTACATTTTCCCTTTGCAGCATAGCCTCATGGGTCAAGCACTTAAAAAAGTCATTAAAAATGACTTATTGCTACCATATTGGGGAAAATGGCTGATTGAATTAAAATGTCTTTTCTTAATGAATGTACTCAAACTATGCATGCAGGTCAAATAGACAGAGTTATATAAAAGGAGTTTATCAAATTCAGAATATTTTAAACAAATTCAATATTTATAATTTATTCTAATAAACACATATAATTATATAAGAATTTCATAGAAGGCTGAATCCCAGCTTGGCCTTACTAGAGGAAGACCCATGTATAGAATGTTTTCATTTGGAGGTCAATTCATTTCAGCAGGTGAAAAGTCCCATATACACAGATTTTTAAACAACTGGACTTTAAAAAATCTTATAAAGACATTATTTCTAAAAATATCTCTATCTTGCATTATTCTTGAATTTAATCTAATATGAATATATGCTAGTTTTTCTTTAAGTTTACCCCAACATAAGCCACTTTTCAACCTAATTAGCTCCTGCACTGTCTTTTAATGGAACCCTCTTTCAGAATGTAGATGATATGTGTAGGCTCTAGGGCCATATTTCCTGGATTCAACCACCAACTACACCATTTACCAGCTCTGTGACCTGAGGCAGGTTACCTGATTTCTCTATGCCTCAGTTTCATCATTTGTAAAGAATTTGTATGTATCTCAATTGGCTTTCTGTAGATGAAATGAGCCACTATGGATTTACTGCTTGAAGACTTCTGATGCTGAGTAAGCACTAGCTGTAAGGGAAGGAATAAGAATCTAGTCTATGGTTTACTCCATTATTTTTAATTCTCATGAGAAGCCTGTGACCTAGCAAGTACCCTATTTCATAGATGCAGAAACTGAGCTTCACTAAGGAAAATGTTTAAAAGTATAACATATGTTTAAGAGGATGTAAAAATGGAACCATGTAAAGTGCTCATTGAAAACTAGTGAAGGCAGAAGAGAGGGGGGAAAAAGAAAGAACAAATGAGTGAAAAGTCACAAGTATGATAGATATGTTTTCATTCTTTTATGTTTTCTTAAATTTATTTTTGAGAGAGAGAGATAGAGACAGCGTGAGCAGCGGAGGGTCAGAGAGAGAGGGAGACACAGAATCTGAAGCAGGCTCTAGACTCTGAACTAGCTGCCAGCACAGAGCCCGATGTGGGGCTCGAACCCACCAACCGTGAGATCATGACCTGAGCCGAAGTCAGACGCTCAACCGACTGAGCCACCCAGGCTCCCCAAGATATGTTTTCAAGTGTTTTATTTATTTTTGAGAGAGAGAGAGAGAGAGAGAATGAGCAGGGAGGGGCAGAGAGAAGGGGACAGAGGATCCAAAGCAAGTTCTGCGCTGACAGCAATGAGTGGGATGCGGGGCTTAAACTCACTGACTGTGAGATCATGACCTGAGCTGAAGTTGGACGCTCAACTGACTGAGCCACCCGGGCGCCCCACAAGTATGATAAATATTAATCCAATCACTTTTTATTTTTAGCTTTTTTTTTCAACGGTTTAAATTCACTAACTAAAAGAGACTGTTAGAGGGGATTAGAAAGACAGTTTGTAACCAGTTGTCAACAGGAAACCAGTTTCTCTGACCCTCCTTCCTTTGGGGTGATCTGGAGAGTTTTGAGAAATTTAGGTGGACATTTTGTACAATGTCTCTGAATTTGGATTTGTCTGATTTTTTTTTTTCTCATGATTAGACTGGGGTTATGGGTTTTGGGCAGGAAGATCAAAGAAGTAAAGTGAAATTTTCATCACAGTTTATCAAAAGTACCTACAGTCTATCAACACGACTCATCACCGCTGAGGCCAGCCTTGCTCACGGGGCTGCCGGTGCTGATTCCAGCGGACAGGCGGGGCCTACGGAGGGCTGCCTCTCCTGTGTCCCCAGCAGTACTGAGCCTTTTCCTCTCACTCTCTTTAGTCCAATCCTTCTTTCAAAAGCCAGTTCAAAGTCTTCAGATTCTCCGAGATTTTTGTCACCTGCAGCCAGCTCCATGGGTGTGTGACCCATGCAGACACGCAGAGCTCCTCTCTTACAAGGGCCCTGTCCTTGATTAAGTGCACCGCTGGGACTGTCTTGGAACAAGGGGCCAGAAGATTATACAGGTGGCCCTGACCGCCACAGCCCAGCAGTGCTTCCCATCTTTGAACTCCTGGACCATTCATTTGCTCTTGTCACATGTTTCTTTGTACCCTCCTCCTTAACTCCCGAGGTGTCTACTGTCTCCCCTAAATGAATTACTAAATACAAGTACTAAAATCTTTAATACCTGTATTCTGACTCATTGTTGTATCCTACAAGTATTCGGTCCACAGCTCAAATATAGTAGATGCTCAACAAATGTTTGCTGACTGTGGTCAAGTTGTGCTAATAATTAATTCAGTGGAAACAGTGCCATAAAGTTGTTCAGATTAAAAGTCGCTATAAATGACAATGTAAAAAAAATGACAACAACCAGACAATCCTGATAAAACATTAAAAAAAAACTGGGAATTCCATATGATATGATTAACACAGAAAGATGACCACCACCACATCCAATCAGGAGACACACAAAAAAGTAAATTACCACGTAACTTGCATAGAATGTTAAACCTACTCATTGTGTAAAGAACTGGGCAAGTGGCCCCTCATCTCTGACACTTTCCACCCGTCACTGAGAGGAGGAATAGAGCTTGTGCCAGCGCCATGTCTGCTCGCCTCTCCACCCCCCTGCTAGGGTCTGCTGTGCTGCAAAGCAGAGGTGGGAAGCGGTAGAAGGCAAGCCTCATCTCCACTTTGTGTGTCAGTGTTTTAGCAATGCCTGTGCCCTGATTGCTAATTCTCATAATATTACCCATCAGTCAGTTTCAGAGGAAGACTGGGGTTCACTAATTCCCATAACCCAGGGAAGTTGGAAAAACATTATATTAACAATAGGCTCTAGGGAGCGAGCAGTCTCCTTAGAACAAAATACACCTGCTTGCTTTCTGAAGGGTCACCAGGTAGGGGATGGGCTTCTCAGACCTCCAATTCTTTCTATACTTTGCTGCCACAGTCATAGACCATGGCTTATCTAGCTGTGAGCCGGCACGTAAGTGGCCTGATGCCATCCACGCTGCTCCCATGTTCGCACCTGCTGGTGCCTTCGCAGAATTTCACGTTGGACCCTTGTGCTGTTTCCTCTTCAGATGCGGTGAAACACTAAATTCTCTCAATATCACTGGAGAGCGATAGCTCAATATCTTCCGGAGCCACCCTGGGGCTGTGGGCCTGTGGTTTGAAAGTTTTGCCCAGGCTCTCCTACCTTCTTTCACCTGATCGTCATTCACAGGGTTAGTGTGGGGTCCGGAACTGATCACATGTAGCTTGAAACACAATACATTTTTTATTAATGTCGGTATATTTTTCTCATTACAGATATTTTATCTTGTTTCTTCCGCCTGGCCTTCTTATAGGATGATCAGAGGACTTAGCCAACATTTCTTACTTTCTAAATATATAAAAATATATATGTGTGTATGTGTGTGTGTATAACCAACATTTCTTACTTTCTAAATATATGTGTGTGTGTGTGTGTGTATAACTTATACATAAGTTCTAGTAGATTTACTAATTAGTTTGGAAATAGGTTCCTTTTATTTTTTATTATTTTTAATTTGTTATACTTTATTATTTTTAAAAATTTTTAAATGTTAATTTATTTTTGAGAGATAGAGCAAGATAGTGTATGAGCAGGTGAGGGGCAGAGAGACAGGGAGACACAGAATCCAAAGCAAGCTCTAGGCTCTGAGCTGTCAGCACAGTGCCCTATGCAGAGCTTGAACTCCCCAACTGTGAGATCATGACCTGAGCCAAAGTCGGATGCTTAAGTGACTGAGTCATCCAGGCACTCCTGAAACAGGTTCTTTTTAAACTAGGAACTCCCTGTACTTACCAATCCAAAACTGTGTGGAGAGGAGAGAACACGAGGTGCACGCAGGACCCTACAGTCAGTGAATGAGAAAGCATACACCTGGCCAACACAGGTCTCTTCTGGAAGCCCACCCACAGAGCACTGGGGCTGGGCACCGAGCAGGGAACAGAGTCCCTCAAAGTCACATGGAGCCAGTCTGGGGAAGTATGACACAGCTGTCTTTAACAGGGAGGCGACAGAGCTGATAGGAGGTGCCGGTGCCCAGCAATCAGCTATAGGGTGGCTTAGTTTCCACACAAAACTCACGCTGATCCTGCGGCAGGAACGGCGGACTTGAGCGACCAGAAGTGCCAACAGCCCTTAACCGAAGGACTCCTAATGAGCAAATCAATGTGAGGGGCGGCGGGTCACCAGGCAATCATTTCAGAAAGCATTCCTCTCCTAGGAAGAAATAACGTCAGCTGCTCACTGGCTTCTCAGTGTAGGACATGACTTTATGCACTGCGATTTCAAAAAAAAAAAAAAAAAAAAAGATAATTTAGCACCCACTGCCCCATTTGTAGCTATGCAAGTTATAAATTACAGTTTTAGAAAACGTAGCCATTTTAGTTCCCGGTGGGTCTGGTTCTTTGTGTGTATATTTATCCAATTGTCTGATTCACTTAAGTTTGTAACTACAGGGTCTTGCTCTGGGTTTTAGAAATGAATAGCTCTAAAAAAGTCAAAGCAACAATCATTTCTTTAAAACCCAGATTTGCCCTGCTTGGAGTCACATAAGGATTGCTATGTGATTATCCAAAACAGCACTGACCTAGAGACAAAAGATCTTGGTAACTCCCCATGGCAACCGGAGTTTTGACTTTTCTCATTGCTTTGTGAGGGGCTCTGTCAGCGCAGACCTGCACCAGGTGACATTGATCTCCTCGGCCTTGCTCTTGAAGTGAGATGGCTGGTGTCTATTTTGGGGGATAGGTAGATAAGGGCTATGAAATCACCTTGAGAATAAATAAAAATAGCTCACCTGACCTTTTATTTATTTCTCTCTTACAGTAAGAGGAAGTTAACCTACTTAATGTGAAGGAATCATCTTTCCTTCTCAGGCATTATGATGGCTTACAAACCTCAAAACCCACTTGTCATCGGATTTTAATCATTTGTAAGCCACTAGAAGAATCACAGCTCTTATTTTTCTTTCTTTAGTATCTGCCTCAGCCCAAGCTAAGAATCATTACTGCAAACTTCTGAAAGAAAAGAGAGTGCAAGCTTTGTGACCAGGACCCAACTTGCTATTCGTAGGAAAACCCCCTACTTTCCCAAGCACCAGCTATGGCTTTCATTTGTGAATTTCAAGCTGCTCACGTAAACTCAATCTAACTGCATATAACGAATGCCTGCGAATCTGGGTCGCAATAAGCAAGAATATTAAAAAGTGATGCAATTTTGATCATCCCCTGGCCACTCAAGGTAGCCAGCTAGCTGAGTGACTTGCCTCCTTCTGGCTGCATATATTTACTGAGCATCTGATATGTGACCGGCACTTCCTAGGGTCTTGAACTGTCTGAGAAATGAATGGACACATGTGCTCTCATCACACAGGTAATCAATCTACCAGATTGATTGAAGCAAGCTGCAATCGTAGGGCCGCCTGTCATATGCTTTGAAAACCTGAGTTCAGGACGTTCTAGAAGCACAGAAAAAGGGCACCTCTATGTGCTGGTCAGGGAAGGCCTCCCAAGCCTGATGTGCCGGAGGGCGCTAGAGTCAGGACCACTCTGCAGGAAGAACAGCCACTCTCTTCGCTACTGACTTAAAATCTTATTAAAAAACAAATAAGGTGAAGATTACAGGGACACCTCTCTGTTCTATTTCTGCAAAATCTTATGAATCTATAATTATTTCAGAATAAAACACTAAAAAAACAGAAAGCACAAAAAACATAACACTTCAGAAATCTTCTTGAAACAACCTGTTGTGCAGGCCCAACTTGGTGGGTATTGTGGGTCCCTGGTCAGAAAGGCCTGCAGTGAAGAAAGAGCTCAGTAAAGGGTAAGCTGGGTACCTAATGGCACATAGTTATTTCTGCCAACTTGAGATGTGTCTCAGGGGGCGGGGAAGTGTGGGAAAGGGGCAAATGGAAAGAGAGAGCATGCAAATGGGGGAAAGGCGCAAAGGGAAACAGAGAGAGAGAAAGAAAGAATCCCAAGCAGGCTCCGTGCTCACCATGTAGCCCACCACAGGGCTCGATCTTACAACCTTGGAATCATGACCTGAGCTGAGATCAAGAGTGGGAATCTCAACCAACTGACCCATCCAGGTGTTTCTCAACACAGAAATATTTTTAAGAGAAGCTAGGAAAAACCGTATATGATTCCTAATGATCCTATGGCTTGTATTTATAACACGTATTTCAGTTTTATAAGTGCATGAAATGTTGTATGATAATCGGATTGTTAATTAGCCTAGTAACTGTATTCCGATGTCCTGGCCATACCACATAACCTTTTGAGTATTCTGCGTGTTATAAAATGCTTACTGAAGACTGAGCAATTTCCTTTTAGAGATGAGAAGGATTTAAATAAAGATGGGTGTGGGCTGGGAAAAGAAGAAGTTGAATGGAAAAGAGACAGGGAGGGAGATGGAGTAGGAGATAAGGTGGTTAGAGACAGCGTCTCAGTGGAAGTGACATTTGAGCAGAGACCTGAATGAGGTGAGCAAGCAACTTCCAAGCCCTGTGAATAGATCAGCAGAAGCCAGAGTGCCCAGAGCACAGTGGACTGGCAGGGGGCTGGTGGATGAGGTCGGAGAGGCATCACGAGGTACCTGACAGACTCCAGTTTTATTCTAATTTGAGTTTTAAGACATCGGGTTACAGATGTTTGCTTTTGAATTATCAGCTGTAGTGAGCAAAAAATGCCCCTAAAGACGTCAGGTGCAAATCTCTGGAACCAGTAAGTATTACCTCTTAGGAAAATAAAGGTCTCTGTAGATATTACTAAGGATCCTAAGATGGAGGGGTCATCTTGGATTTTCTAGGTGGCCCCTAAAGGGGGCCACAAGTTTTCTTGTAAGAGAGACAGAAGGAGATTTCCCACACACAGAAGAGGAGAAGGCAGCATGACCACATAGGCAGAGACCATATACACTTCCTTGATTTCAGCTTGGTGATACTGATTTTGAACTTCTGGCCTCAGGGACCGTGAGAGAATACATTGCTGTTGTTTTAAGCTACTTAGCTTGTGGTAGTTTGTTACAGCAGCCACAGGACACTAACACGGCAGCATATGGATATTTAAGGACATGTAATGGATGAGATCACACACAAAAAATGAGTGCAGCTAGAGAAGATGTTGAAAGGTGAGCACCAAGGCCTCCAACATTTAGAAACCGGAGAGAAGGACTGCAATGAATTAACAGATGACTTCCAAATGTGTGTGACTTGACTCCACATGTGTGGAGTGGGAAAGTGGTCACACACAAATAAATAATCCAAACAGAGGTGATCCTAAAATCCTAACTATTCTGGGAATTGCCAGAGTCCTTAGGAAATGCACAGACCTTTCCAAATTAGGTAAGATGAATTTAATCAAGCTCATGCGTATCCTGAAAGGCAGGTTATTCTAGCTTACATCTGAGTGTCACAAGAGTGTTGATTAGTTGATTTCTTTTTGGAAACATATATGTGAACATAAACGTGTCAATGTATTTCACACAAAATATTTACGTAAAGTTTAAAAAAGGCATAAGTAAAATGATTCCTAATGCTTTGTTTGATCGGAGCCCACAGAAAATGTTGGGAAATGTTGGGATTAAGTCACAGTTTAAAATGGGAATTAGCATGCTGTTATTGATCTGACAGCCTTGTGAGCGTCATCATCTGATTGATGATTGAGCCGACAGTAATCTCTGACAAATTTAATCTTCACTGCAAAACTCTGGCTCTTTTTGCCTGAGTCAGAGGAGACTTCCTTAAACTTGGATGATGCATCATGTCATTTCCAGTAATTCGGGTTGATATTTTCTTTGTGCAAAGTCAAATTAGACTATGAAATATGCAGTCCTGAAAGAATGTGGTTAGGAACCGAATACCATGAATTAAAATTGGATGAATGCAAAGCACCCAAATAAGAGTGAAATTATTTCAGCTAGATAAAAGGGATGGCGCGTGTGGAGCATTGGGTGTGTCCATGTGAACAAAGCCGAATGTCTTGTTTAAGGCACTCGGTACCTTACCGCACAGGAGACCCATACCGATGCATGGTGCCAAAAAGTCTCATTGCAACAAAGACAATGGGGGATGGCCAGCTGCATCTGTGTAACGCTTTTGAATCATTATCTTTTCCTCTCGCTTCCTTTCCTCTGTCTCACTCCTTCCCTCGGTTTCTTTCTCCAAAAAGATCCTGTTAGCACAGACAAATGAGGCAAGTCAATAACATCCACCCAAACAGACAGGATATATTGAGCCAATTCAAAGCTGGGTGAACAGCAGCTGTGGTCCTGCCTGCGAAATTAGTTTAGAGGTGGCTTCTGCACAGTGAAGCATCAGAACTCTTTCATTTACACTTTCCTATAAGCACTGAAAAATGTGCGCTTAGGTAAAAACCTATTTGCTGAGATTTTAGTATCTAAGTCTGTGTGTGTATGTGTGCAAGACAGAGGGGGAGGAGAAAGACAGAGAGAGAAGATACTTTTCTGTCTATTCTAAAGATTTTGAAAGCAGGCAGCAATGAAGCAGATTGACCTTTTATTACTTCTGAATTGAGGACAGCTTCCTCCCTTTAAAGCTTCAATTATATTGCAGGTTTTTATGATTTTGGAAGATGCCATGGTAACTTAGGCAATGAACCCAAACCAGGCTGTTTGATGTGTTGAACTGTGTACCATAAACCTCTTCAGTTTTACCGATCTGGCATCAGAAATTACCCAATTACAATGTGTTTAGCTTAATTTTCCAGAAGCAATTAGAATGCATGGCTTATGGGACGATAAGAAGAAAATAAATACATAAAATGGGATATGTGTGGATTATAGATTAATTCACTTGAAATTATGACTTTTAAATTTTGAAAGGAAAACCTCAGTTTCATCAGATACTGAATCATTTATAATTCTGTTGGTGGTGTTTGCCTTTTAGGAAGGACTTAGCAGTCTAAAATCATGTTGTTGGTTGTGAAAAAATATTTAATGACATGGAGAAGTGTTCATAGTAAAGTTGGAGTGGAAAATAAGGTCGTAAAAACTGTGGATATTATATGAACCCAATTTTATTTATATATACTTGTGCAGTATATTGATATTAATTGATTAGTATAATTAACATATTAATAGATTAATATACTGTACAAGTATATGCGACATATATACATACACATACACTAAAAAGATCATTGATTTTCTTTTTTATGCCTTTCTGTTTGTTTTCCCAAACTTTATAATGTGAAAACTTTTTCTGGCAATATGAAATCTAAAGCACACACACCAACTCATTTTAAAAGAAAATAATTTCAAGTTCCAGCTATACTGGAAAAATGAGCATAAGACTTATTTACCTACCATTAAAACATCTGTAAAACTGGACAACATATGTAAAACAATTAGTTTTAGGCAAAGCAAGGTTGTGATTTTTGAAAGAATGGAAACACATAAGGTGTGCTCAACATTAACTTCAGCTTTCTGTCTAGAAGCTCTTTGCAAATCTAGCATTGGGAATTGAGCCCATATGAAGAGCAATAGTCTCTCTGGGTGGAACAGAGATTGGTACCAAGGCAGATGAGGTAGCTGTTGGAGGGCAGGTTCTCAGAGAGGAGGAAGTTGTATGCAAAGGAACTCCGGAAAACTGCATAGGACCTCTTGAATTGTTGACCAAATACTAAGCTGACAATGTGTGGAATGGTAAGATATGGTAAAAGATACCTACTTGGAGCCTATAAACTGAAAAGGAAAAAAAAAAGATATAGCATTTGTCAGTACTGGGAGATACAAGCTTTCAAGTAGCCAGAGTGGAAGAAGTTGAGGTCTCAAAAAAATTCTCCCTTATGAGTAGGCCAGTGATAGCCCTAGATATCATATATCAAAGCTTCAAAACAATTGTCAACAGGATAAAGCATGCCAGAACAAAAGACAACATTCCTTAAAGAAAGACAATGGAACACAGAAATATGAACATGTGGCACCAAAAGTGTTTAGCATATATGTAAAAAATTTGGGGGCATATATAAAGAAGCAAAGAAAAAGAAACAATGAGTAAACAAATAGGGAAGCCCAACCAAGAAATGAAAATAATAAAAACTGAAATTTTAGCATTGTCAACTACAATATGTGAAATGAATATTGTGCTAGATGGATTGAACAACAAATTGAACACCAGCGAACAAAGATCAAAAAATTTGAAAACAGGAATATTGGTCTGAGTCTAGTGAAGAGACAGAAATCACACAGTGATTTAAACAGAGGAAGATAAACATAAAGAATTAAGCTATAATAAATGACTCTAAGATGTAAAGTAATACTAAAAGAAGAGCTAAGAAGCTCACAGAGGAGATTAGATGTAATAATAAAAATATAGGAATCATGCTGAAGAAGGCAAGAAAAGAGAAAACAAAAAAGAAAGAATAGATGGGTTAAGTGGAAAACAACAATATGGAATACTTAAACACAACAATGATTATATTAAATATAAATGTAGTAAACATACCAATACAAAGGCACCAATAAAAAAGACTGGATAAAAATAAGCAAAGCTTAAATGCATGCTGTTTAAAAGGGACACTTTAATGTTAAGATGAGTGAAAGCAAATGGATTGAAAAATAACACAAATCATAAAAATATTGGAGTCCTTTTTATTAGTATCAGACAAACAGCAAAAGTATCATAGACAGAAATACATCATAGATGGCAGAGATAATAAAATAAAAAAATATTCTATAAATGTCAGAAATAAAGAAGAATATTTTGTCATGATACAAGGGTCAATTCATCATGGAGACATAATAATCTTAAACAGAACTTCAGAACACATGAAGAAAAGAATGAATTAACAAAGGTAGGGGTAGACAAATCTACAATTATAGCTGCAAAATTTAATATTGCTGTCTCAGTTAATGATAGAAGACATGAACAAAATTTCAAAAGGATATAAAAGACTCAAATAGCATTATAACCAGTTAACATAATTAACATATTTAGAAAAACTCTATACCCAAAACACTGCAGGATGCACATTCTTTCCAAATACAAAATCACCAAGATATACCAAATCATAGTCCATAAATTTTCTCAATAAATCTCGAAGAATTGCAATGTTACTAAGTATGTTATCTGATCAGACCACAATCAAATTAAAAATTAATTAAAAATACCAGGAAAATCACAAATAATTGGAAATTAAAAATCACATTAAAACAAATCCCATGGGATTAAGAATAAATCACATAGAATTTATGTTCCAAAATATTTGGAACAGAAGTATGATTAAAACACAGAATGTTAAAATTTGTGGGATACAACTAATGGGATGATTAGGCAAAACCTGATAGCTTTAAAGGCTTATATTCTAGAAGAATAAAATGTTAAAGTTAGTGATCTAAGTTATCAACTTCATAAAATAGAAAAAGGAGAACAAATTAAAATCAAAGTAAACACAGGAAGGATATGATTAAGTTAAGAGCAAAAATTAGTGAAATAGGAAACAATGGAGAGCATCAACAAAAAAGTTAGTTCCTGGGAAAGACTTCTTAAAATGATAAGCCCACAGCATGACTGATGAAGAGAGTGGGGAGCCAGCGATGGGAGAGGGGACAGAGATGGACCATGAATGAGCTACAACGGAAGGAAGGAAAGTGGGTATACTTCTGCAGATCCTACAGATATTAAACAGATATATAGGGGGAAATGAATAACTTTAAACCAAATAAATTGGAAATTTTAACTAAAATCAGCAAATGCCTTGACAGTCAAGAATTGCCAAAACTGACACAAGAATAAAGAGAAAATCTGAATAGAAATATATTTGCTAAAATATTGAATTCTCAATTAAAAGCCTTTCCACATTGAAAATTCCAGGTCAGGGGCACCTGAATGGCTCAGTCGGTGAAGCATCCAACTATTGATTTTGGCTCAGATCATGATCTCATCGTTCTTGAGTTCAAGCCCCACACAGGGCTCTGCACCAACAGTGTGGAGTCTGCTTGAGATTCTCTCTCTCTCTCTCTCTCTCTCTCTCTATATATATATATATATATATATATCCCAAAATAAATAAATAAACATTACAGAAAGAAACAAAGAAAGAAAGAAACAAAGAAAGAAAGAAAGAAAGAGAAAGAAAGAAAGAAAGAAATTCCAGGTCTAACATTTAAGGTAGAAATAATCATAGCCTTACACAGTCAGAAAAAAAATAATAGGAAAGGTGAGACAACTATTAAGCTGAAATAAAAATAGCCAAAATATTACAGGACAACAAAAATTGAAAATCTGCCATAACCATGGACACAAAAGTTCTTTTTTGTCACAATATATCATGATCAATTGGTATTTATCCCAGGAAAGTAAGATCAGTCTTTCAAAAATCAATTAATAATAATTTACATCAACAGAATAAAAATACAATCTTCATAATAACTCATATAAGTAAACATTTGATTATAATTAGCATTCATTTGTGATTTTTAAAAAAGCTCTTAAATTTTAATAGAAGGGAACTTATTCAAACAAAATTTTTGTAAAAAAAAATCTATGAAGAATCTAAAACTGACATCATACATGGTGGCCAAACATTGAGTGATCTCCCCAAGACTGGGAATAATGCAAGGATTTATGATCTCATCAATTCTACCCAATGTCAAACTGGTGGTTCTACAGAGTGCAATGAAGGAGAAATAAGAATTAAAGGGGCTCTATTTTGGAAAGAAAGAAGCAGTACTCTCTTTGTTTGCAATCTTCTTATGTGAGGAGAAAATCATAAGAAATATGCAAAACATTTATTAGAAGGAGCTAGTGAAGGTCACAAGATATAAAGCCTAAATGCAAATTCTAATGTGTATCTATAGAACAATTAATGAACAATTAGAAAATGAAATAAAGAATACCATTTGTAGTAGCGTGAAAGCATAAAATAGACACATTTAATGTGAAGTGTGTAATACCCCCATACTAAAATTTACAAAATAATGTTGAAATTTTAACAGATGTAAACATGAAAAAATCTACTCCATGCTCATCGTTAAGAAAACTCAATGCTAATACAATGTCAATTGATTTGTAGATTCAACACAACTCTGTCTATAATTTCACAAGAGTCTTTTGGTAAAAATTGAAAGAGTTGATTCTAAAATTAATCTAGAAATTCAATCAAGACTAGTCAAATTATGTTGAAAAAGAATAGCAAAATTGTACACTTTAAACTACTTAATTTCAAGACTCGCTATACATTTATAGTAATCTAGGTAGTATGATTGTAGTTTGGGGATACACAAATTGGTTACTTGGTAACAGTAGGGTCCAAAAGTAGACAGAGAGGAATTCCTTGTGAGGAACAATTAATTTTTGATCAAGGTACAAAGGTAATTTAACAGAGAAAAGATAGTCTTTTCAACAAATGGTGCTAGACAAAATAGATACCAGGGTGCTAACAATGAACATTGATTACTACTTCATTCCATGTACAAAAATTAATTCTGTGTGAAATTCAAGAATGTGAGAGCTTCTAGAGGCGCCTGGGTGGCGTTTGACCAGTTAAGCGTTTGACTTCGGCTCAGGTCGTGATCTCAGGGTTCTTGGGTTTGAGTCCATGTCAGGGTCTGTGCTGACAGCTCAGAGCAGGGAGCCTGCTTTGGATTCTGTGTCTGTGTCTCTCTCTTCCACTCCCCTGATCATGTTTTTCTCTCTCTCAAAGAATGAAGAAACATTAAAATCTTTTTAAAAATGTAAGAGTTTCTAAAGTAAAACATTACAGAATTTATTTGCAAACTCTAAACAGGTAATAAATTCATAGGAAGAACAGAAAAAAAATCCAAAAAAGAAGCAATGGTAAATGAGAATTCATCATAATGAAAAACTTTGCTTATCATAAAACACTATAAGAAAAATGAGTAGACAAGATCAAGTACACAGTTAAACATTTCATAATGACTAAATTTGCAAACCATATTTTAAAAGCACCCATATCCAGAAAAAAAAAAAACTTTAGTAATAGCTCAATATAAAGAAAATAAAAACACTAAAAACAGGCAAAAGAGTTAAACAAGCATTTTAAGGGGAAAGATATACAAATGCTTAGTAATCATATAAAAATATGATCAAAATTATTAGTTTTCAGAGAAATGTTAATTAAAACCATAACCAGATATCTGACCACTAGAAACTCATTAGAATGGCCAACATTATAACACTACATTTTGGCAAGGATGTAGAATTGGAATTTTGCTACCCTGGTGGTAGAAAAGTACATAGTACAGTTAATTTGGAAAACATTCTGATAGTTTCCTGCAAAGAAGAAATACATGTACACTATGACCCAGCAATTCTACTCGTAGATATTTTCTCAAAAGAAATAAAAAATACATGTCCATAAAAATTCTGGTACATGAATGTTCATAGATCTTTTTTTCATAATAGTGAAAACTCCAAAGCCTATCAACAAATTTCTGGTTTATTCATAGAAAGGGCTGATAATTATTAATAAAAAGGAACAAACAGTAACATAGATGATTCTCAAAAATATGTTGAGCAAAAGAAAGTAGACACAAAAGGAGTATATACCATGTGATGCCATTAATATTAATTCAAACTAACAACATCAGTGCATAATGGAAAGAGAGCAAGTGGGAAGGTTGGTTGGGAAGGGGTTTTATAAGGAAATGGATATTCTCTGTATTCTTTACACAGGTACATGCATGTAGGGAAACCAATGAATTGTATCAGTCAGACTGGTGCATTTCACTGTATGTAGGTCTTTCTATTACCTTTTAAAAATGAGTTATCATTAATAGGTTTACTTTTTTGTATCATTTGTCACATTATGGTTTAGCAATTTCAACGACTTTGTGTATTTTCTAGACTTGAACAAACGAGTGGATATATTTAAAACAATGGACTTCTCAGTACTGAGGTACAGAGTTGTACATATGAAACTATAGAGTGTATCCATTGTGTTGATTTGGAATCGGAGTTATCAGTATGAAGTCATGATCTTAAAGAGATAAATATAGGTAGGAGTGTGTGTGTGCGTGTAAATTTCCTAAATTCCTAAACCTTTCTAATGAGAGAACCTGGAAAGAATGGGTCATTGAGGGCTCTGAGCACACCTAATACTGAAGTTTTGGTTCCAAATACCCGTTTCTTCTAAAAGGCATGAGGGCTCCTTGAATGAAAGGCTCCTTGCAAGGATGGGAGCAGATTTGAAAGCATATGAAGTTTCTGTAACTTTTTTGTGTTACAATGTTAAGGAGAATCTCAAAGAACCAACAATATGTGACAAATTAAGGATATGAATAAAATAATGACAATAATGGATTATAGTCTAATGAATCAAACAATTTACAAGTCCATCCTGATACAAACAATAAATGAACCAACAAGAAAACAAATAGAGCAAAGGAAACCTCTGCCTTACGGTAGAATGCCAATTTATAAATATCAAAGGAAGGATAGGTTTAGGAAAACATCAATTCATGCTAAAACTATGAAGTGAAGGTTCTGTGAGGAACAGGATATTTACATCGTCTTGAGGTATTTCTCCACAAGCTGTTATTTACTAAAGGAAACTGGGTTGAGATTTATCAGTTACCACTTTAATCAAATAATCCAAGTCACTGTAACCAATGTCAGGACAAATTGACATTGCATGTCTCCTGATATTATTCACTGAGAAGGGCACAACATTTCAGAGGTATTCTTGACCAGAAAAAAAGAGAGAGAGAGAGAGAGAGAGAGACAAAAAAATTCAAAATCTAATAATGAGGAAATATGAGATAATCCTGAATTGAGTTATGTTCTCTACAGTACTTGGATGGTAATCTTCAAAATATTAAAGACAGAGGCCGAAGAACTGTTCATATTAAGGCTTTAGACGCATGGTGACTAAATACAATGCATGCTTCCAAATTAGATTCTGGACTGGAAATGTGTTATATAATATATAATGCAGACACACAGGTAGATCCATAAAAGACATTGCTGGGACGATTGATAAATATAAATATTCATTTGCACTGTAGGTTAGAAAATGTATCAGTATTGAATTAAATGTCTCGATCTTGATATTTACACATTTGTTCTATAAGAGAATACCTTTTTCCTTAAAAAATCACGGTTAAGGTATTGGGTGGGAGGGATCCTGATATTTCCAATTTCAAATAGAGAGGGAGTGAGAGCGAGAAGGGGAAAGAGATCGGGAGCAGAAAATGCGCCAGTGCATAGAGGATTGTTGAATCTGGGTAAAGGTTATATATGGAGTTTCATGTACTATTCTTGTAACTTTTTGTATACGTTTGAAAGGATAGGAAACGTTGAAAGTTAAAGAAAAATGGGGAAAACACTTGGATAGACACCTCAGGATGGTAGACATGTGGACATCCAGGTTGGCTTCTTGGAAGCCTGATGCGTTGTTTTGGGGGGATTTGTGACACAGCAGTCAGGCGACAGTGTCCCAAGGCAGCTCTGTGGTGGACTTTAGGGCCGTGGAGAGCTGTGGCCTGTCCTGGTATTGTGCTCAGCATCTCCTCCATAAACTACATAAGGTTGTGGTTGCATGTCTGAAATCAAAAGCCCTAGTCCTCATATCTGTGCATTTTCTTGGGAAATGATAGCATGAGTAGCAATTACTAGAAATTGTATTGATCTTTTTCTTTTTTGGAGCAGAAGTTTTACTCTGTTAAAACCAATTATATAGAGAAAGTGAAAAAAATAAAAGCTTGTGATACAACTTAGACTAATTGGAAGGAAATACATTGTTCCTTAAAAGCTTAACCATGTAAAAAGACATACGATGTTCTAGAATCATCTTTAGAAAAGGCCAGATTTTGTAAAAAGTCAGCAAGAATATCAAGGCTGGAGAAGACCAATGAAAACCTACACAGTACAACTGTGTTATTCCTGAGAAATAGATTTTAGAGAAAAAAAATGAGTGAAGAAAAGGAGAAAGCTAATCTATCAGAACTAGATGAAAAACTGAGTTCTCACATTTCAAGAAGGATAAAGTCTCGGAACAAAACTGAATACTCATCAAATTACCAGTGGCTTTTCCAAATAGAGCCTTAGGGCAAAGCAATTCCCATAAGAAGCTTCTCCCCCCCCCCCCCCCCCCAAAAGAGAACTTACACCTTTATCTACTCAGATTCTTTCACTTCTTCTTCCAGTTCAAGGTCTTTTGTTGCTGGCGGAATCCTGGGGACCTGTCTTGAGATAAGACTTCCTTTTCTTCCTATCCCTACAGCAAACAGGAATGGAAAATACCTTGAAAATACTTTCTGCCAAGTATAGTTCTGGTCTGCCACATATTCAGTAGTCATACAAAATTCCTATGTTTCAGGGCGTGTTCCCAACTGTCCCTTTTGCCAGATACTGGCCTTACCCCCAAACCTGACCAAATGTAAGTATGGTCAGTGGCCTCTAGGGTTGATCCAGTTTCAAACAAACCTGGTAATTGACACAAAAATCTTGCGACTTTTGTCTCTCTTCGAAAGTAATGTTTAGATCTCTCATTTTTAGCTTAGGGAAATGACATTTCAGGCAAGATTATACTTTTGCCTAATGGAAGTTTTACAGAATTATAACTCTTAGGATAGAGTTTTATAGCTAAAACATATGCAAATATTTTTAAAAGAAGATAATGACATCACATGGGAGAGTTGGTAAGATCTGGTATCGTTTTACTTGCATAGAGTTTTTATACGAATTTTTCAAGCCAACACGCAAACAGTATTCTGGCCAAACCTAGTGTTTCGATGTGAATGGGGAAGAGCCGACTCTGGTTGTGTGGTACCTGTGAGTGTGCAGGAAGAGTTGGTTTAGGCAAGAAGAGCTCTTTTGTTGGACATAATTGCTATAGTAGAACCAGAGCTCCAGCCCGGTTAGCGTGCTGACTCCACATAAATGCTGCATTTGTGATTCATTTATAAACACTTGTCAACAGAGATTTGAATCCTGTGGTGCTGGATGTAAGGAATAAAAAAGGACAAACTGAGCAAAGCTGACTCACTCATGTGAAGAAGGAGTCTATTAACCTATTTATTTATAAGACAGAAGACACTTGTATGTCAGATGATGTCACTCCCGTAGGCATTTCGGTGTGTGCAGTGGGGGGCAGGGAGAAGGAATCATATTATGATTTACTTTTCCTTCGTACATTATCATACTTACCTTTGGTTTCCCCCAAAAGTTTATAATAAATTCAAATGGACGATCAAGCCATATGTCAAATTTGGGAGGAAGATTACAGGAATTGTATAAATTTCTCATTTAGTTAATTTTATTTAAATGAGTAAATATATTTAAACTAGAAGAAGATCTAGCACTTAATAATACAAAGTCAATATAAATCACTTAGAGCCTCTCCAAGAAAAAGAAGTGCTCCATGAATACAATTGTTTTATTTCTTGTGGTTGTTAAAAATGTCCCTTGGTTCTAGGCTGGGGAGGGAAGGACCGCAACTCTGACTAAGAAAATGCTTAGGAAAGATGCTAACATATGTGCATAAAAAGAACCTTTGGAGAGGGGAAAAGAAGCAGATGGTAGAGAAGACGATGGTTAAGATAGTTTGGTGTGCCCGCCTTCAGGTGGCGCTATAACCCCTCCACAGCCAAGTTCCTGTCCAGCTGGTGGTAAGTGAGCTGGAGTAAGAGAGAGGAGGAAAGGAACAGGTGTGGTGAGAGGAGGGAAAAGGTAGGAAGCATTCATCTGGGAAGATGTATTAATAAATTGTATGTCTGCAATTTGGGGGAGTGTCTGTAAACAGAAAGAGGAAGCATGTACATCCAAGGAGAGAGAAGGGTTCTATAAATTGTATTGCTAAAATAGTCTCTTTCTGATTAAGGCAAAGTGGGTTGAGTTTTTGGAAAGAAAATTCTGGTGTTGTTTTTCTGATGTTTCACGTGTTTGATCTGGCAGTGAGAGCTCTGTGAGCAAAATAATGTACGATGGATTTATATGCTGACACATTTAAGTTACAGTGGCTAGCACGTCTCTCTCTGGCCTTCCACGCAAGCCAATATTACAGACAAATTAATGTATAACTGCATAAACAGGCTCTTACTTCTCTATTGCCTTGGTGCCCATTTGTCTGTCCTGAAAGGAGGGATGGATCAGCCATTTTTAAAATCCATTTCAAGAGAGATGATAACAATTACCTATCCAGTCGGTCTGTGTCATTAAGTATAAATGAGTCTGTGATGAGAAAAGTCAAAGCTCCATTTTATTAGTCTTAATTTTAGTTTTTATTTTTAGATACCTAATTTGCTTTCACATTTGATACCTTAGACAAAAGTCAACTGCTGATCTCTTGGTTTTCCCTGCAGTGAGCGTAATTGGACACTCTTTAGCAGTGGTGCGACTGTCCGCATAGATAGCACAAAACAGTGAAGACTGCTAGATTAAAAAGAAATCTTTTAATATATTTGTGATTAACTGGCAACTGTTATAAGAAATTGCAGGAAAGTGGAAATAAACAGAAAAGGTTAACAAGGTAAAACTCAGGGATGATTATTTGCACGGGAGGAAGAAAGGCAAACCAATACCCAAGCTTTCTCTCAGACATCAACCTGTTTGATAAATAAGTAATGGGGAAAGAGAATTTCCGCCCTCAGATTTACACATTTTGTACTCTTTAGCTCTGACCTTTGTGCACGGCCACAAATCTGATGCTAAAGAGCAAGTCTATGAATTATGGAAAGCGAGAGATGATTCAGAGGATTTGTGTTAGCAATATGTAGCTCCATTCTCTTTACCCCTGTTGAGGACACAGAGTTCTTAGTGTCTTTTTTTTCCCCATAGAGTTCTGGGGATCTATATTTAAATTTTTTGACAAGTTCCTTTACTTACTTATCATTTGGAAGATTGCCCAACTGATTGTCCAAAAGATAGTTATTCTGCCCGATGGATAGCAGGGCTCTTTGTTAGGATAAAACATTATTGTCATTGATATCAGCCACAGTTAACATCATAAACTAACCTTACTTTGTAAGGTTTGTATCTTTGTTCACAAATGCTGAATAAATGGTGATCTAAAAAAACAACATGGTGGCTCATTTCCAAAGGTAACTTGTCAGGAAAGGGGGCAGCTGGGAGATGCTGTTCTTGACCAGGTATGTAATTATCAGAAAGTGACAAGTGATTGACCACAGCTGTATAATCTGGGTGATGACCACAGAATGATTTCTGATAGTTGATTTCAAATATGTTAAGAAAAAAGATAGTGAGATGTAGCCAAACTTACTTAAGGGGGAATAACAGACATTAAAGAAACAGAAAGTAAGAAATTTAGTAAAGATTAACAACATAGATATTAATCTTGTGACATTCAAGTCTTCAGAGCAACTGCGTAACCTGCTGAAAGAAGCTAACTGGGACACCTGGGTGGCTCCGTTGGTTGAGCCTCTGACTTCAACTCGGGTCATGATCTCCTGGTTCATGGGTTCCTGCTCCCTGTTGGGCTCTGTGCTGACAGCTCAGAGCCTGGAGCCTGCTTTAGATTCTGTGCCCTCCCCTTTCTCTGCCCCAGCCCTGCTTGGTGTCTCTTCTCTCTCTCAAAAATAAATAAACATTAAAAAGTTTTTAAAAAAAAAGAAGCTATCTGGGGCGCCTGGGTGGCTTGGTCGGTTGGGCGTCCGACTTTCGCTTAGGTCATGATCTCGCGGTTCGTGGGTTTGAGCCCTGCGTCGGGCTCTGTGCTGACTGCCAGCTCAGAGCCTGGAGCCTGTTTCGGAGTCTGTGACTCCCTCTCTCTCTGATCCTCCCCTGCTCACACTGTCTCTCTCTCTCTCTCCTAGAAATAAATAAATAAATAACATTTAGGAAAAAAAAATAAAAGAAGCTAACTACTACCTTTGAGGAGGGAAAGTATATCAAGAGAATCTTCTTAAGCTTACCCTCTTTTTTTTAGTTACAATAATATTTCTCCTCTGCCTTTTTTGAGTATTTAACAGGCTAAATGCTAAATGTTATATACATGATCTTTTAAATAAACAATTGATTTTTTAACCCTAGTAAGGTATAATTAACAAAGAAAATTATAAAGTATTTAAAGTATACAACTTGATAATTTGTCATATGTATACATTGTAAAAGGATTCCCCCATTGAGTTAATAACATATTAAATACCTCACATATTTTTTACTGAGTCCAAATGTTTGTTTGTTTGTTTGTTTTAGATGCTACGTATAAGTGCTACTATGTGGTATTTATCTTTCTCTCTGGCTATTTCACTCAGCAAAATGCCCTCTAGATCCATTCCATCTTTTATAATTATTCCTTCTTTTTAAAGGCTGAATAATGTCCCACTGACATATGTACCACATCTTCTTTGTCCATTCATCTGTCAGTGGACACTTAGGTTGTTTCCATACGTTGGTATTGTGAATAATGCCTCTAAGAACATGGGGATACAGATATCTCTTCAACACAATAATTTCATTCCCTTTGGATATATACCTAAAAGTGGGATGGCTACATCAGATGTAGTTATATATTTTAATTTCTTGAGGAAACTCCTTACTATTTTCCACAGTGGTTGTACCAATTTACATTCTCACCACCAGTGTACAAGAGTTCCCTTTTCTCCACATTCTTGCCAGCGATGGTTATATCTTGTCTTTTTGACAGCAGACCTTTTAACAGGTATGAGGTGATATCTTGTTGTGGTTACACATGTTTTTATATAATCTGATGACCCTGTGAGGTTATTACAGGAAAGAAAACTGAACCACAGTGAAGTGAAGCAAGTTCCTCAAAGTCAATGCGATAGAATTTTTAGGCCAAAACCGAACTCATAACCAATGCATCCCCCATTGTCTTCATAATGTGTGTGCCAGGATAGCCTGATGTCACAGTATGGGCCCAAACACCTGCTTTTCCATCACACAGTCAGCCATGTTGAAATTTAGGAAGAACAGCTTTTTGGGGTCCCAGAACTGTTTTATTTATTCAGAATCTTGCTAGTAATTATTTTCTTCTGTTGCTGCAAAGTAGTTGCTGTCCCTTCTGTTTCTTTGGGTTGTTCGCTTCTGTTATCAACATGTCTACACTAGGCTAACTGGAATTCAAATCCTCTCTGCAACCAGCTTTCATTATGTGTGAGAAACCTCATCGGTCCAGACCCTCGCCAGATAGAAAATACCTTCTTGCTGCAAAGATACATAGATTTACTATTATTAATTCCATGGAACTTTAAATGACCTGCCCATTTCTGTGACCTTTGAAACATGGTTCCATTAGATCTGTGTAGGGGCCAAGCTTTGATTAGTACCTTGAAAAAGTCAAAATCTATAATTAGACTGGCATAAAACCTGGGTTTTTCCAAGTCTCTATGGAGAAAACCACAAATCTATTCACTTGTTCCACTTAGTTTTGACTCAGCAGTAATATTTATAGAGAGGTCATTTTACTCACAAAGCTGTCTACCAGGAGCCTGAATCATGATTCCTAATAAAAATGGGTTTCAAACTCTCTAAGACCTATGAGAACAATCAGGCGATTTCAAAACATTAAGAATCATTTATTAGAACAACAAAATGCTTGGGGGATATTGAAAATTTCTTTCCTATATATTAACATCAAGCTTTTATAGCCTAGCCCCAAAATATCAATGTGAGTTTTATTATATTGAACTTTCTTCTTTGCTTGTATAATTATGAATTACCTGGCAAGACATAAATCATAAATACTACCCATTTGGACACTGGCTGTGAAACTGCAAAATCTCAGACTCAGCAAGGGTCCGCAGGTCTCGGTGCCATGTGGTCTTTTGGTCCAGCTGGATTGCAGTGTTAGTACTTTAATCCCACATGGAGTTCTTTAAATTGGGGTCTTGTCAACAAAAAGATTGGGAACTGAGATCATACTAGAGGGGGAAATATTTTGGAGTTTTCCACCTAGTAAATGAACTCTGTCTATCACTACGTGGTGTATATTCAGGTAGGATTCAATTTGGTCACTGGGACTCCTCCACAAAATTGGTAAATGATACAGTCACAAAGTCCAGAAGCCAAGTTCTCAGTTCTGCTCGAATCTTTTTCATCTCCTCCTTGAATGACATGACCAAATTGGTCATCTTCTGTGTGTAAGGATTCCAAAATGAACAGCATAAATTATGTATGCACTTACTACTTTAACTATTTATTTAACTTATTTATTTATTTATTTATTTAACTATTTATAAGCTTTAACTACTAAACTGGGTTAATAGCTATCATTAAAACTCTTGCGTTATGCTATGTTATGTGACATTACATTATAATATGTTATGACAAACTGATGCTCAAAGGAATTAAAAGACTTGCTGACAGAAACAAAGGTACTACTTATCTGTATTACCTTTTTTAAAAACTTAGTTTTGAGTTTATTTATATATTTTGAAAGAGAGAGAGACAGAGAATGCATATGAGTAGGGGAGGAGAGAGGGACAGAGGGAGAATCCCAAGCAGGCTCTGCACTAAGAGGGATCCCATCAACCTTGAAATCATGACCTGTGCTGAAACAAGAGTTGGATGCTGAACTGACTGAGCCACTTTGGGGCCACTGTGTTAGCTTTAAATCTCAGTCTGTATCTGTCTGAATCTTGAACCTCCACTATATCAAATGCTTCAACTTAGTCCTATGCTTTTTTTTTTTAACATTTTGCAACATATGTATCCGTTGCTGGTTTTTGAGCTTTTAAAAAATAGTACCACACAGTACAGACACTTAAGCAACTTGCTTTATTTTACTCGATGTTACGTTTCCAAGATTCACACATGTTGTTGCATAGAGCTATCATTCACTGAGTGTTAACACCTGTGTAATATTCCATTGCTTGCATATTTCACAATTTTATATTCTCATTTTATTGCTGATATTTTTGCCCCAATTTTTGCTAGGAAGACCAATGTTTCTAGAACATTCTTAGAAAATCTATTTGAGTCACATGTGCAAGTTTTTTTCTAGGTTATGTACCTAGAAATGATATTGTTGGTTCAAAGGGGTATGCATCTATATAACTTTAAAAAGATATTACCAAATTGTTTTCCAAATGGGTATGCCAATTTATAGTCATATCAGCTAAGCATAAGCACCCTAACTGCTCTATATCCTTGCTGATAATTGGATATTTTTAAAATTTTTCTTAATTTTATTTTCTGTTGTAAAAGGTGATTCCTTTTTCTGTGAAATGCCTATTCATATCATTTGCTCATTTTTCTACTGGATTATCTTTTTATTAGTGTTTTTTTTTTAATTTTTTTTTAATTTCTGAGAGAGAGAGACAGAGTGAGCAGGGGAGGGTCAGAGAGAGAGGGAAACATAGAATCCAAAACAGGCTCCAGGCTCTGAGCTAGCTGTCAGCACAGAGCTTGATGTGGGGGTCGAACCCACAAACCGTGAGATCATGACCTGAGCCAAAGTCGGCTGCCCAGCCAACTGAGCCACCCAGGCACCCCTTTTTATTAAAGTTTTTTAAAGGACTTCTTTATAAATTTGGGTCATAAATTCCTGAAAATTTATGCTGGAGAATATCTTCTACTCTGTGGCTTGTTCCACATGCTTGCTCTCACATGTGTGAAGTTGTCCTATGCTCATTGCTACTTCTTGGCCTTACCTCTGGTTTTCTTCGTTTTCATGTCTCAAGGACATATTTTTTATTAGTTACTTGGCCAGCAGAGGATAAGTCAGCCTGCCTTCTCTTCTACAAGTTCTACTGCTACCTTCATATCCATTCATTTAATGGACTTCTCTGGTCACATCTTCCTTCTGGCCCCTTCCACACTATGACCTCAAGCAATACAGCCACTTTCTCTGATATGCCCCAACTATCAGGCACCCCATAACAATATTGTCTAGCACTTCAAGAGAAGGTGGACAGCCACTTAATAATTCCTCTGATAATTATCCCCTAGAACACTATCCTCCAAGAACAGACTATACTATTTTTTCCCCTGGTGACTCAAAAAAGAAAGAAAGAAAGAAAGAAAGAAAGAAAGAAAGAAAGAAAGAAAGAAAGAAAGAAAGAAAGAAAAGAAAGAAAACTGTCCTTTTCTCAAGAAGCAAAAATGGTTGGACTCAATAAGCAAAAGCTGCCTCAAATATAAAACTGCTGTCTTTCTGGACAAAATTTGCTTTTTCAGCACTTTGACATCTTTTAGCTCCTTTCTGCCTCATTGCATGCCAGTTACATTTGTGCTTGAGATCATTTGCCCTTGCTTCTGCATACTGACTCGGTGGCTTGAATGTCCTTTGATTTAGTCTGTTTCAAAATTTTTGCTTTCTGAGTGCCCAGATTGTATCCGTTTGACTTTCCTCGTACATACGAACTGAGAAAACACTACAGATAGTTAGGCAGTTAATAAATGCTTCTTCATGATGATGAAAGGCTCTAAGATATTTATCAGCATTAGGTTTCCAAAAGTCCTTTATGCACAGTGAATAAAATAACACCAATAATCAGGTCTAAAGAAATACTAGCTTTTTATAACACTGTCGTAAAGCTAACAACTCTGCATGCTCTGTACTGATCTACAAGCTTCCATTGTCCAACAGGTCTGGTCCCTTTGGCTACCCAGGTTCCATACTTCTGAGCTGAGGCCTTTGGGATTCTTTCCAGCAGAACATCCTGACTGCAGACTTAGGCTGGCACTTGACCATAGAGATGATGAGCCCTCTTCCTGTCCATCAGTGACAATCTCCCGCCTGCTGTGGCTTCTCCCACCTTGAGGTGGTACCTGCACAGGTGGAAGGGCTGGGTGCCTAAGGGAAGAGAAAGAACTCTTGCAAGAGCAGAGGCTTGAGTGGGAGGGGCTGAGCGAGAGTCCCCTCCACATCTTGAGAAGGGAATAGACGAGTCTTTTAATGTCCACTCTCTGTCCCACTCTCCTGATCTTACCCTTGTCTTAATTTGGACACGTGGTTTGATGTAATGCCAAAATTCTGGCAAAAGGAGTAGCCTTAAAAGTAGGCCTGCTCTGGTGCTGGGATAAACGGGGTCTAATGACATGCTCTACTTTAAAAAGAGAGGGAAGGAAAGAGCTAGGGTGGTGGTGGGGGAGGGGCATATAGGGGAAGGAAGGGGGAGGGAAAAAAGGAGGCAGAAGACAAAGAAACAAAGAAACTGCAAGTCTCTTATCAGGAAAGTAAGCAGATGCCTGGAATCGCAATTAGCGCTTAATCCCTTTAGTCTGAGCTCCTGACTTGTTTAAGAATGCAAATGTCACATGCTGGTGGGGTGAATTACGCTTACTTTGTTGTCATATCCTGTAGACTTTAATATGACAGAGGAATCAGAAAGGTTTGAGAAGTGAGGGGGAAGGAGCTGGAGGCACTGGACAGCCCAAGGATGAGCAGAGGAGGAAAAGCATGAGATGGGCAGGCTGCGTCTGATGAAGGCTCACTCCAGTCTGTAGGCTCCGTGTTACCTCAGGGCGGAATCTCCACCCGCTCTTTCATGGGGACCGCCCGTGCAATGACAGCAGCTGCTGTCTGCCGCAGTTCAGAATGTGGCCACCTCATTTGCTTTTCTCTGTTCTTAAATCTCTCTTTTCCCTGCACATTTCTCACACCCACATATTCCTTAGGAACATACCAGAGATGGGCATAGCATGGTGGTGGCCTTTGGTATAACAGGCAAGGGTAGGATAAGATAGAGGGAAAGATTAGGACCTGAGGTCCGTGGGCGGGGAAAAACAAATGCTGGGAGCATTTGACTACAGCAAACCCCCTGGGGCGTAAGGTGTCTCTTAAGAATGTAACATACACTATCCACTCCCCCTCAGGATCCCTCAGGAATTTGCCAATCAAAACACGTCACCTCGCTAAACCATAAGACTTATGTTATACGAGGGACAGTATGGCTGTCTGGCTCTGCACCCAATGGAGTTGAGCCAATCAGGAATGGACAACCCAGCACCTAGAGTTAGCCAGCAAATAAGTGTAGAACCTGAGAAGGAACCAGGGGAAAGAGAAGGGGGTGCTGGCCAGAACCTTATAAAACCAAGGATCCTTGCCTATAGTTGAGGGCATTCACTTTCAAATGTCCCCTCTCTGAAAGAGCTTTCATACTATTCTTCCCTTCTGTATTTATACTCTAATAAACTTGTGCCGGCTGCTCATTTCATGTCTATCTCTTCATTCTTCGAAGCAGTGAGACAACAAATCCCAGGTACTGTGGTAAAAAATCCTGCAATACCTGGATTTGAATCAGGATTTGCCAAACGCTAGTTATGAAGACCTTGGATTATCTATGGGCTCCAAGCCCTGGTTTGCCTATCTGTTTAACAGATGATGCTTGGGCCTGTCTCCCAAGAGGAGCTTTAGGAATTTAGGCACACAAGGTGCTTAGCCCAATGCTTGGCCCCCCGGTACAGGTTAGCTGGTATTTATATAATGCAGAATCGAAAAGTGAAATAAAGATAGTGAATTAATGAGGATTTTGTTTCCAGTAACTTGAACTAGATACTGCCCTGGAATCTGGGATGGCTCTTGGTCACTAGTCTATTGTGAACTTGGACAAGTCTTTTTCTTTTTGTGGGCCTATGGTTCCTCATGTATAAAATGAAGGGATTATATTATAGGGATCTGTTCCACCTCTGATATTCTATCACACTCTGCCCCCACTTACTCCTTTCTCCTAACTACACACATCTGCTTCCAAATGACAGACTGAGGATGAAAAACAGTTGCACAGTATAGTTAAATGGTCAATAGCCTTTCCACGTTAAGAATATAGACTCACGCTAGAGTTTAAACTCCAGGAGGGCAGGGATTTTTGTCTGTCTGACTGTCAATATATCCCCAACATCTAGGTTAGCTTGTGGCATGTAGGCAATGCTCAGAAAATATGTGCTGAATGAAAAAAATCAATACCCCCATATAAAAGTAGGCATTTCACGAAGAAGGAAAAAGACTGCCAAATAACTGTTTTTTAAGATCTTTTACATTTTAATCATCAAAGAAATCCAGTTAAAACAATGGCATTTGATTTGTCACCTGTTAAATTGACAGATGTTAGAAAATAAGAATAGTCACATCATTGGTAAAGGATAGAGAAATTATCACTATTATCTTGTTATAATATTTCTAGAATTCAGTGGAGCACTCACTATTTATAAAAAGGTCTGAAAACTTATATCTGCTTGGACCCAACAATTCCACATTCAGAAATGTATCTTAAGGAAATAATCAGGATATGCAAAGATTTAGCCACCAGAATGCTGTTTGCACTACCAAAATTTGGAAATAACCAGTATTAACTGTAGGCAATTTGTTAAATAAAAGATGATACAGTCTCTTAATGAAATACTAATTAGCCATTAAACACATTGCAATTGAATATTTATTAACAAAAATACTCATAATAAATGTGATGAAGAAAGTTTATGAAATAGAATATACAGTATAATTCCAAATAAAAAATTACATAGATCTATAGAAAAGATTACTTTGGTTTCCATCAACAAAATTAACTTTGGTTATATATCTGGGTAGTGGAGTTATATGTTTCTATAGTTTTCTCTTTTGTTGCTCATTTTCTCGTTTTTTCTACAATGGCCATAAATTGTTTTTATAATGAAATAATAAATCATATTAATTTAAAATTTTACCTTTTAGCTTTAATAAATGTAGATGTTCAGGGAGTCTTCTTTCTCCTTTTTTTCCTTTTCTCTTCTTCCCCCTCCCCCTTCCCTGCCCCTCCCCCCCTCCTCCTCTTCCTTCTTCTTCTTCTTCTATCTGAATTATGCCCTTTGCTCATCCAGACTTTCTTCTACTATCATTAGCATGGCTAAATTAATCAGATTTTAAGCTCCTTAAGGGCAAGGTTTACATCTTTTCTTTATTCTTGAAAGTATCCTACACCCTTTCTGGCCACTTAATCAAAATTCACTATTCTGAATTGAGTCAAGTGCAATTTCATTCCTGCTCTCATTAAATGTTCCCCATAAATCAATTTCAAGAGTTCTAGTAATAAGAGTATCCCCCAAGGTTTCCTTTTTATTGTATGCCAGTTCCTCACAATCATTAACATTTGAGGACAGAGCCTTGTACACTTGGGCACATGTAAAGAAGCAGGAAAATATTTATTTTGCGTTGCTCCTGGGTGGCTGAACTAAGTAATAGGAAGGTGGATTCAGGTCATCTGAAGAAGAACTTTCTAATAATTAAAGATGGACATTAATAGGAAATGACTGTGTAATAAGGATAAGAATTCCCTTCCAGCAGAGATATTCAAGCTAGGGAGAGAAAACAGTCCTTGCATGTGGGCGTGCGTTGAATTAGAGAGTTTGACAGTTTTTCCAAATGTAAATGCACCCCACTTCTCTTAGGCCTCACCTGCTGCTATGAAATCAAGGGCCATGGTAATATAAGTGTTTTGTTTGCCTCAGTGCTCCACATGGCTTACTGTGGATCCCAGACCCAGAGCTCCCTTCCCCAAAGCCCCATGCCATCTCCCCTTCTCTTTTATAGATGCTTGTCCATCTCATGATGCACCTGTGAAGACCACCTTCTCTTCCTTCCTCCAGCATCTGAGATGAATATGAACTACCATTCATTGATTTTTTTCAAATTATTATTATGTTTGGGCTGAGCATTTGGGTAAGCAGGTAAGCACTCCATGTGAATGACTTGACTTTATACTTCCAAAACTGCCTAAGCAGGTAGCATTGTACAGATCAGGAAACTGGGGCTAATGAAGGTTAAGAAATGCACTGAAAGTCACACCTTACTGAAAGCAAAGGCAGAATTGAAACCTGGTCTGGTCTGATTCAAATTCGTGCACATAATAATATCCTGCCGTGGCCAAAGAAATGCTGTCCGGGTTTTCAGGAGCTTAAAAAGTTACATTTCCGTTCCAGCCAGAGCCCTTTCTTGGCCCAGTGCTGACTCTTCTTCTCTCCAGGGCTGACAGAGCTTGCTTCCGTCCCCAGGGGACTCCGAGTGTGTCTGTCCTTGCCTTTCTCTAATTCCCAGCCACCTGATGCAATCACAGTGCCTCTGGGAGACTTTGGAGGTACAAGCTCACGGGTTGTGACCAGGCACTCGGCCTCACCATCCCTTCTCCCCAGAGCAGCCTCTCTACTGTACAAGTCCCAAGAAAATGCCAGACCACACCAATCTCCCACAGCCCCTCCCTGTTGGACTTTGGAGTCATCTCTGCGTTTCCTGAGGCAAGAACTCCTGGGTACTAAGACATTTTGAGATTCACTTCCTGCTGATGTGACAGGCAGCTATGAATAGAATTCCCGTTGGGCCCACATGGTTCTCCTGTATCTCTTTCCCAGCTAAACACATTTTACCATTTCCTACTTCCCCTCACTTTCACTGACGCACGTGGCACTGCCTACTGGAAAGTCTCTCAGATTTCCGCCACGTGGGCGCTGAGCTTTCATCTGACCACATTGCCTTCAGTGGCACTGCCCAGCTATATCCTGCTGTGGGCTTCTACCCTCTCTTTGACTCTGCATGCAGTCCCAGAATCCTGGGCCACAGCACAGAATGATATGCTGGTTTATCTATCACAGCCAGAGGAGCCTGGGGGATACTTATTTCATAGCTAATGTTCGGTGAATAAACTTGTTTATAAATATTGATGGAGACCGATGTCTTGTTACTGGGTTTTCTAAAAGAGACTGCATAACTTCCCTCCAGGGTTGTTTCCCCCCCCCCCCCCACAGTGATATCATGAAATTAATGCAACAAATTTTCTTTAATACTACTTTTACTGTAAACTATAAAGAAAAGTGTCCGAAGAAAACCTTTAAGAAGCATGGAGCCAGGATGAAACTCAAGGAGTTCTAATTCAGTATGGCTACCCCTTTACAGTGTATAATGGGCAGTCTTTCCTACTGCTACTCCCTTAGTGGATCTACTTCTGCAGTCTTGTTTCTCTACATTCTGTATGCTTGTCCACACTTGCAATGGTCTCTGAAGTGAGGCATGTCAGATGCAATGCTTTCTAGCACAATTTTCATGGTCAAGTATATGGGCAGGACTTTTTTTTTGTAATCTCAGTTGATTAGTTGATATCTTCTTATTTCTGTGGCAGAGTGGCTAATGTGTATGTCTTTTTACCAAATATCAGTACCTAATATTGCATAATACATCTAGACGTTCATGCGTTTATTTTCTCTTCCCAACTTACACTGGAGGGTAACTCTGTAAGAGCAAAGTTGCTGACTGTTTTATTCACTGCTATGAACTACCCAGGAAAGTAGAATATCATGAACAAGTCATTTTTATCACAATATCATAAGGGTTGTTTCACACTTGAAGATCATCTGATGTAATTTACCACATTAATGATATGAGAGAAAACCTATATAGTTATCACTTTATTTTTATTTATTTATTTTAGTTTATGTGTTTATTATTTTGAGAGTGAGAATGTGCAAGTGGGGGAGGGGCAGAGAGAGTGGGAAAGAGAGAGAGAGAGAATCCCAAGCAGATTGTCAGCGCAGAGTCCTACTTGGGGCTCGAACTCATGAACTGCTAGATCATAACTTGAACTGAAGTTGGATGCTCAACTGACTAGGCCACCCAAGGTGCTCCTATAGTTATCACTTTATTTTTTTAAATGTTTTATTTATTTTCGAGAGAGAGATAGAGACAGCATGTGCAGGGGAGGGTCAGAGAGAGAGGGAGACACAGAATTTGAAACAGGCTCCAGGCTCTGAGCTAACTGTCAGCACAGAGCCTGACGCGAGGCTCAAACCCATGAACCGTGATATCATGACCTGAGCTGAAGTTGGATGCTTAACTGACTGAGCCACCCAGGCACCCCTAATTATCACTTTAAATATACAAAGAATATTAGGTACAATTTAATACCTAATTCATGATGAAAGACTTCCAGAAAACCAAGATAGTAAGGAAACTTCTAACTTGGCATAAAGTATTAAAAGGAAAAAAATTAAACACAGCAAACATTATAAAATTTTACTTAAAGACAATCAATAAGACATAAGAAATGGAGAGATATCTTTGTTCAAACACTAAGGGACTCAGAATCATTAAGATGTCAATTGCCTTCAATTGATATCTATATTCAATGGAATTGCAGTCAAAATCCCAATGAGAGTTTTATGCTTCAAAAGCAGATCTAAAGTTTATACACAGGAGAAAAAGGGCCAATAATAGCAGAAACATTCTTTAAGAAGAAAAAAATAAGGGAATTTGGATTAACAGATATGAAAATTATATACAAAGTTTTGGTTATTAAAACAATGGAATACCTATGCAGGGAAAACAGAACCACGTATATAAGGAAGTTCAGTATAAACTCTTTTTTTAAATGTTTTTAATGTTTATTTATTTATTTCTGAGAGAGACAGAGAGAGAGAGAGGCAGAAAGAGAATCTCAAGCAGGCTCTTCACTGTCAGTACACAGTGCACAGTGCACAGTGCACAGCCTGACATGGGGCTCAAATCCAGAAACTGAGATCGTGACCTGAGCTGAAATCAAGAGTCAGATGCTTAACTGACTGAGCCGCCCAGGTGCTCCTCGGAAGTTCAGTATAGCACAGAAGTGGTATTACAGGAGAGTAGGAAAGGATAGATTTTCCCATAAATGGTGCTGGGGAAAGTGATTATTCATATGAAGACAAACACAATTTGATGATCTGTATAACACGCATAGAGTTAAATCCCAGGAGGATTCAATATCTACATACAAAAAATAAAATATATAAAAGTTTAAAATATAGGAACATATATATGTATTCTTGAAGAAAGAGATTCCTTTAACAAAATGTAGAAAGCAGTACCCATAAAAGATTTGTAAATTCAATTTTGTTAGTTAAGAACTCCTATACATCTACATATCTGTCAAGCTTAGTATCCAAAATAAAGAATTTGTAAAAGTTATTAGATAGATAGATAGAAAGAAAGGAAGGAAGGAAGGAAGGAAGGAAGGAAGGAAGGAAGGAAGAAAGAAAGAAAGAAAGAAAGAAAGAAAGAAAGAAAGAAAGAAAGAAAGAAAGAAAGAAAGAAAGAAAGAAAGATGATAGATGATAGATGATAGATAGATAGATAGATAGATAGATAGATAGATAGATAGGTAGATGTGTATACCACCATGCTTAAAATGGATGAAGACCATACAATGCATTGTGGGGAGATAAATCACAAACATTTAGTTTATATTGCTGTCCCATTAGCAATAAAAAATAACATCATCTTTTTAAACATATCATGTAATAACCCACCAGATTGGCAGAAGTTTAAAACTCTGACAATGCAACGGGATGTTGGGCAACGGAAAGTCTAATCCTCTGTTGACAGGATTTATACTGATACAACTGTTTAGAAGGCATTTTATCATTGTCTCACAAAGTAGTTAAACTTGTATATACCTCACATAGTCCAGATTGTCAGGTCCTCTGGCTACCCGCGTAGCGCACCCTGGAGGTGAGCTGCTGCTCAGATAAACAGGCTCCATACATGCTGATGGCTTTTAAAGCATCTGCCAGGAGCTGCCTTTGCCTATGGGTGGATCAAACTGGAAGTAGCAAGGTGTTCATCCCCACTTCCTGCCCCTGAGCAACCCTGAGCCATGAGGGACAGGAAATGGGGAATAAATAGCCCAGCTTTCTCACCCTTGAAAGGGCAATTTTGAGCTAAGTTTGACAGTCTGTCAAAAGTCCTCCATGGAACTGCATTCTGGTTGCCCACAATAGTGACCTCTTCTTAATCCACCATTTATAGGCCTTCCTTCTTTCCCTGTCTCATCTCCTTATTCCCTAACTGTGCTTCCTGGAATAACAATTCAAACAAACTCATGCATCCAAACCTTCATCTCAAGATCTGGATTGTTGGAATTCAGACTAAAGCACTCCATGATATAGCAGATCCACTCCTAGAAATGTACCCTAGAAAAATACTTGCATGCCTGCACCAGCATATAATTATAATACTCTTATAGCAGCATGGTTTGTGATAAGAAAAAAAATGTAGTAACTAAATGCTCATTAATGGAAGAATAGATAAATAAATTGTGATGTAACCATTTAATGAAATACCATACATGAATAAAAATAAGTGAACTACAGCCATATTAATTGACCTCAATAAATTTTGAAAACATAATGCTGAGCAGAAAAAGATGCAAAAAATACACACTGTATTTTTGTTAAATTCGAAAACAAACTGAAGGGTCTACTAGCAAGGGTTTGTAAATATATATAGTGAAATGTTAAAGCAAAGGAGAAAAATGATAATAAACCAAAATCCAGTTCAGTAATTTACCATGGAGAGGGAGGCCAGGGAGTGGGTGGAGGAAGGAGCCCATGATAGCCACCAAACATTGGTAGATCATATTTCTTAGGTTACGTTGTAGGCTCATGGGTGCTTGTTTGAATATCATGCTTCATGACTCATATGCTTATTAATAAATTTTTTTGAAAATCTGAAGTATATCTCAGATACAATAAAAATACTTATTAAATCTCATGTTTTATTTTGTGGAAAGTATGATTTAATACACTAAAATACATCAATTGGTTGAGAGATACGATTATTATACACAAAAGCTTTATATATTTTAATGGACTTTCCAGTTCATGTTTCACATTCAGCAATATCTGTAAAGTTTATGAAGACTCCTTAAGAAGGAAAAATGTTTTTTATACATTTCCACTGTTTCCCTAGGTTTCCTTGAGTAGAATTTTGATGTGACAACTTAGATCTCTCAAATCAACAGCTGGTTCAATACCCCATAGATGTTCCAATAAGCAATAATATGTCCAAGTTAGTGATAATACATTTTGATTTCTTATATTTTTTAGTTCTATATGATCCTAACGTAACTTTACCATACCTAAAATTTATGTGACATCACACACTGTGGTAGTAAAATCACACAGAGCAAAATAACATACACCTTATGTGAAGGGTGCACCTTGGCAGCGAATTTTCTTTTCTTTTCTTTTTTGACTTGAGTGTATGTGGTATTAGAATAATTATTTATATGCCTTATATAGTAAAAGTTCCCATATATGTTCATTATGGCTATATATTAGCAAGCCAAAAAAATATCTGATCTAACTTTCTAAATTTGAATAAGTTTAAAAAATCTGTGATTTTACATAGTGAGAATGAAGCCTAATCCTGCATCCAAAAGCAAGTGGCTCAAGTTACATGGGCCTTTGGTGGAAAGAGTAGGTACGATTTAAAAAAACACTACCAGGGCTCCTGGATGGCTCAGTCAGTTAAGTGTCCGACTTCAGTTCAGGTCATGAACTTGCGGCTAGTAAGTTCTAGCCCTGTGTCAGGCTCTGTGCTAACAGCTCAGAGCCTGGAGCCTACTTTGAGTTTTCTGTGTCTCCCATTCTTTCTGCTTCTCTCTAGCTAGTGCCTTGTCTCACTCTCTCTTTCAAAAATGAATGTTTAAAAAATAAAAATTAAAAAATTAAAAAATGTTACCTGTGTGATCTTCCAAAATACTGTTACCATTTATAAAAGGTCATTCAGTAAGCCATTGAAATAAAATATGTCTTGAAAGCCTGTATCTTACAATGGTAAGATAAAAATGCATAAAATAAAAGAGATGTACCTACCTAGAAAATAGACCTAGATACATCCTTGTTTCTGTAATTAGATCTACAAATAATTAATTCAAAATGATTCAGCAAAGGATTAATATAGACGGTGAATCCTGGATGTGATGATAGGGCCAAGAAAATTAACTAGAAAGCACAGTTACTCTGCATTGACTTAGCACAAGCTAATCACAGCAAACTTGTCCCGATTCCTATAAGAATGGAAAATGCAAACACGACCAGTATTTGCAAACAGAGAAGTGCCTGTCCACCTTGAGAAGTCTACAAATGGGGTGAAAGATACCACTGGAAGTATCACAGCACCTTATCATTGTTTTTCTTTGTGCTCCAGATGCATACATCTTGATTTCTAAGGAGAGGGGAGATTTAGATTTAGTATTTCTTTTCTACCATATTTCTGACCCTTCAAATGGGTATTTTTGATGTTAGAAAAGGCAGACAAAACAAAGAAAGAAAAATTGTTTCGATGTAGGAAAATCCTTTGTTTGACATGCCGAATCTCTGTTAATAAGTACCCAAAACTTTGGATAATGGTGAGAAAGACGATTTTTATTGTGTGCTTATATTATGCCAAGAATTGTAAGACAATAACTACATTTCTTTTCTCTTTCTAAAACATTTTTTGGTAAAAAATCTGGGTCCTGAAGCAACACAATATCAACAAAAATGTCTTGTATTCACATAAAGCTTTCGTAACTTAATAAGCCGTTCTTCTTACCTAGGGAGAAGGAAACCAACATTTACTGTGTGCTGACTAGATGCAGTTCAGAGCATGGAGGTATTTATACTTAAAAAATTTACTCCTTATGATATATTTAAGAGACAGATATAATTTATCCCATATTTCAGATAAAAAAACCAGATATTAGAAAATATGAATGGCTTGTCCAAAGTCACAGTCAGGAAATGTCGAAGCTTTGTTTCTAAGTCCGAACTTATTCTGCTGGGTAGCCTCTATTCTGAGTGGGCTGTGTCATGTGGTAGCTATTAAGATACCCAACATCTGCAACTTGTAAAACGGCAACACTGCAGGGTTTTGTTGTCCAAGTCTCTGTTTTTGGCATCAGATGCACCCTGCAACCTTGATCCATTCCATTCTACGTGTGCCTACAGTAAAGGAGTTCATAACAATTACAACTATGAATTTAAAGAAGGAGATACTCCTTATTTTCAATTGTTTTGCAGATGAGATTCCTGTCTCTTGGGGTAATGACACTGACTCATAATAAAGTTATTCCAATCAGTTAAAAGCCCACACTAGTGGAAATGAGCAGACAGTAGCCCTAAAAGAGAAAAACCTATAAACAGGAGAAATAAACAGCCAAGATCTATCACTGAAAATACGAAAGAATTTGAGACAAAGGGAACTTGTAGAGTTCCTATTAAATAACAACTGAAAATGAATAAGTCTAGAAAATAAAAGACAAGGCTTTGGTATTTCAGGAATTTTGCTCCCATTTTAGGGCAAATTCTCTTACAAATTTACCTGCAATTCATAGATCTCCAAATATTCATTAGAACGGCTTTGAGAAGACTCTATCCACTTCTCCAACCAATATCCATACTTAATTTGGTACAATTCAAAGGCTATTTCCTGTACAAGCACAGAAAACAGGAAAAAAAATCTCTTTTCATAAGACTTTACCACGGAAATGACTTTGAGACATCCTGCCCCAGACAATGTCCATTTGGTCCTGGAACGTACTTAGTTCTCCCAGTTAGCAGGATTGATTTCTTTCTCTTTATCTAGTTGGTTTTCCCTAATGTGGAGGTTTCTAGGAAGTAAACTGACTCTGATGCTAAAAATATTTCCTTTCACATTTCCCTGAATTTAACCTCAGGGTACACAGGACTGCACCATAAAACTCAAGTTCACAGACGTACTTAAGTGTTATCTGCTCTGCCAAGTACGTACAAGATTTTGAAAGAAACAACTGGTACATTTTTTTTCATCACTTATATGTTTGATGAACCATACTTCGACTGGAGAAGATGGAGTGGGATGAAATGATGAAAGACAGGAACCACAGAGGCTGAAAAGTGACCTAGAAATCTTAATTTTAGCAATCATGGCTGTGGCCAAATTCAAGTTTACAGCAGCAGGGGTGAAATTATAGTACAAATTACCATGCTAGGCTAGAGAAATTATTTTCCACTGCATGGTTATTAAGTGATAGATAAATAAATAACACTGTGGGACTGATTGACAAAATATAAGTGACCTAAAAGCTAAAAGGGGCACCATGCAAATAGTACTGTGCAATCGCTAGGCATTTTAAAAGTGAAATGAAATTTGTCACAGTACAGAAATCTTAAAATGGTATCTCAAGCCATTGCCAAAGTCATTCACAGGAGTCATTCTAAGGAATTTGCAGCTAAAAAACCCCAACATGTATTGGTGTTTATTTTTATTTTTGAAGACCACTAATGACCCATGGTGAGTAGAGTCGTGTGGCAGAATTGTTCTTCAAATACTGAATTTCAGCAATTTTAAGAGGCTTTGCCTTCCACACTTTAACATCTTTGATATCTGCAATATATTAGTGTAGCAAATCAACACGTGTTCACTTTCAACTTACACAATGATTTCTTAGATTTGATGAAATATGCTAGTAATGACATGTGCATGTACTCTTCTTTTTCACTGTTAAAAGCAGAGACAATCTCATTAGCATCAAAGGTAAAAAATCTACTGCCACTGAAGACAGTGTGTTCATGCGTTGCACGTGGCATTCAGTGTCTACAGGCTTTGTTAGCTGACAGAGCTCCCTGGCCCCAGACAACCTTGGGATGCAATGACATGACAAACAACAGTAGAGAATGGAACTGATGTTCACTTTTCAAAGTGCCATTCCACTGGGTTATAAGGATAACCTCTTGATAAAGCACCCAGTTGATGCTGTTAAGCAATTTACGTCACCTTTTCAAATTTGCTGAGTCTCAGTACCATCCAATGATAGCAAATCTTCTTTGTAGATGATATAGCATCTGAATTTAACCAGTGTATCTTTGGTTTAGTTTATTGGTAAACAAGTGTTTGGGTACTCCAAAGATAAAATGTCTCCTATTATCTCTTTCAACTAAAGCTAAAGTCTCATAGGGACACAAGACAGATTCATATGTATTCAAAATTGTACAATGTTTGCAAAAAAAAAAAAGAGAGAGATAGAGAGAGAGAGAGGCAATAGATCAACCCTACAACCTAGCAATTGCTCTACTGTATATTTATCCAAAGGATATAGAAATGCTGATTCAAAGAGGCACATGCAACACAATGCTCACAGCAGCTCTATCGACAATAGTTAAATTACAGAAAGGGCCAAAATGTCCATCGACTGATGAATGGATAAAGATGATGTGGTATATATACACAATGGAATATTACTCAGCCATTAAAACAAATGAAATCTTGCCATTTGCAACAACATGGATAGAACTAGAGTGTATCATGCTAAGCGAAATAAGTCAATCAAAGAAAGACAAATATTGTATGATTTCACTCATATTTGGAATTTAAGAAAAAAAAACAGATGAACATCGTGGAAGGGAAACAAAAATAAGATAAAAACAGAGGGAGGCAAACCATAAGAGACTCTTAATAAATATAGAGAACAAACTGAGGGTCGCTGGAGGCACGTTGGGTGTGAAGATGGGTGAGGGGAATTAAGGAGGACGCCACGTGGGATGGGCACTGGGTGTTATATGTAAGTGATGAATCACTAAATTCTACTCCTGAAGTAATTATTACACTATATGTTAACTAAATTGGATTAAAAAAAAGAAGAATTTGCAATGGATCAAAGATTAGTCCTCTGGGCTATAGAATAAGTACGTTTAATAAAACCCACCTTTAGTAATGGCTTTCTTTGTGGCGCCTGGGTGACCCAGTCAGTTAAGTGGCTGACTTCAGCTCAGGTCATGATCTCACGGTTGGTGAGTTTGAGCCCTGCATCAGGCTCTATGCTGACAGCTCAGAGCCTGGAGCCTGCTTCTGATCCCATGTCTCCCTCTCTCTGATCCTTCCCCACTCATGCTCTATTTCTCTCTGTCTCAATAATAAATAAAAAAAAAAAAATTAAAAATTTTTTTAAAAAAGTATTGGCTTTCTTTGTGAACTAAAACCTTCACTTCTGATGGAAGTATTCATATGGCTTTGCCACTCCAGAATCAGGAGCAGTGGAAGTATTTCATTAATTTGTCACAATGTGGAAGTCCCAAAATGTCAAAATTACCAATTGTACCAACCATAATAAAATACTAATTTTGGATTAAAAACCCACAAATATCTGAAGGACAAGGCATGGGATGAAATCATACTTGTCAAATCATTTTCGTTAACTAGAGAATACACATTAGTTTCCACAGTCCAGCCATTTTCCTTTCTCGGCCGCTGCAGGACAAGCCTGTCTTCAGGTTGAGTGTGTCTGAACCTACCACTACACAGAGGTGGCTCCCTGGAGAGCAGGGCAAAGATCAAAAGTACCTGACCCCAGGTCCGGTACTTTTGATTATGACCTCACACTTTGGGATCTGGAAACACGTATCAGTTTTGTCCGCATGCAAAAATGTAGAATATTTAAGCACGTCGCACATTAGCTGCCTTTGAGCTCCTTCTTGTAGAACCAGGAATAGATTTTTAATAATTTATAACTTTCAGCCTCACCTCATACCCCTTGTATTCTTTCCTATTATTTACCCACAAATTGTTTTCTCAACAAAATGTTTAAATGCATTTTCTTGAGAGATTATAGCTTATTATTAGTGTCAATTCTCCCCCTCTCAAGGAAAACGTTCAATTTGCTGTTGGGAATGACACAATTTACTGCAATTCAGGAAGCGCATAATGATGGATAATGCTTCAGAGGACAGCCCCGGAGCAGTGTCCTGCCCCTCGTGGTGTGTGAGTCTATATTTGACACACAAGCTGAGATAGGCACATATTTTGGGTTTACAACACTACACCTAACTTCCTTATTTAATGTGAAAAGAAAACTTCTAAAAATTAGTTTTGAATCAGCTGCTGAGAGCAAATCTTAGTAGAAATCAGTAGAAATCAATCTTCTCCTTGAAGATTGTCTTCAGTTCTACCTCCTTCTACTTCACGTTTTGCGTTCTTTTCTTTCTTGCTGTGTAGTGACCACATTCCTCTCAAATGCGCAGTGCCTTCATTCTTTCCACGACTAATCCAGTCTCCTACCTCACTTACCAAGGCTTCCCCCATCCTCCATATCAATGTTTAGAAATCCTTTGCCATGTCCTCTGAGAGCTCTGATTTCCTACTAGCTAACTGGAGAAATTCATCAGTTATAATAGTATAATGTCTATTAACACCCACTCTTTTATAGTGTAGTTAACCAGAATCTATAGTCATATTTTATGTTTGAATCCACAGCACCAATACTTAGAGGACTCTTGGTTCACATCAAGTGCAAACTGCTTCTCTGCAGATGACACACTAGAATAGGGCATTTGCTTAAGATGTGGCTTTAATATAGAATCGTCATGGTAGTTGTAAGTCTGTAAGCATGACAGTAAGCCACAGAATCTCCCGTCTAGCATGCAAGCAGCTGAATAACCACCAGACTGGTAATTAAGACAAAAGAAGGATGTTCTTACAGAAGAACCAAACATTCCAATTGCACTAGACTCAGTTCATAGGTTTCAGTAACTATTTTCTACACTTTCCAAATATTTTCTTTTCAAATATTTTGTGTCACAATTTCTACAAGCACATAAATGTCCCAGAAAATAGAACACTTTTTTGCATTCATCTATCAGTCCCAGATTGGACCTTACATCTGGAAGTTTGTTTATTTACTTGTTTGTGTGTGTATCAAAACAACACATGCTTATAGTTTAAAAAGGAAGACAGAAAGAATACAAATCGCACTAAAAATCTTAAAATGAAATGTTGAGTAAGCTTTGCCTTCTCCTCCCCGATCTTAAATCCCACTCCCTAAAAGCATGCTTCTATGTAATAATTATTTCTTTTAGATATTATTGCTGACTTCTTGTTTAAAAAAAATGAGAAAAAAAATCATCTCATTCCAATTACCTACATTCTTCCTCAGCATTTTTGGTTGAGACATTATTAAACATTTAGTTTATTTTGACCTTGAAACATTGTCTCCCGTTGAGCCAGGTAGCATACTGCTTTCTGTTCTTCTGTAACTACTACTACTTGTCTTCTTTTTCCTGATTCTTTTGTTTTTCTCTCTACCTTGGTACACTTTCTTCTCACCTTCCTTTTCCTCTTCCTCTTCCTTCTTTTTACTTTTCTGGAGTTAGCAATTACCTTTTAATAATTATGCTAGTTTTCTAGGTACCTATAATAAGTATTTTCCAAAATTTGTGTTAGGTAACTATTCATTTTTCTTTGACTATTCCTTTTATTGGCTTTTTTCTTAGTTAATATTCTCTTCTTTCTATTCTAATATTAGTGACTGTGTTTGAAATTTCCTTCTACTGCCTGGATCGTCTCTGTTTCTTTAGTCCTTTTTTACAGTATTTGCTTATTTGGGTTTCTGTCTTTCAGGTTAGAGCCTTTTCTATAATCTATGATGATCTTGGCTGCAAATTCTATTAAAGAATAGGCTATATGAAGATAACTAGAACCCATACTAACATCATACTCAGTGGTGAAAAAACTGAGAGCTTTTCCTCTAAGATCAAGAAAAAGACAAGAAGATTCATTGTCACCACTTGTATTCAATATAGTAATTGAAGTCCTAGCCATAGCAATTAAGCAAGAAAAAGAAATAAAAGACATCCAGATTGGTAGGGAAGAAGTGAAACTTTTCTATTTGCAGAAGGCATGATTCTAAATATAGGAAACCCTAAAGACATCACACACACAAAAAAACCCCTACAAGAACTGATAAATAAAATCAGTAAAGTCACAGATTACAAAATGAATACACAGAAACCCATTGCATTTCTGTACATTAATAATGAAGTTGCGGAAATAGAAATTAGGAAATCGATTCCCTTTATGATTGTACCAAAGAGAACAAAATGACTAAGAGAGGGGAAGAAGATTACTGGAAATGTCTCTTACACATACAGAATGTGTTATTGGTGAGCTGTGCCCTAGAATGATAAAAACATACAATGGCATTTTTATGGAGACATGTAAATATTTCTGTGGTTCTCCTCTAGGCCAACTCAGTTTTGCCAAAGAAGAATCCTTGCTACCATTATGAAAACCCCAACCACCACTGAACTGGATGTCCTCAAATCCAGGATATCACTAGATCAATTTTCCCAGAACATAAAGTTACAGTCTGTTGCAGTGTTTGGGGAAGGTTTGTAATTGCTTGTGTGGAGAGGGAGAGGTATCTGTATATCTAAACATTCCTTATATGGATGTCCAGTCAATCCCTCTAGATTCAAGCTTGAGGCTCCTGCCCCTTTCTAGTTCACCAACTTCTTCCTACACCAGAGCCTTTCTGTGACTCTGTGGGGTGGATTACCCTGATTTTTTCTGTGCAGAAATGTAAGTTTCTTTTTTATTTCTTTTTTTTCTTTTTGTGTTTTTGTGATTTTTATGTTTTTGTTTTGTTTTGTTTTGCTTTGTTTTTAGTTTATTTATTTTGAAAGAGAGAGAGAAAGAATGGTGGAGTGGCAGAGAAAGAAAGAGAGAGAAATCGGCAGCCTCTGCGTGTCAGCACAGAGTCCAGTGCAGGGCTCTCTCACAGACCATAGATCATGACCTAAGCTGAAATCAAGAGTCAGGTGCTTAATTGACTGAGCCACCCAGGCACTCAGAGTTTCACGTGTTTTATTCAGCTATGCCAGTTACTAATCTTCAGTCTCTTCTCAAAATTAGGTATTTTCTCTTAATAACTCTTGTCTCTTCACCCATGCTTTTTGTCCTTGAGAGTTTACTCTTTTTAAAAATTTTCTCTACTTATTACTTTAATGGAATTCCGTGAAGGAGTAATATGAAGACAAGTGCTCAATGGATCACTTTTTATAGCAGTTCCAGCATGTATTTTTAATTCTCAAGAGAGGACTGAGTGGAATCTATTTATTGCATGATCTTATAGTTACTTGATCATGATAGTAACTTGTGTGATAGTAAGCAATTGATAACTGTTTCATGATAATATCAAGGTTATCATGATTATAAAGTATATTGTAAGTTTGGGATATTTTCTGTCTGATTTTTATATTTACAATAAGGACTAAAGTAGCAGAAATTTTTACTGATTCAACTTTGAAGTGAAGTTTTAAAATTGCTCATATTTTAGATTTTGGAATCATTTTAATTTAAGGAGACTCTGAAATCACAAGACAGTCTCTTTCAAAGGAAAAAAATGTTAACCAGTTAGTGAGTACTAATTGATATGAATGAAAATTATTTCTAGTACAGTACAACAAAAAAAGTAATACAGAAATAAATAGGAAATCGAATATAAGTAAAGGAAATAAAGGAGGATTCTATGAAAAATGTAATATGGCTAAAGACTTTAATAACCAAGTCCATAGTTTGGATTTATCAGTCTCATTGTTCTCACATTGACTTTACAAATAGAAAATGTTATAAATTTGAACTTAAAAATACATAAAATAGCATTTTAATCTTGTTTTTTGTAAGATGAGTTTCTACATGAACAGCATGACTAGACAAAGAAAATCTTCCTTGCCCAATTAAAAAAAAGGAGAAAAAGGGGAAAATGGAGAACTACACAATGATCTGTAATTCCATTCTAACCCTACTATCCTCTTCAATTACTCTATTTCACTTCATCCATAAAATTATAATAATAATAATACCTGCCCTTACAGAATTATGAGTATCAAATTAGGTACTGTATGAGGAACTATAAATTCCTTTAGATTAGTAATTTATTATTACTAATCAAATCTGTGGAAATGATAAGAAAAGTAAAAAGTCTGTGACATTATCACACACCTTGCAATTTTCTCCTCCCACTACCAACATTTATATACAGAGCCATCCCTGTGTTTCTTAGAGTTTTTAATTCCAGCCCAAATAGTAGTGTAGCTTTAGTCAGGTGGCCAATCACATTTGGTGCCCAAAGCTGCCTCCCATAGAAGAAGTACATGAGATAAAATTATGCAGTTGTGAAATTTCTAAGAGTGGCACCATTCCTTTTCCAGAAAATTTCAGGGAAAACTTCTGGGTTCACCAGAAGTTGGAAGTCTTCTGTTGTTTCAACTGAGCCCCTTAATATCATCTAGGTAGGAACATGCTAAGAACACAGTTATTCAATTCTGTTCAAAATGTTTGTGAAGCACAACTTTCAATTTCACTCCAGTCTAGTTTTTCAGCTAACATCTGTAACCTCAAAGCTCTCCTTATAAGGAGTATGGAGATCAGAGGTAATCATTCAGTGAAGTGTGTTTTCTTTCTTCTATTTTCTTAATGGTTTTAAAAAAAACCTGCCAGAATTTCCAAACATACATAAACTCATTTCATATTTTCCTTGTTAGTTTCTTTTTTTTTTTTTTTTATGTTTTTTATTTATTTCTAGGAGAGAGAGAGAGAGACAGCATGAGCAGGGGAGGGTCAGAGAGAGAGGGAGTCACAGACTGAAACAGGCTCCAGGCTCTGAGCTGGCAGTCAGCACAGAGCCCGACGCGGGGCTCGAACCCACGAACCGCGAGATCATGACCTAAGCGAAAGTCGGACGCTTAACCGACTAAGCCACCCAGGCACCCCCCTTGTTAGTTTCTTATACAAGAATGACAGAACTCCTTTCAGTCCATTTGAGTATAAAGATGATTTGCTTTAGGAAGAAAAATCCATAGAGATAATCTTATCTGCACTTCTTGAAGTCTATTAAAATACTATACACATCTATGTGAATTATTGTTTTCCCACTATAAATACCTGCATATATAAAAATTAAAAAAAAAAAAAAAAAAAACCATGCCCATTGTCAAAATGTCCAAAATCTGCTATGTGGTTTTGAGAATGTGTCCCATATGTTGTCTGTATTATGGGTAACGGATGCTCAAATTAAGAGCAGCTCTGTCATGGCAAGATATCACCTGAATCTGATTCTAGTCAAGCATTATTTTGCTCTTCCTTCCTGTCCAGAGGCTTGAGGTATGTTTACTTTGTGATGTCTAATCATGGGCAGATTGGATCTCTCCTCAATTGCTGGTGACTTGTCAAGTACAAGAAATGAGTGAGCCATCTTCACTGAACTGTAACCCTTAGGGGCCCATGAAACTTTCTATTTTTATTAGAAATATATATAATGAACACAGTAACTGTAGTTGGTATTTTTAAAAAGACAATGAAATTTCTGACTACAGTGATCTACCTTCTTTTCAGAAAATTAGGTAGGAGAAATCCCAGTACAAGTGACATGTATCACTGGATGAGAATACTGTACTCCATGAGTGGGCTCTTAATGTCTCTTTTACATGACAGTATGCATTGACTTCAGAAGCCCAATAGTAAATTTTAAAGACATTACTGAAAAGGTTTTCACTGTTCAGCCCAGAACAGCAACAAGAAGATTCTGATAAGCAGTGTGATATTTAGCAAAAAGGTGTCTGCTCTTTATACACAAAACAAAATCACCAACAATCATGAAGAGGTCTTAATTCTGACAAGTAATTCTATAAACCCTATTTTACTTAACACAGCAGTCGAAGAAGGACACTTGGGTTAATACCAATTTACTGTATCACCAAATTTTAATTAAATAGATTGTTAAAAGGGACTTGAGGGACACCTGGGTGGCTCAGTCGGTTGGGTGGCTGACTTCGGCTCAGGTCATGATCTCACGGTTTGTGGGTTTGAGCCCTGTGTTGGGCTCTGTGCTGACTGCCAGCTCAGAGCTTGGAATCTGTTTCAGATTCTGTATCTCCCTCTCTCTCTCTGACCCTCCCCTGCTCACACTGTGTGTGTGTGTGTGTCCCTCTTTCTCTCTCAGAAATAAAAAAAATAAGAAGAAATAAATAAAAGAGACTTGAAAGCATGCTAGATATTTTATTTTTGGATATGTTTTTTGGTTCTGTGATTCACAAGGTATATTGAGTTCTCTCTGTGCTTACTGTAGGCACCATTATCATATACAAAAGTGTGTTAAGGTCCCCATCGCAAGGACCAGACAAACTTAATTCTAGAAAATTAAATAACATTTATGTATACAATCTCCCTTTATAGGAAATAGTTCGAAAAAAACAATAGAGTGAGTTTAATATGCTTTTAAGCTCCTTGAGAATGAGTCCTAGCCTTATTTGATGGACAAGTGGATACATAGTCTCTATTCAAAGGTTGATCCTCATTTTACATTATCTATTTAATTTTTAAAAATGTATTTTAGAGAGAGAGCATGTTAGTAGGGGATAGGGACAGAAAGAGAGAGAGAGAGAGAGAGAATCTTCAGTTGGGGGGTGATCCCATAACCCTGGGATACTGACCTAAGCCAAAATCAAGAGTCAGACACTCAACGAGCTGAGCTACCCAGGTTCCCCTTGAACCTCATTTTATTTTTTATTTTATTATTTTATTCATTTAAATTTTAGTTAATATACAGTGAAATATTGGTTTTAGTAGTAGAATTCAGTATTTCATTACTTACATATGATACCCAGTGCTCATCACAACTTCCCTCCCTAACATCCACTTGCCCATCTTCCACCCACTTCCCTCCATCAACCCTCAGTTTGTTCCCCAGATTAAGAGTCTCTTGTGGTTTGTTTCTCTCTCTTCTCTTCCCCCTTTCCATATGTTCATCTATTTTGTTTCTTAAATTCCACATATAAGTGAAATCATATGGTATTTGTCTTTCTCTAACTGACTTATTTAACAGCATAATACATTCTACCTCCATCCAGTTTTGCAAATGGCAAGGTTTCATTGTTTTTGATGGGCATGTAATATTCCTTCATATATGTATATATTCCACATTTTCTTTATCCATTTATCAGTCGATGTACATTGGGTTCTTTCTGCAGTTTGGCTATAGTTGATAATGCAGTTATAAGCACTGGGGTGCATGTACCTTTATGAATCTGGTATTTTTATCCTTTCGGTAAATACCTAGTACTCTGAAAACTATAGAAGACTTATGAAAGAAATTGAAGAGGATGCAAAGAAATGGAAAAGCATTCATGCTCATGGATTTGATGAAAAAATATAGTTAAAATGTCTATACTACCTAAAGCAATGTACACATTTAATGCAATGCCTATCAAAATAGCATCAGCATTTTTTACAGAGATAGAACAAACAATCCTCACATTTGTATGGAATCACAAAAGACCCCCAATAGCCAAAGCAATCCTAAAGAAGAAAAACAAAACCAGAAGCATCATGATTCTGGATTTCAAGCCATGTTACAAAAGTCATCAAGTTTACTAACTTGATGGAACATAAACAGACACATAGATCAATGGAACAGAATAGAAAACCCAGAAATGAACCCACAACTATATGGTCAACTCATCCTTGACAAGCAGGAAAAAATGTCCAATGGAAAAAAGACAGTCTCTTCAACAAATGGTGTTGGGAAAACTGGATGGCAACGTGTAGAAGAATGAAATTGGATGACTTTTTCACACCATACATAAAAATAAATTCAAAATAGGTTAGAGACTTAAATGTGAGGCAAAAAACCATAAAAATCCTAGAGGCAGCCACCTCTTTGACCTCGGCTGGAGCAACTTCTTAATAGGCATGTAACTGAAAGCAAAAGCAAACATGAACCATTGGGACTTCATTAAGATAAAATCTTCTGCACAGTGATGGAACAAAACTAAAAGACAGCCTATAGAATGGGAGAAGGCATTTGCAAATGACATATCTGATAAAGGGGTAATATCCAAAATCTATAAAGAACTTATCAACCTCAACACCCAACAAACAACCCAGTCAAGAAATGGGCAGAAGACGAATAAACACTTTTCCAAAGAAAACATCCAGATGGCTAACAGACACACGAAAAGATGCTCAACATCACTCATCATCAGGCAAAAACAAAGCAAAACCACAATTAGATACCACTTCATACCTGTCAGAAGAGCTGAAATTAACAACACAAGGAACAACAGGTGTTGGTGATGATGTGGAGAAAGGGGAACCCTCATGCACTGCTGGTGGGAATGCACACTGAAGCAGCTTCTCTGGAGAACAGTATGGAAGTTTCTCAAAAAGCTAAAAATGGAACTGACCTATCATACAGCAATTGTAGTATTAGATATTTACCTGAAGGATACAAAAACAGACTCATTTTAAAACTCCTCTGAGAACTGGCTATGTGGCCTCTGTTGTGATGGACACCTTGTTAACTCTCAACACACTAGAAGTCAATAACAAAAAGACAACTAATCTATGGATTATTTAGAGGTATGTTTTTAATTTACAAGTGACGAAATTTCCTGTTATCTTTTTGTTATTGACTTCTAGTTTACTTTTGTTAAGAGCTAATAACCTACTTTTGTGATTTTAATTATTTCACATGTTAAAATGGTTTCCCTTTCTAGGAGATGGTCTATCTTGGTGAATGTTCCAAGTGCACTTGAGAAAAATGTATATTCTGCTCTTGTTGTGTAAAATACTCTATAGGGGCGCCTGGGTGGCTCAGTCAGTTAAGCATCTGACTTCGGCTCAGGTCATGATCTCACAGTTCGTGGGCTTGAGCCCCACATTGGGCTCTGTGCTGACAGCTCAGAGCCTGGAGCCTGCTTCTGATTCTGTGTCTCCCTCTCTCTCTGACTGTCCCCCACTCAAGCTGTCTCTCTCTCTATCTCTCAGAAATAAATAAAACATTAAAAAAATACTCTATAAACATCACTCATATGCGGATTTTAAGAAACAAAGCAGACAAAAGAAAAAAGAGAGAGAGACAAGTCATGAACAGACTTTAAACAATTGAGAATAAACTGATACTTATCAGAGGTGAGGTGGGTGGAAGGCTGGGTGAAATAGATGGTGGGGATTAAGGATTCACTTGTTATGATGAGCACTGGGCAATGTATGGAATTGTTGAATCACTATATTGTACACCTGAAACTAATATAACATTGCATGTTAACTATACTGGAATTAAAACTTTTTAAAAGTATAACAGCAACAACAGCAAAGAAAATATTTTGTGAGCTCAACTGTGGTTGAAAGATCTGCTTTCAAACTCATTCATGCTGTTGTTGGCAGGCCCTGGATCATCACAAGCTGTTGGAGATAAGCCCACTTGTACATCAATTAAGGCAGAGGCTCACTTTTAAGACAGCGTATTACAATTTATGTGATAGAGCTAAAGAACGCTGCTTATAGGGACCTTCATGGCATTAAATGCTTATATTAGAAAAGAAAAAGTCTTAAATCAATATAAATTACCATTTTTAAAAAAGTAGAAAAATAAAAGCAAATAGACCCAAAGCAAATGGAGAGGGAGAGAGAAATAATAAAGATTAAAACAGAAATTAATGGAATGGAAACACAAAACCAATAGGGAAAATCAATGGAAAGAAAGAATAGTTCTTTGAAAAAAATCAATAAAATTGATAAAATTTAGCAGTATGGACAAAGAATAAAGGAGAGAGGAGACACATTACCAAAATCAGGAATAAAAGAAAGGATACAATGACACTTTGAAGTTATTAAAATGATAAGAAGAGAATACCATAAAGAAATATGTGCACTTAAGTCACAAATTTAGGCAAAATGGACCAAATCCTTAAAAATCAGAAACTACCAAAATTCACCTAAATTGAAAGAGATAACTTGAATGGTATTATAAATATTAAAGAAATTGAGTTCATAGTTCAAAAAACTTCCAAAAAAGGAATTCCCAGATCTAGGTGGTTTTCTGGTTAACTCTATCAAATGTCTAGCAAATAAATAAACCAATTTTACATAGTCTTTTAAGAAACTAGAAAAGAAGGAAAAATTTAATAACTCATTTCATGAAGGCAGCATTACTCTGATAACAAAACAGGAAATAACATTCCGAGAAACATTACTCACAAATATCCTCTTGGACACGGATGTAAATATTATTTACAAAATTTTAGGTGAGTTCAGCATTATATGAAAAAAATTATACATCATGGCTAATTGGTTCATTACAAGGATGCAGGAGTGATTTGGTATTTCAAAAATCAATCACTATTTACCAGAATATTAGTAGCCTAAAAAAGCAAAACCTTATATGACATCAATTTGACCTGAAAAAAACCTGACAAAATTCAGACATCCATTCATGCTGTAAAAACAAAACATTTAGCAAAACAGGAATAGAAGGGAACTTCCTCAACCTGATAATAGGCATTTACCAAAATCCCCAGTTAACATCATACTTACTAGTAAAAGACCAGTAAGTTTCTTCCTAAAGTTGGGAGTCAGGCAGCTTCTGGTAAACATTGTAACTAAAGCCCAAGCTAGTGCAATAAAGCAAGAACAAGGGGTGCCTGGGTAGCTTAGTCGGTTAAGCGTCCGACTTTCGCTTAGGTCATGATCTCGCGGTTCGTGGGTTCGAGCCCTGCGTCGGGTTCTGTGCTGACTGACAGCTCAGAGCCTGGAGCCTGTTTCAGAGTCTGTGACTCCTTCTCTCTCCGACCCTCCCATGCTCACGCTCTCTCTCTCTCTCTCTCTCTCTCCTATAAATAAATAAAAATATTAAAAAAAATAATAAAGCAAGAAGAAGAAATAAAAGGCATGCAGACTGAAGAGCAATTAACAAAATGCTCTTATCTGCAGGCATCATAATTATAGAATTAGTAAGTAAGGACATAGGTTATAAGATCAACACAAAATCAAGGGTATATCTATACAGTAATAATAGACCTTGGAAATTAATATTTTAAAGTGTGTTTTCCAAAATTCATTAAAAAATGTAAGATTTCAGTATATAAATCTAAGAAAACTTGTACAGGATCTGTATGCTGAAAACAATTCTTATGAAAGCAAGCAGAGAATAAATAAAGGAAGAGGCAGATCTGTTTCATTGATTGAAAGACTCAACATAGTAAAAGATCTTCATTCTTCCCAAATTAACTTACAGATGTGATATAATTCCCACTGGGATTTTTTTTTTTTTTTGGTAATGTAGAAAAGTTGTTTCTAAAAGTTATGTGTAAAGTGAAAGAACTAAAGTAACCAAAGCAATTTTGAAAAAGGAGAATAAAGTTGGAAGAATCAGATTACTTCTTTAAAGACTTAGAATAAAGCTAAACAAGTAAGACAGAGGGATATTGAAAAGGCATAGACCCATAGATCAATGGAACAGAGTGGATAGTCTAGATATAGACCCACACCAATATGGCCAATTGATTTTTGACAAAAATGCAAAGATTATTCAATGGAGAAAGACGGTTTTTTTCTACCAATTAAATAGGAAAATTGGACATCAAAATTTGTAGGTAAATTGGTATGAAAAACAATGCACTTCCATTTAAACATCATACTTTCTGCAAAAATTAACTTAAAATAGGTCATAGATCAACATATAAAGCCTAATAGTATAAAATGTTTAGAAGAAAACATAGGAGAAAATCTTCATGATCTAAAGTTTGGCAAAGGGTTCTTAAACATGAAACAAAAAACAGAAACCATAATATAATTGTTAAATTGGGCTGCATCAAAATTAAGTATGTTTGCTGTGTGGAAGCAACTACTGAGAAAATGAAGAAAAACAATCTACAAACTGGTAGAAAATATTTAAAAACCATATATATGACAAAGGATTTGTATCCAGAATACATAAAGGACTCTCAAAACTCAATAAGCAACAAACAACCCAATTTAAAAATGGGCAAAATAATTTGCAATGATGTAGATGGAACTAACAGTGTATTATGCTTAGCAAAATAAATCCGTCAGAGAAGGACAAATACCATATGATTTCACTCATATGTGGAGTTTATGAAACAAAACAGATGAACATATGTCTCTCAAAAGAGATATAGGCAAACCATAAAACGGACTCTTCACTATAGAGAATAACCTGAGGGTTGCTAGAGGGGAAGTGGACGGGCAGATGGAGTAAATGAGTGATGGGGTTAAGGAGGGTACTTGTGAAGAGCACTGAGTGTTGTATGTAAATGATGAATCACTAAATTCTGCTCCTGAAACTAATATTACACTGTTTGTTAATGAATTGGAATTTTAAACAAAAATTTGAAATTATAATAAAATAACATAAACATGCAATTGGATAAGTACGTAGATGATAGATAGATAAATAGATAGATAGATAGATAGATAGATAGATAGATAGATAGATAGATAAATAGATAGATGATAGATAGATAAAGGCAAAAGACTAGAACACTTTACACACCAAAAAGTGATAAGGAAGATAAAGGCTGTGGGTGTCAGTAAATGCCTATTATGAAGCCTAGAAAAAGATGGTCAGCATCATTGGCTGTTAGGAAAATATAAAGCTAAATCATAAATAAAAAATAAAACCACTGCACACCTATGAAAATGGCTAAAATTTTAAAAAGTAGTAACAACAAGACCAAGTGCTGACAATGCACCCAGGCAACACACCCTCTCATACATTTCTGATAAGAATGCAAAATGGTGCAGTGAAATGGGGAAGACAGCTTGGCAGTGTCTCACAAAGTTAAATATATATTTACTCTATGACTCAGCCATTCTATTCCTGGGCATTTGCCCCGAACAAATAAAAATAATGTTCATGCAAAAGCCTATACATGAGTGTTGAAGGCAGGGCCATTCATAATTTGCCAAACTGAAAACAAAATATCCTTCAGTAGATGAATGGTTAAACAAACTGTGGCATATTCATGCAGTGAAGTCTTACTATACAATGAAAAAGAACAAACTACTGATACTAGAAGCACCTTGAATATCAAAAGCATTTGCTAAGTGAAAGAAGCCAGGCTCACAATGTCACAGGCAGTATGTTTCTATGATGTGGTGTGGAAGCCGGTGGTTGCCAATGCTTTGGGTCAGAGAGGATGTGATGAAAAAAAGCAGCAAAAGAACCTAAAAATGAGTATTGAGTCTGATGGAATCATTCTGTATCTCACGGAGTGATAAACCTCTGCTTGTACTAAAGAACTGGGGCACCTCTGTGACTCAGCCATTAAACATCTGTCTTAGGCTCAGGTCATGATCTCATGGTTTGTAAGTTCGAGTCCCAAATGAAGTGAGCTTGAGGCTTGCTTCAGGTAAACATGTGCGCGCACGCACACACACACACGCCCTGCTTCAGGTGAGCCCTGCCCCTCTCTCTCTCTCTCTCTCTCTCTCTCTCTCTCTCTCTCACACACACACACACACACACACACACACACACACACACACACACACACACGGCTCACTTGCGCCCTCTGTCTCTCAAAAATAAAAATACACAGAACTGTACCCTTAAAAAGTTTTTTACTGTGCCTTTTTTTTTTTACTGTGTTTTTCAAATCAAATTAAAGAAAAAGGTCTTACGAAGAGCGAAATAGCATAAATAAATAAGGAATAAGTATCAGTCATAGTGCCAAATAATAAAGTGTGGCACTATTCAGAAACATAAGTCTTTGTTGAAAATTAGAGCTGTTGAGGCATTCAAGACTCTTTTGTGAGTAAATGCTGCTGAATTCCAATTCTTGTTTCAGGACTTACCTGAAGCTGTGGACATTCTCAGTGTCTTTCCTCCTCGCAGGAGGGTGGTGACGGGCTGACAGAATGGAGTCAAGTCTGAAGCAAAGCCCTGCGTGGAGGAGACAGATTGCCTGCCCGGGGAGGTGGGGGGGACGCTTTCCCGGGCACCGGCATCCGCTGTTGAGACATGATGTTCTCAGCAGAACTTATCAAAATCACTGAGCACTTATGGAAAACACCCCACTTACCTAATCTATTGATGGAGAAGGGGTGGGAAGAGATCTATGAACAGCCTAAAGCTTTTAAGTAGGACATATGTGTTTTTAAAATAGCTGGTGCAAAAGAGAGCTAGTCCAGACTGTATTATTAAGTAGAAAAAAGTTCCAAACAGCATGGTTAGCATGATCTCATTTAGTAAAGAACAAACAAAAAAATTTTTAAATAAAGTATATAACTTGGAGGAATACCTTGGTTTGTAAAACATATACAATGCAGCCATTAAAATAAATAAGACAGGTCTCTGGGAACTGGCATGATTTTGCCCAAGACTGTCATCCTGCCTGAAGAGCATGTTGTTCTGAATGAATCACTTTTTATCAAAAAATAATTTTGCGTAGGGGTGTCTGGGGGGCCCAGTCATTTAAGCATCTGACTCTTGATTTCGGCTCAGGTCATGATCTCAGGGGTTCGTGAGTTTGAACCCCACATCGAGCTCCATACGTTGACAGTGGGAGTCTGTTTAGCATTCTCTCTCTGCCCCTTCCCAACTTATGTGTGCTCTCTCTTTCAAAATAAATAAACTTAAAAAATAAATAAACTTAAAATAAACAAAATTTGTATCTAACAAGTATAGTCATGTAGAGATACAGATGATATACAGATGTGGGGGGGGGCGCGCACGTAAACACAGGAAAAATAAAAACTGTTAACAAGTTTATCTCAAAGATGGGCATCCTGGTATGGGACAAATATAGGGAGGAAAGAGAGTTCTTTTACTTTTTATAACTCAAGAAAATATTTTCCATCCCAAATCTAAACATGCACATTTATTTCCTTTAACATGAAAGAAAAGACAAAAGTAGTACAGCAAATGTAAACATTGGTTCTCTTAGTCAAATACAATGAGATATAAATTTTATCTTCTCTTTTGTGCTTGTCCGTGTTAGCAAAATTTCTACAGTAAATAAGTATGACTTATTGAATAGAATAAAACGATATTTATGCCATAATACCCATAATTGGGTATATAATACCTTCACTATTACTAATAATTAAGTGTATCTTTCAAGTTCCATCCAATACATATTGTTTTTTAAATGTTTATTTATTTTGAGAAAAAGGCAAAGAAGGAGGGGCAGAGAGAGAGGGAGGGAGAGAATCCCAAGCAGGCTCCATGCTGTCAGCTCAGAGTCAAGATGGGGCTCAATCTCATGAACTGTGAGATCATGACCTGAGCCCAAATCAATAACTAGATGCTTAACCAACTGAGCCACCCAGGTGCCCCAGATCCCATCTTCTAAGACACCAAAAGGCTTAAAGAAATGTTAGAGATATGTCCCAAACTTAAAACAGAGTAGAAATGTCTTCTTAACATTAAAAACAAAAACAAAAACATGTTTACCTTTCCATTCCCCACAGATACATATATCTCCCCAATATTCCAGTTATTTGTGGGACAAAGTTACACAGTTAAATGATGTGGTCACATAGAACACACTGAACCAGGGCTTTATAATGAGCAACCCATAATCTCAGTAGCTAAAAGGACAAATGTGTATTTCTTGTTCACACTACATGCCTATCCACGGTTTCCTGGAACTCCATCCTAACTTGTCTTTACTCAGGAACCCAGGCTGGGGGGTGCTCTCCTTCTGGTGCTTCTACATTTTTCTGGGAAAAGGAAGGGCAATGAATCACATTATTGAGTTTTAAATGCTCCTCCAGAAGTGACATGAGTCACTTCCTCTCACATTTTGTGAGCCAAAGGAAGTCAAATGGCCATACCTAACCACAAAGGGGTGGAAAAATCAAATCCTACCAATTGCTCCAAGGGAGAAAAGCCAAAACCATTTGATGAACAGAACTAATGTCAACCATAGTCAGAATCAGAGGATAAACAACAACTGACATCAGTAAGAATCCAATGGATTTAGCCCATTAAACTTACATTTTTCACATAACAGATTTGTTTTAAGTTGCATGGTAAAAAAACTTTACACTTTTTCTAGTGCCCCAAAACTGTTGTTCTTAAAAAAGGAACTTGACAAATATTCTTTCATTTTTCTCTAAACAAAACAAAATAAAACCTTAAGCCAATTGGCCATTTTCAGATATCAGACGTTACCAAGTAAAGGTAGAAAAATATGAGAAAAAAAAATGTCATTAGGCTTAACCAAAGGACTGCTGTCAGCAAGATATTTTTAGTATTTTAATTTAGTTGTCTGATTTATCTAGGTATATTTATTTATTTTATCAACTATGTTTGAACGCCTACTAAGAGCTGTGGATTTTGCTTGACCAAGACTATTCAATATAAACCCTTTGAACTCCCGTGATCAATGTTAATATTTAAACATCATGAGTAAATAAGGTATAATCTAAATCTGCTCAGAATTGTGCATAAGCTAGTTTCTGGGTTACTTTAGCATAGATTCTTTGCCTGCAGAATATGGTATATGACTGAAGCTCACTGAGGTTATACTTGGCATTTGCTTCAGAAACTGAAAATTCAGAACCAATATTTATGACACTGTATGTGCTCACAGAAGTCAAGAAGCTAAGGTTTTTGACCTTGGGGTAAGTTCTATCTTTTCATAAAAGATTGATGATAAATCCTATGCATTCCTTTCTTTCTGCCCATGCCACCATTGCCTTAGAATCTCCACTTATGTACAGTCTTTGTTGTCACACTGACTGTCTCTCAAGAAAGGGCCTCTGGTTTCAGATGCGAAAAAAACTGTTTTCCAATCCCCAAAGATGTATCAAAGATCAGAGCTCTTCACTTACATCTAAGAAATAGGTGTGCTGTATCTTCACACACATCAGAGTAACCGATTGCTCAAGATGTTCAAGTTTTCAATAGTGGGTATTGGCTGTTTACAGCCAGCATATTTTAGGTTCAACTAGATTACTTCTGAAATTTTTTCATGGTCCAGTTTTAACATCGATCATTAATATAATGGTTAAATCCTGGTATTTGGGGGATAATTTTTCTTAAAAAAAGATCATCTATTGAATTAAAAAAAGATATAATGGGGAATAATGTGTATCTAATTATTAATGTACTATAGAAATTAGCTTTTATATTGCAATTTATATTGCAATTACCTTCTTTGTGTCATAAAAGAGAACAATACAGAAGAAGAACTTCTTTATTAATGCCTAATAGCATGGTAATTTAAAATATTCAAGTTTCTTTAATAAGGTAGTGTATGAAATGTTACTTAATTTGACAAGATTAATTATACAATTAATTTAAGACTGCTCTCAATTAAATTAGTAAAAATTCTTAAGCTTGCTGCTTTTGAAAAGAGTGCTGGAACCGAGCATGAGGTGAGATATCTATTAAACATGATATTCATTAGGCGGAGATAGAATAATGCATGTTTTGTTAATAGAAAAAGCATTGTCAAAGAGTTGGTAAAGAGGCATTATTTCATTACCTTAATGATAATAATAATAATAATACCCTAGCCCTCTAAACAATTTGGAAAGGTCTCCAAGAACTGGAAAATACAACGGCTTGGGCATAGCAAGAAGTTCTAAACACAACAATGACAATGAAACTCTTGTCTTGGCTTGACTTTGTCTTGGGGTTTCTGTTCAGACAGGAGTATTGTCAAGGGGAGCTGACTCACTGTCAAAATACCTCCAAGGGAACGTTTTCTGGGTGAATATTTACCATGGTCTTGGGTCTCATCTTCAGCTTTTCAAGTCCAAAGATTTAAGCTTGTTAGAGTTACAGGGTTACTTAGATGCAAGTCAACTGAGAGATATGAATTAAATTCATAATTCAGTGGAGTATAGTCACAAACCCTTCATTTATGTATTTATGGTGGAGAAATCTACTTTTTAGGGGGACCAGAAGGCCCAATTTCTGCATTTACAGTGAGCCCTTTCATGATATCACAATATCTGGAAAACCATTTTAGGGATTAAAGGTTGCTTTGCATACAAAGAAGTGTTATGTATAAATCATCCTGGCTACAGGAGAGCCAAAATATTATTCCTATTCTATTCTACCACATAAAATATCTCTGCAGTGACTAGAATATTCTTATTCCTAAGTTTTTCTATGTATCTCTCCCTGCAGCGCCACCCCCCCTGCGCTCTCCATGGGGTTGAACTCTCCGAATTCTATGGCTGGAAGACAAAAGGACTGGTGTTAAGTTGCAGGTTTTAGTGTTTGGTTGGCCATTTAGCACAAACCTTGTAGTTAAGGGGGCAAAGAAACTGAGGGGAAAATACCATCGATCTGGGTACAGTGAAGTCTTGTCTTGGGTCAAGAATCTTTCTGACTATTCACATAACTTACATGCTTTGCAAGGTAAGTGTTGCATTTCTTAACTCACATGTCATACTTTTGGAGGAGAGATAATCACCTGGCATATTGAACCCAGTGGTTCCCTGAGTTCTTGGTGAGGCTGGGGGAGAAAGAGGATTTCTACTAGTTTGTAGGGAAGGAGGAGGAACTCTTCTTCCTGGGAGGATACAGAAGTGCATCAGGGCTATGCCTTAGGAGCAGAGGTGAGACTGGATGCAGTTCCCTCTTCTCCCGAATTTCAGCTTTCCTTTGGCTCTAGGTAGGGGAGCCATTGGTCAGTGCACAAAATGAAGCCCAATATATGGAGACTCATTAGACACAAGTTGCTAAGTAGAGAGTTCGATGAAGGATTCTCCTGTGATCACGCATACAAATGAGAGTAAGCTACGTGGTTAAAACAAAAGAAGAAGAAAAGAAAAAAAAAATCCCATGAGAGTTAGAAAGGTATGGTAGTCTTGGCTTCCAAAGGCAGATTGACTCCAATTTATAAATTATAATAAAGAATTTTGGGTAAAAACAACTACAGAGATAACTTTCCCTAAACTAAAATTTTCAGATGAAAAAAGAAACTGCCGTGCAAGTCAAGCTCACACAGTTAATGGTAGAGTTGGAGCTCAAATCTAGGCTATTTGAACTTTAATTCAATGTATTTTATATTATACTTTGTCATTAGGTAACTCCCATAAATTAAATACAATATAAGTAAAAATAAATAGAAAATCTCCCAAATTGCAAAACCACTGAAAATGTTCTGTTAAATGATTAAAATTGATTTAATCATCTATTGGATGGTTAAAAGATATTCATATAATGAATGCATACCCAATGGGTAGTTATCCCAAACTGATGGTCCTTACGGAAACAAAAGTTTGCATTTACCGAGTACTGTGTGCCTGGCCTCATTCTAAAGACCGATCATGTTCCTGTTGACTTCCACTAAAATTTGGGAGCTCTGCTTTGTCGAAAGTAAGTCATGGCTCTAAGTCACCTAAAATAAAATTAAGATTCCTAATGTATAGTAGAAAACACATTGTGTTAGTATTTGCAGTCTACCTACATTAAACTTTTATCCATCCACTTTACAAGTATTTAAAATGGAACTGATTAAAATGCACAACACAGGTATTAAAATTTCCATCTTACAGGGAGTTCTTTGTGACTCCACCAGAGTGGAATGCTTAAGCAGAAACAGAATAACTATCCTCAATTAGAATTTAATAGGAAATAACAAAGGCCCTCCAAAGGGACTGCTATCATCTATATCTATCTCTCTATCCCTCTAACCCTCTATCTACCTACCTATCTGTCATCTCTCTATCTATCAATCTGTCTGTCCATTTACTTAACCATCTATTGATAAATGTCTGTTGAACTTGGTATTTTACATGTACACACATACACACTCACACACAGGCACTCACTTCTGATCAAACCAGTCATGATCTCAAGTCTCCAGTGGATAGTTCTTTCTGAGAATAATGGGTTACCTACAGGGACATTAAGTATTTAGCAGGAACCCACTAAGCAACTGCTGCCTAAGGATGTTTAGTAGAGTTAAACAGGAAGTGCCGTGGTGTTACATAAGTGCAAAATTTGTTTTCAGGGAAACAAAGCAAGAAGTCACTCTTTCTACTGAAAGTCTTATAAAGACTCTTTGTGTTGCTATAAGTTAGAAAAGGGCTGTGCTTACTCAGGATAATGCAGTCTCCAAGAAAAGGAGGAATTGGTGTCTAATATCAGACTCAGTGTATATCCTTCAAATTTTAATGTATAAATTTATTGTGGGAATAATACGGTTCTTATATTTATAATGGATGCCTCTTCACAACCTAGAAAACCCTCTAAATTTCAAACACTACGGAAAAATGTTCTTTTAGTTCATATAATACATAACCACTGTGTATTTGTTCCAAGGTGATGGTCACTCAGGAAACAATAGCATATATTTGCTTACTGTGTGTTTGGCATCGTTCATTCTAAGCACTTTTTTTGTATATTTCACTTACTTCCTGCAACAACCTTGTGTTATAGGTGCTATGATTATCCCTCTATAAAAGGACATTCTGCAGAAATTGAGTTATGTTCCCTACACCATACAGTTAAGAAGTGGTAGAGACATTTCAAGTTCAGATAGCCTACTTCAGATATGAAGGGCACAAATTCTTTTAAAACAGGGAAAGGAGAGGAGACTACATTTTGGGCAAGAAGAGCTACAGAGACCACGGCATCCAGAGGCATACTCCCAAGGTCAGAAGCAAGTTCCTCTTACCGTCAATTTCCCAGAAGGGTTCCATAAGGATAATGATCCTATCCAGTCCTTTAAAAAGGTCCAGCCCACTCACAACCTCTAGGACCTTTAAAACTTGCTGCCAATGGACAATTCTTTTGTAGATTATGCCAACAACTTGCCTGGTCACTAGATACAATGAGCTGGTAACAATTCCAGCATTTTCCCGAGATTAACCAAAGCTTTATTTTATTTCTTTTCTTTTTGCTTAAAGTAGCTTTATTGGGGTATAATTAACCTACAATAAACAGCACATAACTAAGGTGACAGTTTCATAAATTTTGAATATGGTATTCACCCATGAAACCATCATTATAATTAAGATAATACTATATCATACATCAACCTACAAAATTTTCTCCTGCTCCTCTGTAATATCTCCTTCTAACTTCTCCCCTGTGCTGATATTTACCATATGTCTGTAGGCTCCAGGCTTCCACTGATGTGTTTTCTGTCACTATAGATCTGTTTGGGCTTTCTAGAATAGCACACAAATGAAATTCTATAATATGTTATCCTTTTTGTTGGGCTTGCTTCACTCAGAATAATTATTTTGACCTTCATTTACATGGTTGCATGTATTAATAGTTCATTCCTTTTTGTTGCAGAGTAATAGTTCACTCTATGGATATACCATAATTTATCTTTTCTGTCACTGCTGGGTATTTGTTTTTTCCCCATATTTTGGTTATTGCAAAGAAAAAACCTGTTATAAACATTCATGTGTAAGTTTTCTATGGACATGTTTATTTCCCCTGAGCGAACACAAAGGAATATCACTGGATTGTATGGTAGGTGTATGTTAAATTGTAAAGAAACTGTCAAATGTTTATGAAGTGATTGTATCATTTTACATTAAAAACAATAGCACGTAAGAATTCCAGGTCCTCTACATTCTGCCAATATTTGGATGGCCACCCTTCTTAATTTTACACATCCTGATAGGTGTTTAATGTTATCTCATGTGGCTCTAATTTGCATTTCCCAAATTACCAATGATGTTAATAATGTTTCCACATACTTATTTGGCAAATATGTCTTCTTTGGTAAAGAGTATATTCCAATATTGGCCCGTTTTAAAAATTGGGTTGTTTGGTTTCTTATTATTGAGTTTTTAAGAATCTTTCATATATTCTGGGTATAAGTCCCTTATTAGGTATATGCTATGCAAATATTTTCTTCATGCCTGTATGCTATTGTTGCCATACGTTTCACATTTACATATGTTATAAATCTTATATATTACTTTTGCTTAAACAGTGAATTACCTTTTAAAGAGCTATTATTTATAAAAATAAGTCTAAAAATATTAGTTATCCATGGAGTTACTATTTCTAGTGTTCTTTGTTCTTATTTTTATAGATCCACATTTCTATCTGGTGTCAGAATTTCTTTCTATCTGAAAGACTTCTTTTAACACTTCTTGTAGTGTGTTCTGCTGGAGATGAATTCTGAAATTCATCTAACTGAAAAAAAATATTTATTTCTCTTGGGTTTTTGAATAACATTTTAGCTGAATACAAAATTCTGGGTTAAGAGTTGTTGACCATAGTATTGTAAGTATGTCCCCCTCTGTCTGCTTGCTTACAGTGTTTCAGATGAAAAATCTGCTCTCGTTCTTTTCTTTGTTTCTCTGCACATAATGTGACTCTGGCTGCTTTTAAGATTTTCTCCTTGTCACTGGTGTTGTGCAGAATGATTACAATGTACTTTGCTGTAGTTTTCTTTGTGTTTTATGTTCTTGGGGTTCATTGAGATTCTAGGATCTACAGGTTTATAATCATTATCAAATTTGAAAACTAAGTATCTATTATTTCTTCAATTTTCATTTCTGAATCCCTCTCTCCGTTCTCCTTTAAGGACTCCAATTACATGTCTATTAGTCTGTTTGAAGTTGTACCACTGATCACTTGATATTTATTAATTATTTTTCTCTGCATGTCTCATTTGGTATAGTTTCTATTACTGTGTCTTCACATTAACTAACTTTTTTTCTGCCATTTATACTTTGCCATTAATCCCATCCAGTGTATTTTAAATATAAATCATTGACATTTTTTATCCCTAGAAGTTCATTCTGGATCTTTGAAATATTTTTTTATGTCTCCATTAAGTTTTTAAACCTATGACGGAACACAGTTAAAATATCTTTAAGTCATTGATGGCTCATTTTAAGATCATTTTCATTTTTGTGTCAGTTTCAATTGCACTTTCTGTGACAAGTTATATTTTCCTACTCCTTTACATGATCGGTTAATTGATTAAGTGCCAGATTGTGACTTTTAGCTTTTTGGGTGCTTGATATCTTTGCATTCTTACCAGTATTCTCAAGCTTCACTTTGGGGTGCAGTTAACTTACTTGGAAAGAGTTTGATCCTTTGGGTCTCGCCTTTTAAGATTATCAGGCAGAGCTACATTAGTGTTTAGTTTAAGGCAAATTATTCCCAAAGATTGAGGTAAGATCCTTCAAGATGCTCTAATGCCCTGTGAATTATGATGTTCTGCAAGCTAGCTGGTGGGAACAGGCCTGTGTGAACATTAAACAGCATTGACTCTAATCTTTTGGATGCTTTTTTCCCAGACTTGCATAGCATTTCCCACATTTATGCACTGATCAGTACCCTACAAAATATTTGGAGGAGGAGCCCCTGTAGATATCTAGGGTTCTCTCTTTGCAGACATCTCTCTTCTTACATACTCAGCTTGAGCAATCACGGAGTCCATCTCATGTGTTTCCTGTTTCTCAGGGATCGGTATCTGTCAATGACTGATACCCAGTGTTTTGAAAGCATCGCTTTATATATTTTGTCCAGTTTTTCCGTTGCTTCAAGGTAAATCCAATCCTTTTCCTCCAACTTGGCCAGTATCCCTCTACTATACAGTTTAGCCTATTAAAAAATTAAGTGCTAAAAAATGCAATCTGAAAACTTAGTTAAATATGACATAAGTGAGCATAATTGTACATCAAGTTAATGTCATAGGAAATTATAAAGTCATTTTAGAGTACACAATTTTGTTTTTAAACCTTTATTGGTATATATTTTCAAGATTCACACAATGCAAAAAAAGAGTATTTAGAAGAGTAATTGTTAAAATAATAGCGGTAAAATTATCTTAATCTAATATGTTCGTATATTTTGGATAATATAAAAAATAAGTTAGGGTGATTAGGAATCAAATTCTTCAGCATAGGAGAAAAGATATAATTATGAAAAAGGTAAATGTTTGTAATATTTATTTAGAGGTGGAAATATTAGTATAAACTCATGATTTACTTTCCTTTGTTTTAAAATTTTGAATGTTTTATTTATTTTTTGAGAAAGAGACAAGAGTGTGAGTGAGAGAGAGTCAGGGAGAGAGAGAGACACAGAAACTGAAGCAGATTCCAGGCACTGAGCTGTCCGCACAGAGTCTGACATGGGACTCAAACGCACAAACCTTGAGATAGTGACCTGAGTCAATGTCAGACACTTAGCCAACTGAGCCACCCATGTACCCCCTTACTTTCTTTTAACAATACTTATTTCCTAGCTCTGTCTACTGAGAGGCCTCGAAAAAAAAAATAACCCAGTAGTAATTAACATACCAACAGCTTGGATTTTGGATTCTCAATACCATTTCTCACTAAAAGAACCAGGGCTTCAGTATAGCTGATCCCATTAAGTTTGGGCAGGTAAAATATAAGCTAAGCCTGGGACCTCCTATGGGTTCCCTAAAACAAAGAGGTCATTCAGGAGTAATAGTCGTGTGTAAAGGAAATTTGAGAACAATAGTTGACCACAATGGGACAGTTTGGGCATTCATAGGAATAATGAATACAATTGCTTGAAGCATAGTAACTACAGGAAAACCTATGAGTTCATATGAAAACGAAAGCCAAAAAACATACACACAGCTTGATTATAAACCAATGAGCCATAAATAGAGCTCAAACTCTTTACTATGTAAACTAGCACTTAAAAGGAAAGAATTACAAATTTATTGTACTTTTTAAATATAAACTATATTCCTAAATAACTAAAAGAAGGTAAGATCTTCTCCATAGAAATCTTCCAACTAACTCTTAATCCTATACCTGCTGAAGCCAGATAGTATAAATGCAAATTAGGATTATGCTACCCTTTATCAAGGGCATAAAAGTAAATGTGGATTGAATAAAAGTAAATGAGGTTTTTACCTGATTATTCTCATATAAATGCCATACACCATTTGTCAAGAGGAAAATACAACTATGACAAATAGGCAAGGCATTTTAAACCTATGAATCTGATTTCTCTTTTTATGTTGTAGTAACCATTTATGGATGATTATAATAGCAATCTCTGTTTTATCAGCACATCAGTGGACAAGTAAGATGATGGTGTACTTCATCATATTAAAAAATAAACTTAATTTGGAGTTACTGAGCAGATTATACTTTTTTTTTTTTTTTTTTTTTGCCATGGATCTAGAGCAACTGTGGCCCCATCGAGGGAAGTAACCAAGAAACATGATTGTGGGTGATTTGGCCTAAGTAAAATAAATATGAGAGAATAAAGAGTAAAAATATTTTTTTGAAAATAGCTCAACCATATTTGAAGAAATTGTAGTAGCAGAATTTTAAGTGAAATAAAAATCAGACACGGGAAAAAATTAATGAGATAAGAATTTTAAAAGGCTAGGAGGTAAAAAACAGCAAACACAAAACTTTTTCCAGAAACTTCCATCAAACTAAACTGATGTTAAGTTTTGGAACATCAGTTCTCTTGCCTGTAAAATGTGGCCATCAATGCACCTATAACATGGAGTTGTTGAGAGGATTAAGTGGGTTGTGATGTATAAATGTTAAAAGAAAGACTGTCCATATTAAGTTTGAAAAATGTTAGCTGAGATTATTTCTTTGATTTAAGGTTTTCCATAAACCTAATGACCTGGTGAATATATTATTGCACATTCACACCTTAAGACCTTGAATATTAAGTAGGCAAACTGAGTCCTTTAAGGTCAAGAGAAAGTCACTGGGGAGGAAGTGGAAGGAGGGGAAGGAGCAGATAGAAGAAAGGAGGAGTTGGGGTTCTGCAAATATGGGTGGTGATTTAAAGACAAAAAGACTTTTTTTTGGTAATTTTGCTGATAGCCAACCTGGTTTACATGTTCTTAAGATGCTATGCTCAGTAGTGACATCAGGGATGAACAGAAGCAGTTCGTGATTATAGCTAGATTATTGCTCAGATGATTTGAATAAATAACTCCATGGCACTCTTACACATCCATGGGCTCTTAAAGGTCTCTGTGTATCAAAATTATTCTCTTGATGCTTTTCCTTTTCTGACAAACAAGTCAAGTTACTAAAGGTAACTTGCCACGTTTTCTATTTAATTTACTACTGGTTCTCCTCCTCCCTTATTTGTTCCCTAGATTATAATGGAATTGAAGATTTCATTCTTTGATTTTTTCATGTTAACCATTTGGAATCATGGAAGTTCTTCAAAAAATGACTATGCCTACATGTGATAGCAATCATTGATCTTAATGATGACCTTAATAGAGAGTGATAGTTTTTTTTAAAGTTTTTAAAGTTTATTATTTCTTTTGAGAGAGAGAGAGAGAGAGAGAGAGAGAGAGCAGGGAAAGAACAGAGAGGGAGGGAGACACAGAATCCCAAGGAGGCTCCAGGCTCTGAGCTATCAACACAGAGCCTGATGTGGGGCTTGAACTGAACTCATGAGCCACAAGATCATGACCTGAGCCAAAGTCAGATGCCACCCAGGTGCCCCTTGGTAGTTCTGAATAAGACATTATTGAACAAAAATGATAGTTTGTAGACTGAGGGGCGGGGAACAATGTCAGTCTAGATAAAAACAGATGATAGAATACTGAGGTAAGCATGATCTATCCTATCTACAGTCCCTAATGGTTTGCTGCTAGAGAACTCAAAGGATTGGTGAAAGTCATCCTAAACCTATTAGCTGCCAAGTTAAAGAATTGCTAATGATATGTCTTATGCCAAGAAGATACCATAATCTATGTTTCTTTTTCTTTTAAATAAGAGAATGAAAACCCAGGGAATTATTAGCTAATAATTTCTAGATCAAAAAGACTGTATAATTAATCATCCAAAAAATCAATTTAAAAACATCTACAGAAGAACAGGCCACTGGCATTTTTATGAACAGTTCTAGACTGATATAATCTCCTACTATGACAGAATGGCAGGGCCGCTGGATGGAGGAGAAATGATGGACATAATCTATCTTGACTTCAACAGTGTGTAGATCCTGGTTCATATGACATACTTATTAATAATGTTGGGATGATATTCTTCATCAGTATTCTCTTCACTGTGCTATGACATAGGCTTGCATTGGTCTAGATCGTTTATTCCTATGTTCAAGAGACTTGACAATGGGACCTAAGATTGTCTTAGATTTGATCAAGCTTGTGCCTTTTGCAGGCATGTCCTGCTTTACTTCACTTCCTCAGACAATGATATTTTACTTATATTTCCAAGCTTCAACACAAAATTCACTAAGTCTCCTTGTTCTGAATTACCCACTATATCCCTACTGCTCCTCCAACTTTGTTTAGATCCTCAATTAGAGACCCAAATGCTCTTGACTGTATCAACTGTTCAAAATCATGCCATCTGTAGGGAGATAATTAATGTGTCAGTTTGGTTACTGGCTCTGTATTCGTGGATGAATTCTGTGTATATGGTGTAATAAGAAGATTTCAAAATGTTTTAGATGGTGTGGAAGCAAATTAATAAGAGATGAAAACATAATGGCTCATTGAATTACATCACATAGAGACAGCACAGATTCATAATGGTTAAGAGTATAGACTCTGAATCCTACTTGTTTGGGTTTGAATCCTTATGCTACCTTACTAGCTTTAGATTTATGTCCTTAGGTAACTTAGTTAATGTCTTCCCGCCACAATTTCCTTATCTGCACCCTGTTTGTAATGGCATGGCTTTTCTCTTTGTTTACTCGACAAGCCCCTTGAATAGGGACTGTCAATTTCACGCAATAAACATTGAATGAATGAATGAATGGGTGGGTGGATAAATGAACAAAAGGAAATTACAAGTATTAGTCTAGCTGGGCCACCCCATTAAAAAGTGTTTAAATTGGTTGCAGTTGACAGCCCTACTACTACATTATGAAGTAATCAAAGTTTACATATTGATGTTGAAAATTAATATCATTATAAAATTATTTCAAGAATTTAAGTTTATTTCTTTATTTTGAGGGGAGAGGGGCAGAGAGAGGGAAAGAGAGAATCCCAAGCAGACAGAATACAGTGTGGGGCTTGAACTCAAGAACCGTGAAATCACCACCTGAGTCAAAATCAAGAGTTGGACACCTAACTGACTGAGCCACCCAGGCGCCTCTCAATAACAATTTTTTGAAGAAAATCTTAGAATTCTATTTGTTCATAAGTTTGAGACTGCAGTTTTAAGGCACAACAAATTATCAGTGAAGTTAGAGGGTCAACATAGAGCAGAGACATAGACGAACACCCCTGAGGGTATGTGGTTTGGGCTTTTCTCTCCATATACAATTAAAGGCAGTTTTAGGGGCACCTGGGTGGCTCAGTCAGTTAAGCATCAGACTTCAGCTCAGATCATAGTCCCCATGTTTGTGAGTTCTTGGACCTGCTATGATCCTCTGTCCCCCTCTCTCTCTGCCCCTCCCTTGCTTGAGTTCCCCCCTCCCATTCTCAAAAGTAAACATTTTAAAAATAGTTTTCACTGAGTAACCTGTCCTAATTTGCTTACTGTGAAGCCTTTCTTTTTCCTTCCTTGTAGAAGAAGTACTCCTTTAATAAATGTGTACCAAAGTGCAGTCCTATAGGTTTGAAATAAAGAAAAATAAGTTGAATGAAACAATTTTTGTGGATCTTGTGGTTACAACCTTAGTAAGGGGCTCTGACTTTGGAGATAGCACCGTCTTACTCTAATGGGAAGGACAAACTCTGTGTAACAATAACTCTTACTGTAGTAGAATACACCTCCATGGAGTTAGCATTAAGGCCTTTACTCTCTTTCCTGGGGGGAGTAAAGTTAGTTCTTCCTAACCTTGACGTTAGTAAGAAGATCCAAAGAGTATGGTAAGAGGTTTCTTTGATTCCTCCTTCCTCTTCCTTCCTCTCCCACATTGCTACTTAGGTGTTTTTTTTGTTTGTTTTTGTTTTTGTTTTGTTTTGTTTTTTTGAGAGAGAGAGAGAGAAAACAGGGGAGGGGCAGAGAGAGTTAGAGAGAGAATCTTAAGCAGGAAGCAGACTTCACGCCCAGTGCATGGACGTGGGGCTGATCACACAACTATGAGATCACACAACTTTCAGCTCAGGGCCTGAGCTGAAATCAAGAGTCAGACACTTAACCGACTGAGCCACCCCGGGGCCCCAAGGTGTGCTTCCTTTCCATGATTTTGCACGGTGCTGAAAATAAACATTAGCAAATACATTTCCAGGAAGATGCAGGTATTTCTAGTACTTGTGTAATCTAAAGTAATAGCTGCAGAGAATACTAGAAGTATCATAGAAAAGTGAGGCTTCAGCAAGTGTTTTAAGAACCAGAACAAGGACAGATTGGAATTGTATTGCACATCTGGAAATGTAAGGGCATTTTTCCTAATCTAACTTCTACCTCAGATTCAGCATTCTCTCAGCCATGCAGGAAGGGAGCTGGGCCTCTTTCAGGAGGTCATCCTGATTAGAGTAAACACTGCATGCACTTGAGGATCAGGAGGACTAAAAGTCAAAGGACCAGTGGTTAGGGGCTTTTGGGTGACCTCAACTGATGAGAAGGTCAGGGGTGAGGTTCTAGCCTGAAGTGGAGGCAGCAGCCAGAAGCAAGGCTGAGACACAGTGATATGAGAGGAATTGCTAAACTACAGTCAAGAAGGTCAACAAACTTGGACGCACTTCGAAGGTTAGAAGGTGAGAGGGGCCGCCTTCCAGCAGAAGTCCGTGCCCAAAGATCTTAAGGATTTATGTGCCCACCCCACTCACCTTTGTACTGACTGCAAGGCTTTCCAACATTGTCATCCATATTCGGTTTTGATTTTGAAAACTAATATGTAAGATTGAGAAAAAGTAATATTTTGTGAATATGTCACCAGGAAGTAGTATATATAAAACTCCGGTGAATCTGGCCTTTCCACTACAACTTAATACAGTAATGAGAACACCAAGTGCAAAGCATGCGCAAGAGTACGCTTTTATTGGTCAGCTTAGAATTCAGCTACACTCGTCACGCTCAACCAGAGCAGGTCTGCTTTTGTGTAACACCGGTGATGCACACACAAGGCGTGAAGTCCCATAGATGGGCTGTGGGAGAATTTCAGACTCGCCCCACTATGTGCCCCTTCTGTGGGCATTCATGAAGCCAAGGAAGCTCACTAGGAAACCAGATGAAAATAATGCAATAAGTTTTCAAAATCCAAAATAATTTAAAGCAATTACTTAAGGGTAGACAACAGAGTACATTGGTTATATGGGAAAGACTCCACTATTGGCTAGTGACGTGGCCTTAGGAAGATGCTTGATCTCTCAGTGTCTCAGGACAACAAATGCACAGTGGGAATAAGCCAGCACCTCTCTCACAGACTGGCTGTGAGCCCTGAATGAGATAAAATAAAGCGATTTAACAACCTGCAGTGTTTTCGAAGTAGCATATAATATAATAGAGGATGTAGGAGAAAAGAAATAAATGTTTTTACGAGAACCTCTAATACCTGTACATTCAAGAAAAAAAAGAAAGAAATTGAGAACTATGACTCTTGGTGAATCAGAAATGAAAAGTCCTGAGGTCTGTGGAAATAAAAAAAAAAACCACACCTTTTTGAATAAGTGGACTAAACTTTTCTAACTTTCAAGGGATTTTTGTGAGACAAAAGTTTTCCAAGTAACCTAGGTTTTGTAAGTTCTTTAAATTCTGACAGAGAAAAAGGAGTATCATTAAAACTTTCCATTTAAATGAAGAACTATTTTTTTTTCAGTAAAAAGAATGTAAACAAACCATTTTTAGTCAATTAAAAATGGGAAAAATAGTTGAAATGTCTAAGCTCTCTCTTTGAAGTATTTTGGTTTTGCAGCATAGAATTAGAACATTGGAATGGACTTCCTCTGCTGTGTCAGGAGGGTCTCACAGCAAAAGGTTATTGCAAAACAATTTTGCTCTTTTGAAAGCACTTACTTTTCTTCCACTGATGCTGATAATGTCCTATTATGTAGTCATGGATTAAATTAGTGATTTAAAGGGATGAAAGAAGTTGAATGTGAGCATGTTAAAAAGTTTTTATGTATGCACTTATTTTTTAACTTTTTATTTTGCAATAATTAAAGATTCGTGCGAAGTTGCAAGAATAGAAGAGGTCCAGTTCCCTGCCCTCTCTCGGAGGTCACATCTGAGGTAATTATAATACCAGAGCAAAACAACAGTTTCATTTTCAATGAAACTTTCTTAGAGAAATTTCAGGATACCTCCCCCTTACACACACACGGGCAAGCGCAGGCTCGGGCACACACCCAGAACAGCTATTTCATCTCAGAGCTTCAGCCTGGAGGCAACTTCAATCAATAGCAACCTACTCACCAGAAGGGAAGGAGGCTGTTCAACAGTGACAGCGGTCTTGTTAGAAATTAGGTCAAGCCCAGGAGGCTTGAGACAAATGGAAGAATAGTCTGGAGTCACAACTAAGACCCCTGTGTCAAAGCCTCTACTACCAGTGACCAAACAAAACAACCTGACATATTGGAAGAGCATATATATGATACATAGATTTGTATCCATTATCCCTGTTCATTTTCCCGGAGAAAGAGGCATAATACTAAACACTATAGATCTTAAGAGGTTTTTGTCCTTAAATTCCATCAGAAAATATAATACAAACCCAGAACTTCTCAGTAAGCTTGAATATGACTGTATTATCTTTAATATGGGTACTCTGTGAATCAAAAATAGTTTTTAGGTCATGCTTTTAAAAGTAGAATGTCTTAGTAATAGTAATCTGGAGCCACAATTGATTGGAGGCAATGCGATGACATGTCGCATGTTGCCTGACACCTCCCCCTCCAGAGGATTTTCCAGGCGTCACAAATCAAGTATATCATCATGTCCCATTGGGCCAAAATACCATTTTCCCAATGGGATTACAGGCAGCTGCTACCTGTTGATTATACTTGGCATTAGAAAGGGAACCTAATCTAGGGTGACAGGTGATTGGGGAAGGGTCCCCTTAAGAAGTCAATTTTGAAAGCAGATTTTGACAGAATTGAAGAGATTGGACAAAAGAGAAGAATCAAACTTTTCATGGCCAGACTACAATTTTATCAGAAATCTTAAATTGTCTGTTTATAGCTGTATCCCTAGGACCTAACAGTATGTGTCACATAGCTGATACTCAATACATTTATTTTTTGCTCAATTAGTAAATGGTTTGTTTTTCTTGTTTTAGCTCTCAAAGAATGATAACAGAGAGGGAGGCCACCTGTCTCTTTGAAGCAGATTTCCATAGGAGGGTAGCACCTTAAGGGACAAAGTATAGTCTGGGTTTGGTTCTTAGTTCTCTATGTCCAGATAATTCTATAATTTCTAGTTCCTAGTACAGTTGTTCTCTCAGTTACCAAACTTTGGAACATTTTGATACTAGGTTTTCCTTCACAATAAATCTTATTTTCATTATTTAATATTGAATATCTCTGCCTGCATTGAAATTGTACTACATAATTTCAATGGGTTTGATTTTCTCTGCTTAAAATTATTCTGTTTTGTCGAGAGATGAACACTATAAAATAAACTTATTTTCTTTTATTATTACAAAAATTTTTAGAGATTATAAAAAATGTTGAGGAATTATGTAAAAAAAAGACAGTATAAAAATAATTCTTAATCCCATCAACCAGAATTAACCAGTGGTAGCATGCTGACTTATATCCCAATAGCATTTCTAATTTGCCAATATATTGTTTTCCTTTTACAAACATTTTTTTCATGTTGTGCATATTTCTTTGTAGTATGCTTTATACTGCTTAGAATATATTCAATATTTTTCCATAATGTTTTGTTTGGTAGCATTATTGTCTAAAAGGTGTTTCATTTCATGGATAGTGAATAACTTATTAACCTTCCACTTACTGATAGATATTTCCATTTTATACAATCAGGACCACTGAAGTACTGCTCCCATAATATAAAAATGAGTAAATTATCCAATGAGTCCTTTAGAATAATTTTTAGAAGATTATTTACACAATTTAAAAAGATGAAAAATATTAAGTTTTTCAATGTATATTGCCACATTGCCTGGCAAAGGAATCCTATCAACTAAATTCCCACAGGAAAAGTGTAAAGAATTGACAATTCAATAGATAGAGAACAGACTAGATACACCTGAAGAAAGAATTGGTGAACTAAAAGTTAAATCTGAGATAAATTTTCAGGATACAGAACACAAGTGAAAATACCGAAGAGGGGTTAAGATGTGGAAAATGTAATTAAGAGTTCATGATCTATCTAACAAGAATTTATAAAGAGACAATAACAAACATTTGGGAAGAACAATAGTCAAAGATAGAATGCTGAAGAAATTTCCAGATTTAATGAATGACATGAACCATCAGATTAAAAACATCAAAATGAGTTGCTTAACATGGTAAATAAAAACAAATCTCAAAACAGTGAAGAAAAATACTTAAAATAACTAGAGATAAGACAATTCACCCCCAAAGGAATAGATATTAGAATATCAGTAAACTTGGGCAAGGGGGTGGCTTAGTTGGTTAAGCATCTGACTCTTGATTTGGGCTCAGGTCATGATCTCACGGTTTGTGAAGTTGAGCCCTGTGTTTGCATCTTTGCTGGCAGCGTGGAGCCTGCTTGGGATTCTCTCTCTCTCTCTCTCTCTCTCTCTGCCCCTCCCCTGCTCACACACTCTCTCTCAAAATAAATAAATAAACATTTTAAAAAGAATGTCAGTAAACTTGTGAACAAAAACAACATAAAAAATAAAAGTCATATAGGCAAAGCTTTGAAGGAAACGGGGTTCTATTCTAAGCAAAACTATTACTCAAATGTGGGATTATAATTTTTAAAAAGTGATTAATTTGGCTACCTCAATTTCTTGACCAAAAGTAAAGGAATAAAACAGTCATATTCCAGAAAAAGTATTGAACTTAGAAAGTTGGTGTGCACACGTGGATAAATATAAATACATATCATGTAATGAACACAATAATAATGATAACGATGACCTTCAAGAGTTGAAAAGCAGAATGGAAATAAAATACCAGATGATAACATTTTATTTATTTTATTTTATCATTTCATTTCATTTCATTTCATTTCATTTCATTTCATTCTTAAATTTTATTTATTTTGAGAGAGAGAGTGAGGAGGGGCAGAGAGGAAGAGAGAATCCCAAGCAGGCTCTGCACTGTCAGTGCAAATCCCAACAACGGTCTCAAACTCATGAACCGTGAGGCCATGACCTGAGCTGAAATCATGAGTCTGAATCTTAACTGATTGAGCTATCCAAGTGCCCCCAGGTGGTAGTATTTTAAAAGCGAGAAAAGTATTTGGTATTAAAATTTTTAAAGTTTTTTTTTTATTATTGTTCAGAAGGATGGTAGACATAGTGTTTAAATTAAACTTTGTTAATTCAAGTTGACAGGTTAAAGATGTCAGCATAATTTCTAGAGTATATGAAATACAAGACAGCTTAGAAAAGAGATGGTTTGGGGTGCCTGGGTGGCTCAGACGGTTAAGTGTCCAACTTCGGCTCAGATCATGATCTCACGGTTCGTGGATTCGAGCCCTGCATCGGGCTCTGTGCTGACAGCTAGCTTAGAGCCTAGAGCCTGTTTCAGATTCTGTGTCTCCCTCTCTCTCTGACCCTCCTTTGCTCATGTTCTCTCTCTCTCTCTCTCTCAGAAATAAATTTTAAAAATTAAAAAAATAACATTTAAAACAAAATATTTTACATGTCCAAATTACATAAATTAGATAAATGTTTTTAATTATGTTGCCACTCAAAAACTACTTTGCCAAAACTTACATATCTAAAGCCAAAGACATGCTTTTTAAAAGTATTTGGCTAAAGACTAAACACTCCTTCCAACGATACTCCCGTTGTTCAGGAACAATTTTAGAATCTGTCGTGTGAAATTTCCTAAAGCAGTTTGCTGTTTTGAGTTACCATGAAAACAATATTGTTTTGTATTCAGATCTCGTGTATTACTTCATGGACACTAACGCATCCAATCACCGTTTCTGATATGTGTGAGTTGTGGTCAGACAATGTATAGATACTTGGTCCTCAGTGCTGGGCATGATGCGGTCCCTGCACTCATGGGGCTTATAGTCTAGGAGTCTCCAAATAAATCTAGATTGTTTTGAGCTTGAAATTTACCCTAGTAAGGGAACTATAAGCCCTTGGGGAGAATGGTATAGTTTCACATATAAGGAAAGAACAAGAATAACAACAAAAAAGGGTGTAAAACAGGAAATGGTTTAAAAGTCCAAAGACTAATACAAAAGAAATTTCAAAGTATATGAAGATAAGAAAAGTAAACTGAATTGGAAACAAAACAAAAACAAATGAAAACTGTGATGTGAAAGGCTTAGGATTCAGAAAGAGACCTGGAGAGAGACAGATGAAGACATACAGAGATATTGTCCTGCAGAGAGATACTTAAGTGGAAATAGTAACGAGGACTCCATCCGGAAGGAAACAAAAAATGTCAAGTGCTTTTAAAGGCCATCTCAAAGAAGCCAAGCAGCAAGCACAAGGAAGACCAAAAAGAAAGATGATCTGCCATGATAGCTTCCGAATTCCACCTCAATGAAATGGCAGATATATAACCCAGCAATTGTAAATGCCATTTACTTTGCACTACAACCAGCCTTCTAATTCCAATTAAGTATGCTGAATTCTTTGACATATGCAGAGCTCAAAAGGACAAATTTCCAGCTCTCTCTTAAGAGAATTCATTAGAACTTTATCTTTTGGATCTGGCTGCAAGAAACCTTGAGTGCCTAGCACTTGATTGAGTGTCCTTCATAAGGAAGACGGCCATTTTTAACTCGGTGTCTGGGAGTCTGTTCCAAAACAAGATGGAAATCGCCTCCTGAAAGCTTCAGTTAAAACAGTGTAATGAATGTTACAGCAGATTTCAAATATTGTAATTTGTCACATGGTTATCCCCCAAAGAAATCTGCAATAAAATCTCAGGGTGTGCAAGATAAATGTGCTGAGTCCACAGGGCAGTGATTAAAAGCGTGGGCTTCCAACACAAACAGAGCTGGGCTTAAATCCTGCTTCAGCACTTTAGCGGGGATGCAGCCCCGAGCTCACCTTGCACCCTGAGCCTCAGCGTCCCCTTCTGGTAAATATGGCAAACAATGGCTATTGGGATAGATTCGTTTTGGGGAAATAGACTGAGTAGGTTCAGTATTTGGTACTGTCCACATAAGTTCAGCACCCACTCACTACTTGCAGGAGTCTCATTAGCAACGACAGTGGTGTAGTCACACTATGGAGGTACTAACGAGCATTATTACCATTATCTTACACACTTAACTTTGCTGTGATAACCCAGCTCGACGCAGATCACTTCTACAGAAAAGGCTTCCCTGAACTTCAGTGTACATCTGGTACCCCTGCCATGAGCTCACATTTAAGCTTTATTTTATATTTGTGCTTGGATCATGCTGGCTCCTCCCTATGGCTAAGTGCCCTTGCACTTAGCACCCAGACCGGAAGCTGACAAAGTTATCATCCAGTAAGAGTGTCTTTCAGGAAAATACTGAATCACAGATTACTGAGAGTTAAACGCACAATAATTATTAACAATGATTAAACTTATAATTGGTTCCAAAAAGTCTCTTGCATCTGTTTCTGCCACAGGGACAGACATGCCTGTTGGTGGAAACAAAAACACGCTCTTCTTCATATTTGAATTCAGTTATTAGCTAAGCTGTTCACTCTGCTTTGTAGGATGAACATCTCTGATTTCTTCCAGTTTGTGTTTACTGTGCAGACAGAAGCCTTATTTCCCTAATAAGAAGAGAATCGTTGGGGAAAAGAACTGAAGCGTGGAGGGAATATACAGTTCTAGAAAGACGGAAAGAGAAGAGCTTTTCATTCACCCAGATCCCAGCCATCTGTACACCTCCAGCTGAACCTTATTTTTTATGTCACAATTGTATTCCTTAAAATAAGATGGCAAATTACTGTTACTACAGCAACTGTGAGAAAGAACAGGACAGAAGATAAACTGTGAAGGCAACAACCTCCGATTGTGACCACAGATTACGCCGGGCAAATAACAGTAATGAATCATCTAAGCAGAATGGATATATATCCTCCATGCCTCCCATCCTCCACATTCTAGTTTCCCGAATCTAGTACATTGGACAGAAAATTTGAATGCTAAATGCTATAATACTATTATAAAAAGAAGTCACTCGATATCAAATAAAAGTGCAGAAAGCCAACTCGATAGGTTGGAGGGTGTCAACCTCCTCCACTGGAGGAGATAAAGCTTGTTCTTTTCAGACTCATTGCAGACCTCCTGAGATCTTACTTCCGAAGTTTTATTGGACTTTTCTACCTCTCCTGAAGGGTCTGTGATGGCCTTCCTGTACTCAAAACAACTATCCACTGATTGGCCATTTGTCTTAGAAGATGAGACTACTTTCTTCCTTATTGATAATACCACTTGTGTTTGTCTCATTCCTTTTTGAGGGTTCACAGAGATGAGGTGAATGAGTGAGTGCAAGCAGGTCTTTAACAAAATGTCCCACAAATGCTCCTTATGTAATCAGCTAGGGAAATAGAATGCCTGTGTTAGGTTTTAAATCTATCAACATGCTATGGTTTATTTGATGAAAGACTGCTCCATGCTGGATTACCAATAAAATATGAATTATAGGTAATTATCTCATCAGGGTTAAGCTCTTCATGTTTTGAAAATACGAATCCTACCTTAAGGAGAGCTTCTATTTTCAAAAAGGAGCCTTTTCTGATTACTCTCGAAACTAGTTATTCTTAAATGCCCTAGAGAAAGCAAACAGCTGTTGAATCCTACACAGAACTATGGGTTCAAAAATCAGTACTTAGACTTCTCATTTTAACCCAGCAGGGCCACCCAAGTGACATTTCCGGGGAATAGAATCAACATCCAGTAAATTAGCAAACTTACACCACAAATGGAAAAATTCAATTGAATATTTATAAGAAATAAAAAATTGAAGGTATATTGAAAAAAGAATAGCTTTCATTGTTGAAATGCCTAATGCTTCAAGCTAATAGTTTAAACTAAAATTCAGGATGTTGTTGGAAGGGGAGAGTAATTAACATTTTATGAATAACCGTGCTATAGCGTTGGTTATTATTAAAGGAAAAAGAAAAGGAAATACTTCCCAAGTGTGCTTTGTTCATTCTGATTTCCAGTGACAGAGCCTTTCGTGGTATTTGGTAATGTTATGGAAAGAGTACTGACCTAGGAATCAGGAAACCTGAGTTTGGCCACTGGCCTCTTGGCCTTGATTTTCTTCTGTGTAAAATGCAAAAGGGGGAATAGACTGGATGTTTCTCACATTTCTGTGAGATGGTCATATGCTAACTCTCTTCTTCAAAGATTCAGATTCAGTAGGTCTGGGAGATCCAAGTAGAGTGTTCTGGGATAGGACCTCACGAAGGCAGTGTTCAGCTCAGGTAAAATTAACAAATAGGTCAAAACATTCAAAGGCTAGCAGTGGTTCAAGAAAGAATGTGCACATACAAGAAAGAAAAGGGGAGAGCGCTGCAGGAAATCATGAGAAATGCAATGTCCTAGTCATGGGCAAGAGGGAGCGCCCCCCAGCCTCAGTCACGTAAAATACAGGTGCCTATGTAGGACATTTACGAAAGAGCAATACACCATCATTTGAAGGTTTCTGACATGACCCAGGGATGCCTACAGGCAGCTGGGTCTCTGACTTCCCTTTTCAACCAGGCCATTTCTGTTCAAATTTAAATGTCACAGTTCACTGGCTAAAGCATATTTGAGAACATATTTTAATTACATATTCTAACTCTATGTGTTAGAACCTGGCGAATCTGTATTTGCTCCCACTGTCTTTGTTTGTTTGTGCCACTGCCATCCTCCTCCTGGTCACCCAGTTTCCAAAGTCTGGTCATGACCTAGCGTGTCAATTCCTCTGTATTTCATTGCTCACTTATCCCTGTCATTCATCTCCCGTAACCACTGCCTGATCACAGGCATCTAAATTATTGCACCGGGCTTTCCCTTGGGTTCCTCGTCTCCAGTCTCTTTCTTCTCCAATCCTTCCTGCCATGCTGGCCAAATGAGGCTTTCTGCTTCACAGTCCTTGTCCTGATACTTGCTTTTCCAAAGTCATACTTTTAATTAATTATTTCTATGTAATGACATCAAACTTCCTTAGCCAGTGTTAAAGGCTCTCAATAATTTGAACTCAGCATAGCATTAGAAATTATCTTGTTCTATTTGTCTGCTCATTTCTTATGATGGAACCAAACTAGAATTGTTTCCATATCATGTACCCAGGCCTGCAGTTTTATCTGATTCGGCATATTCTTTTATTTTGCTTACCGAAAAATAATAGAAGAGCTCTAAGTACATAATCTTTTTTTAAATTTATTTTCTGTTTTTTGTTTTTGTTTTTGTTTTTGTTTTGGACAGAGAGAGACAGAGAGAATGCATATGCGTGAGCAAGAAGGAGGGATAGAGAGAGAGAATCTTAAGCAGGTCCCACCGCAGAGCCTGATGTGGGGCTCAATCCCATGACTCAGTTCAGCTTGTTTATTATGATTCATCTGGTACAGTTAGGGCTTGCATTTTCCGTGCTCCTCAGCATGTTGTGAACCTTTAACACAGCACTTGTCATACCATATTTTAAACTGTTCATGTATTTTTTTCCCCTAATGCTTATTTATTTATTTTGACAGAGAACACCCAGGAGCCACGGTGAAGGGCAGAGAGAGAGAAGGAGAGAGAGAATCCCAAGCAGGCTCCACCCTGTCTGTGCAGAGCCTGACACTTGGAGATCATGACCTGAGCCAAAATCAAGAATCAGATGCTTAACTGACTGAACCATCTAGGCACGCCTAAAAGTACACAATCTGATTTTCCTAACACAATTATTTCCATTTTTATACAGTCCTTTCTTTCTTACTTTTCCATATGTATACGTAGTTTCATAAATAGAGTCAATTTTACATATATTTTTGCGTTCTAGCTATAATCCTTTCCATTTGGCCACATAATCTTCATAGTTTTCACTTTAAAAGTTGCATAATTTTCCATTCAGCAGATGTGCCATAATTCAGTAAACCATTCTTCTATCTATAGTTAGACATTTGGTGGTTCCTAATTTTTAGCTATTATAAATAATGTGGCAATTTTTAGCCATTATAAATAATGGTGCAATTAATAACTTCATGTATAACATTCTCCCTGGGGTTTATTACCTTTGGATAACTTTCCAGGAGTGAATTAGGCCAAAGATATAAAATTTTTATGGTTTTTTGATGTACATTGACAAATTGTTTTCCAAAAAGGTTATACCAATTTATACTGCCACCGATAATATATGGGTATACTATTTTTACTACAAATTTGCTGGCTCAATGACTATGTCTTATTAATATATTAATTTCTATATTTTCATTGCTAGAAAAATATCTTTTTTTCATATTTTGTTACATTATAACATTTTCTTCTTATGTAAAATCCTTGTGTTATTTCCTGGCTAAGTTTGTAAATTTCAGAAGGTCACAGCCAAGTCAGTCCTATTTTCCAGTCCCTAAGAGAGCTCAGCCCTCTTCCTGGTGCATAGATAGCAGCCAATTTATATTTGTGCTGTAAATAAACACTATTTATTTTTTGACTTCTCATATTTTTTTTTACCAATTCATATGAGCATTTAAAATACTATAGGTATTAACTTTCTATCATAGGTAAATACTTTTTCTTTTATTTAATATTATTTTAGAAGACAAAATTATAGCAGAAACAATTGCTATTTTCTTTGTGCATCTTTATATTGCCTTAAAAGCTAAGAGTTAGGAGCTCCTGGGTGGCTCAGTTGGTTGAGTGTCTGATTCTTGATTTCAGCTCAGGTCATGATCCCAGGGTCATGGAACAGAGCTCACGTCAGGCTCCATGCTGAGGATGGAGCTTGCTTGGAATTTTCTCTCTCTCTTCCCCTGCCTCTCTTCCACACTTGCACACTCTCTCTCTGTCTCTCAAAAAAAAAAAAAAAAAAAAAAAAAGGAATAGATAACCTAAAAGATACTCCATAGAGACAAGAATGTAAAACTTGAATTTTTTGGCTTATTTTATTTTTACTTTTTGTTCATTTTGTGGATACAATTGGCTATGTTTCAAGGTCTATCCAAAATGTGCCTTTTCCAAAGTTCTGCCTTTTAGACCATTCATCTATAACCATGGCCACCTATGGCTTATACCTGAAGCCTTGGGTACGGAACTCATGGGAACCTCAGTTTTGTGGCTGTGTGTAGGACCATTTTTAAGTAGGCAGAAGGGGTTTAAATGAATCCAGCCAACACTTCTGGATACCAGATTAATTCAGAATTGCTGCTGTTTTCACCATAAAGCTTTATTCCAGCTATAACAACAAAACTTCTGCTGTTCCCATGCTGAGGTACCTGACATTTTAATGATTATTTTGATAGAGGGACATTGTGATAGGGATATTTTGATACATCCTAGAAAAGCAAATCATTACAATTTAAGTCCATGTCAATTAGCAAGAAAGAGTGTGCAGCTGGTTCTCTTAATCCATCCATAAGCCTCACGCTACTTGTCTGTCACCTCACCAATCCCTTATGCTCTCCATTCTTGGACATCACAGCAAATCAAAATAATGATCATATAAAAAAAAAACCAGCTTTATCATTGTCTATTCTACTCCTCATTACTGAATTTCTGTTTCACATTTTCATCTTTGAAGTCTTTGTCATACCCACCTTGTTCTAGAAAGGATCTTCTGATTCTTGTCAGTGTCCCTTCCCTCAGCTTATGTGGTGTCACCTGCCTGCCTCCAGTTTCGAGCAATGCCCTCCTGAGTTGCTATTGCAGGGACTAACCAATACAGCACTCTATCACGTTGGATATTTAGATATATCTTCTTGGATGCTTCTCCCTGCGGTGTTCAGCCTCTCTGCAGGGACCTCACCGGCTATGTCTTCCATTGGGTAAGTCTACTGTCATGTCTCATTTTCTCTGATCCTCCAGGATTGTTGTTTTAGTCAAACCCATCCTGAGGTATGGCTGCCTCTTCCTTGAAGCTTTCCTTGTAATGGTTCCATTACATGATTTCACCCCTAGCCTGCCTTCCAGGAAGCTCCAAGTATCAGTCAGTTCCCTTTCTCCTCAACCATCACGGCATTGACCCAATTTATGTGATATGAAAGTTATTTTTTTTATTATGGCTTAGCCCATCTCTAAGAGATTGCAAAGTCCCAGAAAACAAGAGCCTTGCTATTTCATATTTACATTCTCCCAAACTCCACCAACTTACATATGTTTTCACACAGAAAAATATGCTTTGAAATAATACATTAATTTGGTTCCATCTTTCTTTCAGTTTTCCCTCTGTACCTCAAAACTGCTCTACTTCAGTCAAATGTAGCTATTGAGTACCACTGAGTCTCAGCTTACCCTGCTTCTCCAACAGGGAGAAATATACCAAAATAACTGACAAAAACAACTTCCTTTCTATTTCTGTAAATCTCATGGTTCTTCCCAAGAATCTTCTAGCTCACTTCTCTGTGAGAGATTCTCCCATCTAATCTACAGCTTCTACTCCACTGGACATTTCTCTTCTACTCACATCATTGGGCTTTATGGATCAGCCCAGTCTTCTTATTGTCCTTTTGCTCTCTGAACAGAGTAGGTGCACGTGGAATCAAGAAAGGAAATTTCATAAAGGTAATGCTGATGAGCTGGGGGTTTTTGTTGTTTCTGGTTTTTTGTTTTTAAATTTTTTTAGTTTTTTTGCTTTGTTTTTAGTGGTGGGATAAATTTGCATTGATCTATTTACACTGCCTCATACTGTTTCCCTAGTTAGTGAGTTTGCAAAGTAGCTCAGTAGAAGTCGGGTTACATGGTTTGCTCACAGGATGGGAAAAGTTCGCTGACCCATGGGAAAACACAAAAAGAAATAATGTTGCTTCATTATCCTTAAATTGGCCAAACCATCACATCTATAAAGGAAAATTCTTACCTATTAACATCTCTTTTATGTATTTCAGAGGAATCTTATTTGCAAACAATGGACATCCTATTTGATTTTATTTCTGTGCATGTACTTAACAGGGATTCCAATGTATAATAATCTTTAATGTCATGCTCACATAAGGTGTATGTAGCATTAGATATTATTATTTATCCTTCATAAATATTAGCACTGCTGATTTAGTTACTATACGTGATATTATTAAGGCTGTATAGAGCAAAACAAATATCTCATTTTTTTCATGCTATGTGACCAGCCCATAGCAAGGAAATGCAGACCTTGCAAAATGTAAGCGTATTGTTCTATAACCTCTACCCACATTGGACAAATGTTCATTAAAATCCTTTAAAAGTGACAGGATTACACTCTCGGTGTTATCAGAAAGAGATAACACATTCACAGTGAAAGAAAAATTCAGATAGATAGGAAAAACAAAGACTGAACTGCAGAGTTAAAATAGAGATTTACTTTGACCAAAATATTCACCCTTGGTTTCAAGCGATGTGTTTCAAGGGAAACAGCAATTCTGTACTGTCCTCTTCCTCATGAAATGGCTGTGTGGTCTTGAACTGTGTATTGTGCCTTGCTGAGCAGGAAGGTTTGATGTCAATGGGAAGGCTAGTACTAACCCCAGGGAATGAGTGCCAATCGCAAAGGATAGCTTGAATAAAGAACTCAGTGCCAAGTCTTTATACGTGTCAAATTCTTCCTTAGAAATAAAACCTTCATCAACTTGATATTGTGTTTCAAAATTCTCTTGTTTGTTATTTATTACTCCCTATTTTGTATTTGTTAAATAGGCCATAGTTTATTATGAAGACTTTTAAAGTATCTTTATCTCATTTGATTTCCTGAATACACTATAAAATAAGCTGGTTGCATCATCAGCCTTACCTGAAGAGAGAGGAGATTGAGAATATGAGTGCTGGAGCAAAAAACAAAAACAAAAACAAAAACAAACAAAAAAACACAGAAAAACAAACAAAAACAACAAAAAAAACAAACAAAAGGAAAAAAAAAACCCACAATGACAAATGAGTGGAAACTGGCAGAGCTGAACTGTGAGTGCACATCTCTGATTCCCAGATTCCTCTTCTTTCAGGTACTATCGCACTGCTTTGTGCTGGATAAATGCATAAACAGTTTGACCCAGTCTGGCTCAGAAAAGTGAACTCAACATGGAGATTTTGACGTATCCCCCGTCTTAGAGCAATGGTGTCTTCTTTTGCCGAATGAGTTTCCTGAGGAATTAATATTTATATCCTCCCAATAAGACACTCCAGGGTGCATATTATGGACGAGCAATGATATGCCTTTGCAGTTAATGGCACTCAGTCAAAACTACCAGGGCATGTCATTATTAGGTCATAATACCCACCCTGGAGTGTCTTACAGCTTAATTGTTCCCTCTTCCATTCCAGAAACCAGCAAAAGACATATTTTACTAATGTTTCTGCTTTGTTAATGAGTTCAGAATGGATGAACACATGTGTTCTGCCTGTTCTGCCTATCAAACATGTATCCAGATATAAATACAGGTCTCATAATCCCCAATCCCAGCTTGCATATTTTGCTACAAAATGTTTGGCATGGCTCCGACACTTCTGAAAGTGAAGATTTAGTATGCAATGTCTGCCTAAATATTCAGACACTGAAAACTGTGGAAACTTCCCTTCTGCCAATGTCCTTAGCATGTATCTTCCCATCGTCATCTGTTTTTCTACTGAAAATTTCCATCAAGTGAGTTACAGTTTCATCTGGGTTAGAATCCACAATAGGCTATTCCTGATTTTTTGAATATATAGCTAGTTGTGTCTTAAATGGTAGGTAAGCTTGGGTTTTTTTCTTGCTCACATTCACCCAACTCTCCAATCAGAACAGAAAATTCATTCTTCACCTTTAGGCTCTGAGTCTTCTACCATCAAATCATACTTTGTTAATAACTACATTTTACATAATGAGCAAAAGGATGAGAAGTTATAAAGAAGAAGTAACTGACCCAGGCATGTGTGATTATAAAGTATGGCTGCATGCAATAGAGGGCATTGACTATTCAAATAAACATGGCATCAGAACCCATTACGAGGTACTGCTCTAAGTTCCTTCAGGCTTGTATGTAGTAGAGACCCATGGGGCTAACTCTCTCCCACTACCTAGGAAGTGCTTAGTGAAGGTAGTAGAAATTTGAGGCTCCAGATCAATGAAACTGAGGTAGCTGGAGAGCTGTCTACGTGAAACATCTCTTGTAAACTTTGTGGTGGAGAGAAATTGATTTTGGGTGGAGTTGTATAACCTTGGTTCTTACCTCCAGAATAATAAGTAATAACACATAACAAGTAAAGAGATTGACTTAATAATTTTAAAACTTCCCACAAAGCCCAGTCCCCAGATGGCCTTCACCAGTGAAGTTCATCAAACATTTAAAGAAGAATTAATACTGATTCTTCACAAGCTCTCCCAAAACATAAAAATGGAAGCAATACTTCTCAACTCATTCTATGAGGTATGTATTACTTACTCTAATGCTAAAGCCAGACCAAGACATCACACACACAATAGAAAACTACAGACCAATATCCCTTATGAGCATACGTGCAATATCTTCATCCAAGTATTTCCCAACCAAACTCAGCAACATATAAAGAAGATTATACAGCATGACCAAGTGGGATTTATCTAAAACAAGTTGAAAACCTGGATTGCCATCAAAAAACAATTATGTAATATAGCATATTAATAAAATAAAGGACAGAGACTTCATGATTATTTTGATGGACACAGAAAAGTTATGTGACAAAATTCAACATCTTTTCACTATAATACCACCAAAGAAACTAAGACTTGAAGGGAATTTACCCAATCTGATAAAGGCCAACTGTAAACAACACACAGCTAATGCTATACTTAATGGTAAAAGACCAAATGCTTTTCCCATAAGATCAGGAACAAGACAATGTTATCTTCCCTCACCATTTGTATTTAACCCTGTACTAGAAGTTCTAACCAAGGCAATTCGGCAAGAAAAGGAAATGAAAGACATTTAAATAGAAAGACTTAAAACTATCTTTGTGCACAAATCGTATGATCACGTACATGGAATACCCTAAAGAATACACAAAGAGCTTACTAGAAGCAACAAACAAGATCAGCAAGATTACAAGATACCAAATTATGATACAAAAAATTACTTGTACTGTTATTCATTGGCAATAAACAATCCAAAAATGAAATTAAGGAAACAATTTCACTTACAATAGCACCAAACGAAAAAAAAAACTTGAGAATAAATTTAACAAGAAGTGCAATACTTGTAGTTTTGAAAACTATGCTGGAAGAAGATCTAAATAAAAGACATCTCATATTTATGAATTTGAAGACAATATAAAATTAATCTACAGTTTTAACACAATTTATATAAAAACACCAGCTGGCTTGTTTTCCCACAGAAATTGACAAGCTCATCCTTAAATGCATATGGCAATCAAGGGAGCCAGAATATGGAAGACTATTTGAAAAGAAGAACAAAGTTGGGGGACTCCTGTTTTCCAATCCTAAAACCTACTAGAAAGCTATAGTAATCAAGACATTGCCACCCTGACATAAGGATAGAGATATAAATCAATGAAATATAATTGGGAGTCCAGATATAAACATTTACATTATGGTCAATTGATTCTCAGCAAGAATGCCAAGATAATTCAATAGGTGAAAAATAATCTTTCCAACAAATTACACTGGGGCAAATGGATATCCACACAAAAGAGAATGAAGTTGAACCTCTACCTCACATAATACACTACGATTACCTTTAAATTGGCTAGAGACCTAAATATAAAAGCTAAAACTATAAAATGCTTAGAAGAAAGCAAACAAATCAATCCTTCTGATCTTGGGTTAGACAATATCTTCTTAGATATAATGCCAGAGCACAAGCAACAAAAGAAAGAAAATAAATTGGCCTTTGACAAAATTTAAAACTTGTGTCCTCCAAAGGACACTATTAAAAAATTGGAAGGGTAACCCAAAGAGTGAGAGGAAATGTTTGAAATTCAGCTGACAAGAGACTTGTATCCAGAATATATGAAAGCACTCTTACAACTCAGTAATAAAAAATAAACAAAAGAAAAAACAACTTAAAATATAGGCAAAACATCTGAATAGATATTTTATCAAAGAAAATATGCAATAATCAATAAGCACATGGAAAACAGGCTCCATCACTAGTCATTAGGGAAATACAGATCAAAACTATAAGACACACCATTTCACACCTTCCGGGATGGCTAAAACCAGAAAGACAGACAACAGCCAAGTGTGAGTGAGGATGTGGAGAACATTGTTGATGGGAATGTAAAATGATACAGACCCTTGGGGGAAATAGTTTATCAGTTTCTCAAAGATGCTAAACATAGAGTTACCATTTGACCCAGTAATGCAACTCCTAGGTATATATCCCAGAACAGGGAAATGATTTGTCCACACGAAAACTTGTATATCAATATTCAAAGCAGCATTACTAATGAAAGTCCAAAAGTAGAAAAAAACATAAATGTCCATAAACTGATGAATGGCATTAAACAGTAAGTGAATATCCATACAATGGAATATTATTCAACAATAAAAAGAAATGAAGAAGACTGGCTACAACATGGATGAACCTTGACAATACATGTTAAGTGAAAGAAGCCAGTCATGAAAGGTCGCACAGTGTATGACTCCATTGATATGAAATGTCCAGAATTGGAAACGGTGCTGTGACATAAAACAGCTACAAGACTGTCTAGGACTAGAGATTGCAGGGTATGGAAAGGTCTGGGTTCAGAATTATTTTTGGGTGGATGACAAAAATATTCTAAAATTAGATTTTGGTAATGTTGAAGGTGCATATCTGTGAATATGCTAAAAATCACTGACCTGTGTACTTTAAATGGGTGAATACTGTGGCATATGAGTTATATCTCAGTAAAGTTGTTTTTCAAAAAAGCAAAACTGAGGATTGCAATGAAATGAAATCCCAGACTCTCAGTAGTGTGGAGGCCTAGAGAGAATCAGGTCAAGTGAGAACAGGAAGTAAGAATTTATATATAAAGAAGAATGGAAATAATTGCTTCAATGGAATAAAATCTGAAATATCTTTGTGGTTTGGCAAAAAGACATATCATTCTTTGGTAAACTTGGAAGAAGTGGAAGATGATTAAAAACCCTCGGGAAACAAATAGCTGAATATAAAAAGATTAACGACCAAAATATGTAGAAAACTAAGATTGGTCATAATTTTAAGTTTACCAAATATGGAGAAACGTCCATTTAACCTTGTTGCTTGGAATATTTTTATTCAAATGGTTAAGACTAATAACTTAGGATTTTAGTAGTTTCCTGTAAGTGACCTTGCTTGCAATAAATTATATTTACATAACATATTATCAAAACCTTGTAAATTATATTAGTTTCCTGTTTATAGAATTAATCCATAGACAAGGCACAGGATACCTACTTACATGTAAAGATTAAATGTGAATGTATAAAATTTGACACTATAGGCATTACTTTCCTCTTTGTCTCACTCAATAGAGAATGATAAAGTCTCCCCAAAATATGCCACTTTGGCATGAGTATTAATTTGAGCTAAAAGCATTCTAACCCAACAGATTCAGGACAATCTCTTCACTTCTCCCTCAGCTTACAGTGGAAAAGGATCCTGTATCAGAAGGGGAATTATTACCAGGGGTCCCTTTTTTACCTAAAAAACTTCTCAGCCTAATAGGGTACCCTTGGTTTTTCAAACACCTCTCTGTCTTTCTGTGAATGGCCTTCCTCCCCTTTGTATTCCCAGATTCCTTACCCCTTTCCTTAGCTCAGAATGTTATATAAGCCTCAGTTACCTGGCTGTTTGCGAGCTCACCTATTTTTATGGGGCTCCTGTTGTATGTAATTGAATTTGTTTTTCTCCTGTTAATCTGTCTTATGTCATTGTAATAGTTTGACTAGCCAAACCTAAAAAGAAAGAAGGGAGAAGTTTTCTACTCCTACAAGAATCAAGAGACACTGAATTCAGTTTACAGATGAGAAATCAGAAGAATAATCATATCATTTTAAAATTTTAAATTAACTAAAGAAAAACTGAAGCTGATTTTCTTTAAAATTTCCCAAATGTAAGAAGGGTGTTTGAAGGGGGCATTTACTTGTTCCCCAAAGTTTATAAAACAAAAAATAGAGATTAAAGCATATTGTTTAGGATTATAAAGTTTAAAGAATACATACACACAAAAATCTTAAAATGTTTGCCTTTGAAAAGTTTGACCAGGGTGACCGGTGAGTAATTACACTGTCCCCTCAGTGAGCTGACGTCATATTACAGACTTTAAGGATCGTGAACATGTGTTACATTTAGGAAAGTAAAAGTATCAGCAAAACAACATGAAATTGTAGTCTTCCAAGAAAAACAAAAACAAAATAAAACAAAGCCAAACTGGAAAATCATAAAGAACTATTTAAAAACAAACAAAAGCAAGACAGACTCCATTAGAAAACTATGGCTGATGAGGTTACCAGTTGGTCTTCTCCACTTTGCTTTCTAATTGAGTTCTAAAAATTTCAGTCTCTCAGAAGGAATCCATGGTCTTCGATGGCCAAGGGTCTCAACAGAGCTTTTTCTTGGGACAGAGCCGCTGAGCGGTGAGATTCCAAGGCCCTGGGCTTCGGGGAATGCTACATGCAAGGAAACCAAACATGGTGAAGCTGGGCTTACAGGGCTCCAGGCACTCTCCGAATTCAGCCCACAGAGAATTGCCCTTTCATTGAAATTCTCCTCCCATCGAAGGTTATCAGTTCAGCAGTCAATAGCACTGAACCCTTTTATCAGCCCCACTTGGTAATTATAAAATATTTGCAATTATACAATATGCTAATTCTTAGACATCTACAAACAGCTTAATCAACTGAGTGCGTTTTATTATTTCTAGTCTAAACATTATGGACTCACATGAAGTCTCTGAGATCAGTAAATTATTCTAGATTGTTAAACTGCTGCCAAACCAATCAGAAGTTTTATTTGAATTTATTAGGCTTGCTACATTATTTAGCCAGCAAGATGGAGAAAAACAACAGAAACAAAGAGGCATCCTGGAGTCACACTGTGAAGCTTGATCGCTTCCCAAGAATTACAGAGCAGGGAAGCCGTGGAAATTCAGGAGGAACCAGATTCACTGGAAACCTTCACTGTCAAGTTAAACTTAATGTGAAGCCAGGTTCTTGAGGCAACTGGACTTCTTAAAAGCATTATTTCCCCTGTCACAATGTTTGGTTGCGTGTGTGCTACAGGTGACTAGATGTTTATGTCGTACACGTAGGTATATGCACATGAGGTATTCATGTCTCCAGCTCCTTTATTGAGAAAGAAAGATTTTTTTTTCACGCCCATCAGGAATTTCAAGGAATATACAACATTCAAACATCCCAAGCTAGAGCAAAAGATGAAGTGCTATGTCAGTATTTATATTTAAATGTGTTCAACAAGAATCATGTACTCCCAAACATTAGGCAAGGCTTTTACCTACCTCCAAATTAATGCTCCTCATATTCAGATTTTTACAATCTTTCATACTCCTGGGTATTACCACTACCTCTTTCCCCCCAAACCATGACTTGATTTCTTAACAACTGACAAGTCTTTGGAGAAAACATATTCCCTCAAAATCTCCTCAAACAATGCTTGTATGGGATGTTTATGAAGACCACCTGATTAAATAGGTTTAAAACATTAAAAAAATTTAATACAGATTTAGCCATTATTCTTGCAGGTATAATCTTCTAGCTTCTCGGGCTAGATACTGTTTTAATAAGTCAACTAAATTGCATTTTATTTTTTTAATGTTTATTTATTTTTTGAGAGAGAGAGAGAGAGATGCCCACAATGGGAGGAGGGGCAGAGATCGAGGGGAACAGAGGGTCAGAAGCAGGCTCTATGCTGACAGCAGAGAGCCCAATGCGGGAACTGAACTCATGAATCATGAGATCATGACCTGATCTGAAGTCAGAGGCTTAACCAACTGAGCCATCCAAGGGCCCCTAAATTGAATTTTAAAAAATAAGATACTCATTGGTTAGGTGTGGATCATGAACACTTGCTTATAGTACAACGTGGAAAATGTTTCCTAATGTTCAAGTGAAGGTGGCCCTAACCTGAGATAAAACTCCTGTCAGCCCACACCCAGGTGAAGGAAATGCTCTATTTTAAAAACTGTACAGGGCGCTTGGGTGGCTCAGTCAGTGAAGAGTCCGACTTCGGCTCAGATCATGATCTCATGGTTCGTGGGTTTGAGCCCCGCGTTGGGCTTTGTGCTGACAGCTAGCTCAGAGCCTGGAGCCTGTTTCAGATTCTGTATCTCCCTCTCTCTCTCTGACCCTCCCTCCCCTGCTCTCTCTCTTTCTCTCTCTCTCTATCTCTCTCACTCTTAGAAATAAATAAAACACTTTAAAAAAATAAGAACAAAAACAAAAAAACAAAAAACTGTGCTTAAAAGTGAAGACGATATCGCCTAGCAATGCTTCTTAAACTTTATTGTTCATGCTTTTCTGGGGACCTTGTTAAAAACAAAGACCCTGATTCAGGGCCTGGGATGTTTCATGGCAATTCAAGGACCCCACTTTTAACGAAGAGACTCCAGAGATTCTATGAGATCATTTGAAAATCACTGCTAATGAAGATGAAAACGATGACCACTGGTGTCAACTATGGAGGGGAAGAAGTAGGTAAATTGTTTTAGTGTAACATGGAAGCAAAAAGGATCAACACACACGCGTGCGCACGCACACACACACACACACACACACCCTTAACATGTAAATGTTAAATGTGTCAGTACAGTTAACCATAAACTAAACAACTTAAGAAGACATTTATTAAGTTAATAAAAATAGAAAACATTTGATGCTTCAATCCCCATTTCTAAATGTTTATATAGATTTAAGTTGTCTGGATTATTTTCGTGTGGGTTATAGGCTGACTGCTTTCTATTCATGGTCATATGGATGGCATGTCTCCCAAAAATTTCCTGCTCTGCTTAACAGATCTGAGAGACACAGCCAAAGTGGATTGTTTTTTTGAAAATTCGTTACCTGAACTGGAATAAAATGGGAATGTTTGGATTTCTTCTGGTCAATGATTAAATAGAATATTATGCTGAATTGATTCATTCCCGCCACATAATGAAAATAGCATAAATTAAAAAAAAATCAAACGCTTAGATAATATACGGTCAGCCAGATTTTAAAAACAGTTGTGCCTACGAGCCAAAGAGGAAAGGCAGCCTCACTGCTGATGTTGTATAAACCTATGAACCGGGACTCAAATAGGAGATGGGCATGTGTCTCAGAAGAGGGGGCTTGCATAACAAAGGCATTTTTAGAGAAGGAAAAAAAAAAAAAAAAACCAAGAAAATAACAGACCAGTGGACGCTAAATAAAAGCAAAGTCTTCCAAACACATTTTCAGTTAACTTCAAAACGTTTTTAAAAAGGAGTTTAACTCTGTACTTCCACAAGTACAGACACAAAGTTAGACTATCCTCAGAAGCTTCTTTCCACACTGGGTCTCTATTTTTGTTCGAGAGAGGTGTTTCCAAGAGCAAATTCTTGCCATATTTTCTAAAAACGTTCACATGGCAGCATACACGATTGCTATAGTAACTATCCTGGAATTTAACTCTGCATTTACATGCAAAAAGTATGAAAGATGGGTAAATGTTATTAGTTAAAATTACTTTTGCCTCAATTGAGATCCAGGTTAATTGGACTAGTCACAGAAATGAAATAACTAATGTTGCTTTATAGTATTGTAATTTGTTTCAGCCATGGGACTACTCCTCTGTTTCAGAAAGGATCTAGAGCCCCATAACCCTGGTTCTGTATTTTTAACACTGAAATATATTTCTATAACAATTTTAAGGGTCTCATATGTTTAAATTGGAGTAGGAGAAGAGTTGCCCCAAAACAAATATAATTGTACTTGCTTGAAAAAAAAAAAAAGCAGAATGATAACAAACCAATTAGATGCAGGGAAGGGGGTGAGGAAATAAACATTAATGTTGTAAAAATTGTCTTTAAAAATAGTGACATCACAGTTGGTATTGCAGTGGATCTTTAGTTTATAATCACTCCATTTTTGTTCTTAATATGATTCCATTCAAGAGATATGATCAGTTGATCTTAAATGATGATCAGTTGACCTTAAATATGATCAGTTGACCTTAAATGACCATGTTAATGTAACCCACAGATGAATGGTTAGCAGCGTAACACGAGGCAACATTGTATAGATTTTCTGTGGGTCCTGCCAGGCTATAGTATATGATTTGTGATTAATTGCTCATAGAGCCGTATTTAAGTGTATGGTTTTGGGGCGCCTGGGTGGCTTAGTCGGTTAAGCGTCCGACTTTCGCTTAGGTCATGATCTCGCGGTTCGTGGGTTCGGGCCCCGCGTCGGGCTCTGTGCTGACTGCCAGCTCAGAGCCTGGAGCCTGTTTCAGTCTGTGACTCCCTCTCTCTCTGACCCTCTCCTGCTCACGCTGTCTCTCTCTCCTAGAAATAAAATAAAACATTAAAAAAAAAATAAGTGTATGGTTTTCTTTCTGCAGCATAGGATGAGATCTCAATCTTTTTATTGTCATATAATCCTATATTTAAATGCTTACTAATGCACATAGACTTAATTGACTCCAAGAGATTATTATTAGCATGATAGTGGGCTGAAAGATATAAACAGATCATTATTAGAAGAGAAGATACAAAGAAATAATAAATCTGAACTCTATCATCTTCACTATGAGTGAAGAATAATATTAAAAACAAAAATGAAATAGTTTGAAGTGGAGGCCCTTACACAACTGGTGTAAGCTTTTTAGGAGCATTTGGCAGTATAAATGGAGAGTGTTAAGGATGGATGTGCCCTTTGGCTTGGTAATGGTGTTTCCAGGAATTTTTAAATAAAATTTATGAACAAATATACAGACAGCAGGATTATTTTTCAGTGGTGAAAAATTGGAACTAACTCAAATGTCCAACAATAAGTTACAGGTTAAATAAGTTATGGTATCTGTATAAAATAGGCTACTTTATATTGATTATACCTTTAAAACTTTTTAATGACATAAGAAAGTGAAAAAAAGACTCCATGTAAGGTAAATTTTGCATTTATGAATATATATGTATTAATAATTATACTTATATAGAAAAGAAGGTATTATATATTTTTAAAAGGCTAAAGGAAAGATAATCAAGTTTTTGTTCTTCTTCATTTTTTTGTGATTTGCTAGTTCCCCATCCAACATCCAACTTAAGGACGTAGTTCTTTTAGAGTCAGAAGAGAACCCAAGAACAAAATTTAAGTGTACATTATAGTTTCCAGAGAAGGCACAAGAATTAAAATATATCCATTACAAGGCAGGTCCGAAATTTTACCAGTTTGGATGTGTCCCACAGAAAGCTAAGAGACAAGGGGACAGAGGATCTAAAGCAGACTCTACACTGATCGAAGTGAGCCTGATATGGGGCTTGAACTCATGACCCGTGAGATCACGACCTGAGCCAAAGTCGGACGCTCGAAGTACTGAGCCACCCAGGCGCCCCTCAACATTTTTCAATAAGGCTTTTATACTGGATCTTTTTTCAGTAACTTTTTGAACCTAGTTTTCAAAATTCCTTCAGTTGTTCAGTAGCAGATGCGGAGTTCATGGATGACACATTTGTATCTCTTTACCAACAGTATTAAAATCACTGGTCAGTCATGGGGGAGGGCCCCTTAAGAAGACACATGGTTTGAATGTTTCTCCTTGTGTTTTTGCATTCTGATTTTGCAGAGCTCCTGCGACGTAGCCCATGAGTCACCATTATCTTCAGCTCTGGCTCTGTTGCTGAGTGCTTCCAGAAGTCCTGTGGCTAAGAAGAGACCCTAGAGAAACATTTGAGTCATGTAGGCACCATAACTTAAAACCACTTCTAAGGATTGGCTTCAAATCTCCCTTTCTGGTTTGGCTTATAACAAGGTGCTTGCAATGTAATGCCATTGCTTTCATAAAAGATGGCGAAAGTACTATCAGTGACACTAATTAAGATGTGTGAATATCATTTAGATACTCCTCCTTGTTGCTTTCCAAGTACAAGCTATGTTACCTAACACATTAATTGGTAATGATACAAGTGCATATCTTTCAACTACAAGGTCAGTTTTTAAAGCAGGGCTTTTATTATTAATGTGTTTTAAGTTCCTACTCAGCCCACGTAGAGATTCCATTAACAAACCTTACTGTGCTTCTCTTTAACCCCATCGCAGCCATACCCCCTCTCACCCAACCTGAGTATTATGGCATTGTGGGATAGAGCATTTCAGACCTTTATCCAGCCTTAAATATAATGTCTAAAGCATTGTGTATACACCTCGAACTTATTTAATTTTTAGCATTTATAAGTCCATTTTCTGGCTTTTTCACCAGACATACAAAATCAAAGTGCTACTTATTTGAAGCCCACTACTCACCTATCCAGCATGACTACCTAAAATAAGTTCTGTGTCAGTCAAGTAAAACCAGGCATAGGGAACAAAAGAATATTAGTGAATAGCCCTTAGCATATTTCCTTAGCATTCTAAATGGCATAGACCAGCAGAGGTACAAGAAAACTTTAGCCCCAATTACCCATGTTACAGAAGAGAAAGTGGAGGCTCAGGAAGTTGATCTGAGCACCAGTAAACAGGTGTCCCGGGCCCAGTGTGAGAGCCAAGTGTCCCTCTCAGATTCATCAAAGAGTAAGGAAAGACTATTACAGGCCAGATTCCTCATATGCCTCTTTCCTATTCGATCTGAATAGACATCTGTGATTCTCACTCAAGCAATAGGAACCTACCTTTATGCAGGACTTGGCAGCCGTCAAGCATTCTTGCATTCATGACTTTACGGAATTTTCACAATGGTTATGTGAAGTATGTATCATTATTCATATTCTGTAATTGCATATCTAACAAGTCTCTTTGGTTGTGATCACATATGAAAGGCTACTTGCTTAGGTATACAGCTCTTGAGTCTTTTTTCTCCCTTCCCAAACCTGTGTAGCAATTCCTTCACCATTCTCTGGCAGAAGAGAAATCTGAGGCCACCAGATGTATTATTCCTCTAGAGATGGTCTTCTTTTCCCTCCATGTGAGATGCTTTTAGGATATTTTGGCTATCGTCACATTTAAATATTGTCATCATATGTCTATAGGCAAATCTATTTTTATTAGATTGAGTTCTTTGGATCTGAAGACCCAGTCCTTTGATTCAAGGAAGTTATCATTGCTGAAAGTTCATTATTGCTTTTGTTAAGTTTCTTCAAGCACATTATTTTTACCTGCGTTAGCTCTTTTTCTCTCTATTCTATAGCTACCATCTTTTCTCATGATTTTGTTTCTATCTTTTTTTTTTTCTTCTACTCTCTGGGAATGCTTTTCAAAATTATGGTCCATATTAGGGTGGACCTAATTAGCAGCCATTACCTCCTGCTCCCAACACTGACTACAACTTTATTATTGTTACTCTCTCTGAGCTTTCAGCTCAGTCTCTTCCTACCCAATGGTTCCTCATTCATGGAGCTCATAATTTCTCTATCATATCAAAGATACAAAGCAGCTTACTACATTTAAAAATTTGTGGGAAGTCATTTCCAGAGATATTTCTCAATATGATGGACCAATTATTCCATCGTATTTTTCTCTTTCTTCTTTATAAACTGAGGGGATGTGTCTGCAGTCTTTGTGTGTGTGTTACTGGACAGAGCATCTAATTTATCCTTGCTTTTCCTCCTTATTGCCCAAGAAGAGTTATTAGGAGAATAACAGTAGAATTCTAAGGATGTTGATAGAATCTTCCTTGTCCAGGATGTATACCTAGAGGAAAGACTGATAAGTTCGGGGCTTAGCCTCAATTTTAGTGGCTAGTTCTGCTTTATATTTGCATGGGGGTCAAGTGCATATGGAGTCTGAGAGGGAATGTGTTGCTTGAAAACAAGACTGTTTCATATAATGACAATTTTTTATGCTCAAAGCTAAACTCTATAAATCTTTTATATGTATTTTTTTAAACATTTATTTATTTTTGAGAGAGAGACAGAGTGTGAGTGGGAGAGAGGCAGAGAAAGAGGGAGACACAATTGGAAGTAGGCTCCAGGCTCTGAGCTGACTGCATAGAGCCTGATGCGGGGCTCGAACCCACGGACGGTGAGATCATGACCTGAGCTGAAGTTGGACGCTTACTGACTGAGCCACCCAGGCACCCCAAAACTCTATTAATCTTGACAAAATCATGGTTAGGGGGAGATATACAGAAATTGAGTCAGAGTACATTTAAAGTGAAATAGACTAAATCATGTTGAAAAACATGGGGATAGTAGTTGTTGAGCTAAAGACTGTGGAAAAATGGAATGACTTCCCAGGTTTCTCTCCATACACTCTGCTTTACCAAGCTTCCCCTGGATCCAGATACCACTGCCCATCTTCTTCTTGAAGTCTAAGATGAGGCTTAAAATAAAATTTCTTATGGAGGATGGGTACAGGTAGTATTCAGGTCATCTGACCAAGTGCTGTGTATGCAGCTCGTTCAGCAGTTGACACTTCAGATTCCAAATGCACAGCCAAGAACTAGGCAGTGGGGAGAAGTGAAGCTGCAGCCTGTCTTCTCATGGAGACAGATTTGCTCCTCCAAGCAGTAAAAGTTGGGAATGCTTCCGATTATAGTTCTCTATTCCTCTCCATAGGTTTTGTGGTTGGTGGAATTTTCTCCAAAATCCTGGCATTTAATGGATTGTCAGTCTTGGTGTTCCATTTTCTTGGAGAATTTTCATTCTTTCTGAGTCTTCAGAAGTATTTTGGAAGGAGTGAGAAGAAGCTGCCTCAGGAACTGTGAGCCACATGCCGTGTTGGTTCTAATTTTAGTCCCGAATCACTTAATTCAGTTGTGCAGATAAATGAATTGTCACAAACTATTTACAGAACCAAATTGAGAACAATCCGCTCTTATCCTCACCTTACTATTCTGAATCAAATCTGCTTGGGAACAAATCTGGTATTAGTTGTTTCTTCCTTAGCATAAAATCATGTCAATATGTTAACTTTCTGCATATATTAATCTAAATCTTACTTCTAATTAAGCAATAGCTACAAATTAAAGGGATTCAAAGCATCACTGCACAGGCAGCGGCTTTCTTCAAAGCTGGAGACCCCGTGGGAATCAATGCAGACGATGTGATAGGCAGTCTAGCTTTCCCATAAGAAACTGGTTCTGCCATCTTTATGCATTTGATCATTTTTATCCGTGTATAGGTATTTTAAGCTCTTTCATTCTGCCCACAGATAACAAAATAAATATATAACAAATCCACGAGCCATACGAGTAAAACCAGGTCTTTCCCGGGTCAATTCGATGAGTTTCCACTGAGGCCATCAGCCACAGCAAGTTAGCAGTCACCCTGGCTGAGGACACTGGCAGCCACTGGAGGGTTCCAGAGATGATGGCTCAGGAGGCATGACTCTTCCAACTGGGAATGCAATGCCATTGGGATCAATGGGAACCTTAAATGCAGTCACAGTCTTCGCATCTTCACGGATGAAATCCAAACAGGTAAATGCCAACTACCTGCACAAGTACGATTTAGATGGGACACAGTTGAACCACATCACATGGTCAAGTAGTTGGGGATTGAGTGGCTGTAATCATGCTGGACATTGATACTGTTCTATAATTGCAACACAGTGGAGACGGTAGACTTGTCTGGTTTTTTGGGTAAGGAAGGTGATAGAGTCATTTGATTCTTCCCAGCTCAGATGTCAGCAGGAACATCAGATTCTACCTTGGATGCTATTCAGAAGAACAATAAGAAATCAGAATCCATTCAGGAGTGGTCATCAGGAAGTAAGACCGGAGAAGCTGGCATGGTGAGGAATGGGTGGCTCTCCAGTCACATTTGGACAGCCATTTACAGATGACGTTACTGAGCAGATGCATGTTTTGTAGGGGGTTGAGCGAAATAGCCTGTGTGGTTCCTTCAAACTCTAACATTCTAAGACCTTAGAATATCATACTGACTCAATAGTTTTTCTTCACTCTGCTTTCCACCAGGTAGGTTTTTCTGAAGAGAAAACATAACAGTAAAAACATCCAAACAGTATTTCTCAAAGTACAGTCATTCCCTACAAGTTGTCAAATTAGAGTAGGATAAGAAAAGCGTAACAAATGTTCCAGAATTTCCTGGTTACCAAGTTGCTAACTGTGGAAGACTGTATTTATTTGTATGTTTGTTTTCTAGGAAGGAGGCTTTTATGAATTTCAGGCCATTTCATAAATAGAAAGAACCATATATTCCTCAACTTCTCTCCTCCTTCCTTCTTGTCACAGCAATGAAGAACTAGCCCAAGATCAGAGACAATTTTCTGCGTGATGCACGTTTTCAACATCCCACAAACCGAAGAACTGTTCTACCCACATTTTAAAAGGTAAAAAGCTGAAAACTGCCAAAAAGAAATCACTTCCCCATAGCATCTTTCTCTTTACTTGAAAAATATTTTGTGTATCCCTTATACTAGAATTTGTTCTGATAACATAGTATCTGGAATTCTGGTTGTGTTCTATAATTTTTTTTCTGAGAGGTTATAATCTCATAAGATTTCTAGATCTTAATGATCTCAATATTATCTATGCTGTCTTTATCTTCAACCTTACACATTTTAGACTAACAAGAAGCTGTTGTTACAGATCAGTGACACTCCACCAAACTCCACTATTGGCAAATTTCTTATTAAAGAGTAAAGCCAAATCATTCATGCTTCCATTTGAACCCATTTTTTAAAACTTATTGATATTTTGAGAGAGACAGAGGGCATGAGTGAAGGAGGGGGAGAGACAGGGAGAGAGAGAGAATCCCAAGCAGGCTCCATGCAGTGCGGTCAGTGTTCAGAGCCAGACGCAGGGCTGAAATTCATGAAACTACAAGATCACAACCTGAGGTGAAACCAAGAGCCTGGCTGCTTAACCAACTGAGCCACCCAATTGGCTTGAATGGAGAAGAGCACATGAGGAAGGCATTAGACAATAGCAGCTCTCTGTCACAGATGCTCAGGTCTGAAAGTTATCTTGAAGATTCCCTAAGACAGTTATACTTTACCCGTGTGGTAGGCAGGATAATGCTCCCCAAATGTGTCCATGTCCTATTCCCCAGAACCTGTGACTATATAACCTTGTGTGACCAGAGAGACTTCACAGATTGTACATGAAGGCATGCCCTTGTGAAGAAATTTTTCTTGGCTGTTCAGATAGGTCCCACCTAATCACATTAATCCTTAAATCTAGAGAACTTTTCTGGCTGTGGTCAGAGAAAGAGATGTGATAATAGAAACAAGGTTAAAAGAATGCTATGTAGCTGACTTTGAAGACAGAGGCAGGGGGACACAAACCAAAGAATATGAGCATCCTCTAGAAGCTGAAAAGGCTTCCAGAAACCCTGTTGCCATCTTGATTTTAGCCCATGAGACCCATGTCAGATTCTGACCTATATAACCGTAAAATGCTAAATTAACATTGGTGTAGACCGCTAAGTTTACTGTATTTGTTATAACAGGAAGAGAAGCTATCTATTAAAAACAGTAGAACCCATACATTAAAATATGAAAGAAGTGGTTTCCGCTGAAGGTGCTCATCAGTAGCTTGAACTCACACCTTTTGACTCCTGTTCCAGTTATGTTTCCACTGTATGATTCTGCTCCTAATTTTTTCAATAATTAGAATAGAATAATCAACTTTACTTTTCCTTATTTAATTATTCTATCTGAAATTGATTTTCAAGGCATAACTTTATGCAGAATTTCCTTCTGCTGAAAAAAGGAATGTATGGTTTGCAGAATAAAGTATCACTGCAATTTAGCTGCAGCTTTCTTTACTCTGAAAAAGAGAGCTTACAACCTGGTACTCATCATTTTGCTTTACTCTGCTCCTTAGCCTTTTTTTCACCTGTTCTATTCTAACTACCTGTTTGTAGGTCCTTCACCTCCATTCTGCCATGAATTCTTCCAGGAAGTATCAACACTAATTTATCTTTCTATTTCCAGAGTCCAGAAGAATTTCTGAAATATCTAAATACTTAATAAATGCTAAAGAAATCATCAAGTATAATATTTATTCAGCCAACACTTATTTAGGGATTCCCCATCTCTTATATACTGGGCATAGGAACATAAACATAACTTTATTTTTCTTAATGTTTATTTATTTTTGAGGGAGAGTTAGAGAGAGGCAGCATGTGAGTGACAGAGGGCAAGGGGCAGAAAGAGAGGGAAAGAGAGAATTCCAAGTAGGTTCCTTGCTGTCAGCACAGAGCGCCACACTGGGAGATTGTGACCTGAGTCCAAATAGGGAGTCAGATGCTTAACCGACTGAGCCACCCAGGGTCACCTAAAGATAACTTTAAAATGCCCACTATTCATGAAGAACACATAGCCCAGGGGCGCCTGGGTGGCTCAGTCCAATAAGTGTCTGACTCTTGATTTCAGCTCAGGTTGTGATCTCGCAGTTTGTGGGTTCAAGCCCTGCTTCAGGCTCCGCACGGTCATTACAGAGTCTGCTTGGGATTTTCCCTCACTCCCTGTCTCTCTTTGTCTCTCTTTCTCTGTTTCTCCCCTGCTCTCTCACTCTCACACACTCTCAAAATAAATAAACTTAAACACACACAAACACACACACACACACACACAGAGGCCAGTGAATGAGACAGATGCTTTACCAAACAATCAAAGTGCAACATGATTAATCTGTTGTGGAGATCAGAAAATAGCTGTGAAGCACAGAGGTGGGAACCACACATTCTGCTGGGATCTCTTGATGATATAAAGGGTCTCTTTATGACAAGGATAACCCTGGAATAAGCAGCTAACCTTTAAAATGCCATTCTACTAGCTCTGTCTAGGAATTCTTTGTTCCTTCAATCATTCATTTGATTGCTGTCAATTTGGTCCATCAGAGCCCTAATTAGCATTGATCACGGGAAACCGTTCAAGCTGTCTCCTAGGGCCTTCATAGAGTCATGGAAAAGAACCATCAAGGGAGCCATAGAAACCCCACTCCTTAGTATCCCCATACTCTTCCAGTTTCTTCCAACAGCTGCTGGCAAACTTAGCGTGACAAAATGCATCTCCAAGTGGGGATTTACCTTTGCTCTTGCAATGAACTTCAAAGACCATGATCTCAACCAGAGGGGATTGGGGCAGGTGCATGCTGCCTGCTTGCACGGGCACGCGCGCGCGCGCGCGTGTGTGTGTGTGTGTGTGTGTGTGTGTGTGGCGATGTCTAGAGACATTTTTGACTGTCTTAACTCGGAAGCTCTACTGGCATCTAGTGGCATTTGGTGGGTAGAGGCCGAGATGCTGACAAACATGATACAGTCCACAGGACAAGGCCCCACAACAAGAATTACCCACCCAAAATGTCAGCAGTTCTGAGACTAAGAAACCTTTCCTAAAGGTTACTCACTACCATGGAAACAGAATAATATTAGCATAGGTGTTAATATATATTTATTTAATTTTATTTTTTTATAAAACTGATGGTTGCAGTTTAGAGGAAAGTGCCTTTCAGTTCAATCTATGGGATTTTCAATCAAAGTCCAAGGGGTTGGAATGGCATTTGTTTTATGTTATTCTAACACGACCTGCATGGGAGACTCTACTGGGCAACTCTCAAGGCGCTAAAGACCAGGCACAGGGCGATTTATTGAACTTGCTTCACAATGTGGTTATAGATGCCCTGTAGGTAGAAGGCTTATTGACATTAAACCTTAACTCCTCTTCACAACATTCAACTTGTGACATTTGCCAACTTCTGGAGCTTCTGGAAAAATATTCTGCTAAAGCAAAATTTGTATTACTAGTTCTGAATTGAGGACTCAGCTAATGAGGGGGGAGGGTGAGGTACTAAGGGCCTCTCTTTTTTTTATGACACACACTTAGTAACAAGGGAGCTTCATTCCAGAATAAAATGTCAAACCCAAAGTGAAATACTATCTATAATAAATGAGGCTTCTCGTGATTATTATGTAGCACATTTTCTCAGGTAATAAAGTCATTGTGTTCTGCATGGCTTTATTCTTTTAGGCAGAGGGAAGGGGGGAGGTTGTTGGTATTTGGTGCTTCACTTTTTTTTTTTTTGATGGGTTTCTTTCCATTCTTCTTGTGCCAATTGTAATGTTTTATGATTATTCATGACTTAGACAATGGTGCTTTAGGCAGTCAATAGCAATTATGCTTGTTGAGAAGAACATATAATTCAAATTAGACCAATATAGATTTTTCCCCTTTATTTTAATGTTTAGTTACCCAGTTAGATTTAAACTGAGTATACAACATTTAATAAATGATTTCCGCTAAAACTTAACTGACATTTAAAAGTACGTTGGGTTTTTTTGTTCTTGTTGGTAATACAGAAGAGTAAGACAAATATTACTGCACTTAAAAGGTATATCATATCAGTTACAATTAAATACATCATACATTATTCATTATGTAACGTATTTATATGTGTGGCCTGAAAAAAGATACTTTTGTACACTAACCAGCAAGTATGAGAAAATCTGCAAGTGGTAGGTATTTAGTTTGTCTTGATGAACAATAAATTCACACATGGTTTAGATTTGTCTCTCATGTTTAACAGTATTCAGAATGAAATTTTGAATATATATTATACTGTATTCAGAAATTAAAAACTGGAATAAGTAATACCACCAAAGTCAAATGAAAGATCATGGTAAATGTTACAGAACAAATTACATTCCCCACCTACCAATCTCATGGGTTGAAGTCCTAACCCTCAGTGTGACTTAAGCACTAAGACCTCAGTGTGAGGCCCAGTTTCCATATGACTGGTGACCTTATAAGAAAATGAAAGGACACCAGAGACCTCTCTCTTTATGTACTCACAGAGGAAAGAACATGTGAGTACACAGTGAGAAGACAGCAGTCTATAAGCCAGGAAGAGAGGTCTCACCAGAACCAAACCTTGCACTTGGAGCTCAGCTTCCGACAGTGTGACAAACTGTCCTTTTAAGACACCCAGTCCGAGGTGTTCTGGTGCAGCAGCTCGAAAGGACTAATATGAAGGAGTTTCTCAATATCTGAACATGTCTTATCAGTTGGCCATCACTAGGATGCGCCGAGCTGATCTTTTCACTGAGTTTCAGACTTTCTTAAATCTGGATGAGTGACCAGAGCTTTCAGACCACCATCACGTATATTTCATCAGTAATGAGAACAGCAGTGACGGACTGAGGCCCAAAGTTCTGGCCAATGGCGCCCACTATGAAAAATCATCTCTATTTTCACCAAATGCACTTGAAGCATTCAACCAAGAAGCACTGGAAACTATCTAAGCTCACGTAACTCTAAAATTAGCAGAGATTTAAACTCATTGATTTCAGCTCCCTCCTCAATACCTGCAAGCAGCGTGATCTAGTGGAAGGAACATGGGCTTCTGTGCCAGACAGACCTGAATGAGAACCCTACTTCATCATGTATGAGTTGTGTGAATGAGGCTGGTAACTTAGTTCCTTGGATCTCAGGGCTTCATCGCTTAAAGGGAATAATTAAGAATCATAATAATGTTGGCCATTACTAACAATAATGTGTTGATCATTGGGATCTTGTGGGAATATGAGATAATGACTAGAAGTATCCAGCACAGTGTCTAGCAATGTAACAGCCGTTCAAGGGAAGTAGAGGTGATGTAGTTACTGTGATGATCCTGAAAATGATGCATGAACATCTCTATATCTTATGAGGCCAGGGTCTAGAAAATTACAAGGTCTACTCAAATGTGATCCTCAAAAGATATTCATACTAAATTTAGGGGGTTAGGATAAAAAGTACTGGATAATTTAGAAAAATCTGAGGAACTAAGAGGATTGGTTATACCACAACGGATACATTTCAAAATTTTGCAACCCCCTGCTCTGAGTGTATCTGGTGCAGCTGTGTGTTTATGGAGTTTGGGAGGGGAGGTGGGGGTGTTAGCTCATCTTTGTTTTGAGCCTCACAGTGGATTTTTCTCTCAGACATGTGGCTCAGACCAAGATGATCAAGGTGATAGCATATGGTTGGATCCTGGATTTACTGGAAAGCAAATTCAGTTGGATTTGTTGACAAACTGGATATGGGCCGGTGACAAAAACAAGCAGTGAAGGATGTCCCCACACATTTTGGCCAGAACAACTGTAAGGAAGTTATCACAAACTGAGATGGAGAGAGTCATCATCATAGATGATCTTCCCACACGTATACACACACAGTAACGAACTTATGTGAGGTGATGAATGTGTTAAGTAAATTTATCGCGGGAATCACTTCAGAACACATCTGTATATTAATTCATCACCTTGTACACCTTAAAATCACATTGTAAACATATCTATTTATGAATTATATATAAATATAAAAATATATAAGTATAATATGTTTATGGGTTACATTAAATGATTTTATATATATAATTATCATATTATATATATATATATATATATATATATATATATATATATAATGCAATTAGACCTCTACAAAACAGGAAACACTGAAGTGAGATAAAAAAGGTTTGGAAAGGAATATCTGGAATTCAGAACTAGATCTGGTAAGTTAAAATTCATGTTTAAAAATTCCAAATGAGGGGCACCTGGGTAGCTTAGTCAGTTAAACGTCTAACTTCAGCTCTGGTCATGATCTCATAGTCATGAATTCGAGCCTCGTGTTGGGCTCTGTAGCCTAAAGCCTGCTTCGGATTCTGTGTCTCCTCTCTCTCTGCCCTTCCCCTGCTTGTGCTCTGTCCCTCTCTTTCTTTCAAAAATAAATAAACATTTTTTAAAAAATTCCCAGTGGGTTGGTACTATTGCTGTGTCAGGGTGTAAACAGGAAGCACACCCTGAACAGACAAACAAGAGGGGCATCTGCCCTGCCTGCTGGTCATGCTCAGGAACTCAGACATGGTCCTGTAGGCAAAGGTAAGGAAATTCAGAATTGTAATAAGGCAGAACAAGACACTTAGGGGATTAATTTACATTGGTGTTTTCTCTGAGACCACACCATTAGTTTCTTGATGGCTTGTGTGTTTGTTATTGCTATTGTCTGTTTTGTTTTGTTTGATAGTCCTTAGGAAAGAGTTTTGCCCACTGTTCGTACTTACCAATGTCTATGAGAAAATAGATTTATTGACATTTTTTTTTTGCCCGCTCAAACTACATTACTTTTCACATTTTCTCACTCAAAGGACACCACACATTATCTCAGAGGGGTATGACAAGAATTAAATTTCTCAATCTTATAACTTCATCTCATATTGCGGATACATTTTTAAATACTAAATGACAATAATTCCACCAAAATATCTGACCTAGTTATAGATTGGGATCATGTGAAACTGTGAGAGAAATTGAAGAGTGATAGAGGCAGGCGGTGGGGTGGGGATGGAGAGGATTAAGCCGATCAGGACCGACACAGGGTGCACACACAACCTCCCTTCATCTTACATTCCAGATACATCTGATATGTTCTCATTCGTCTTGGGATCATGGTGGGAATCACTGAGAAATTCTGATTCACTTGGAGGGATTTTCTCATTCACTTGGAGGGATTCTAATGCATTTTGAAGAAATCAAGTAATGATAGTTTATTAGTTCGATAAAAGTCATGCCCTTTCAGGTTACATGCTCAGATTTTGGTCTTAAATGATACCTCTCTTCCCTGCCTATTGAGAAAATACAAATTTCAGAGGTTTTAATGAGAAATTGAGCAGCAGTATATTTATGGAGGGAGATAACCAACATTTGCATCTTATGCCATATTTCCACATATGCACATTAAATTGAGGTCATTAGCTGTATAGTATCACATCATCAAAATAAGATGATAATAAAATTAGTAGTATTATTTAGCTTACAAAATAAAAGATGCCAAGGGTTCATCTTAACCTCTTCTCTTCCATTCTGACCTCAGAGCATTAACAAATCTTTATCATTCTGATATCTCTCTGCACTATCTCTTTTGTATATAAAAAACTGAATCTTATAAGAGTAAGAATTCCCCAGAGAAACAGAGCCAATAGGTTACAATCTATCTATCTGTAGATCTATCTCTCTATATATCTGTAGAGAGATTTATTTTAAGAAACTGGCTCATGTAGTTGTGGGGACTGGCAAGTCAAAAACTTATAAAGCAGACCAGCAGGCTGGATATTCAGATAGAATTTCTATGCTGCAGCCTTGAGTCAGATTTTCTTCTTCTCCAGGAAACCTCAGTTTTTGCTCTTAAGGCCTTCGACTGAATGGATGAGGTCCATCCACATCATCAAAGATAATCTCCTTCAAGTCGGCTGATTGTACATGTTTCCCACATCTACAAAACAACTTCACATCCAAACCTAGATTACTGTTTAAATAACAATCCACTGAAGGCTAGCCAATTTGACACATTAAACTAACCATCACATCTCTACTTCACAGAACAGTTACTTCTCATTGATTCTAAAAGTAAATTTAATCTCTAGAACATATTACACAAGTCCTTTCTTGATTCAACCACATATGTTCTCTTTGGTTTCATTTGCCCAAATTACTCATCATTTTTTCTGCCTGTAGGAGGTACTTTCTCAACTCTCCACTTTTACTCATACTGCTGTTATAAGTTCCCTGAGGGTAGCAATTCTATCTCAAGCTCACTTCTTAAAATATAAGAGTGAGATAGGTTATACTGTTTGCTTACACTTTAGCCGGCCATCTCCACCAAGCCCACTCCGGACATTACATTTGACTACACAACTTGCTTTGGTCAATGGGATGAGACCAGACATGATATAGACCAGAAGCTATAAGACACGTTGTGATTCCTGGATCCACACCTGCTCTCTCTCCACTCCCACTGAGACTGGTAAGTCTCAGCGAGAGGCTGCCCTGTCAGCGTGGGTTCTGTAGTTAAGAGGAAGGTTACATCGGAGTTAAAAGAGGCCGCAGCAGTGCTGGGTGGGGAGTGGAAAGTTATGGACAGACTTGTACCATGAGAAAGAAACACATCGATTTTCTTATAATCCACTAAGGTTTGGGTATTAGTTGCTACCTCAGAATAATTTAGTGAAAGCTGATTGAAACAAGCAGGTATTTACATATTTAATGAATGAAAACATAAATGAATGGATGAAGTTGAAGTTCATTTCTCCTGAAATGACCTTCCTTGCCATTTTCTGCCTATTGAAATTCTATTTATCCTTCAAGGAATAGCTCAATAGCTATCTGAGATGTCTCTCTGTTCAAAATCTGCATTTAAGATTCTTTCCTTCCAATAGGTATTCAGAAACAAAATTGCTGGTCAAATAGAGTCATTAGTGTTTGTGTTTCTAAATACTTACTTAATTCATCTTTGATCTCCAGTGATTTGTTTGTTTCCCAGTGAGGTATTAGCCCCTCAACCAAGTCTTCATTGTATCTCCCACACAACAATCATAGCGGCGCAGTAAACGTGTGTTGTTGGTGGAGTCAGAACGTTCTCAGAAAATCATATGATGATGACATCCAGATATCCTTTAGTGAACAATCCAAGAGGTTTGGATTAAAAGCAAAAGAGGGGCACCTGGGTGGCTCGGTCAGTTAAGTGTCCCACTTTCGCTCAGGTCATGATCTCATGGTTTTTGAGTTCAAGCCCCACATTTGGCTATCTGCTGTTCATATAGAGCCCGCGTCAGATCCTCTGTCCCACCATTTCTCTCTCTCCTTTCCTTCCCTGCTCTTGTGTGTGAACTTTCTCTCTCTCTCTCTCTCTCAAAAACAAACATTTTTTTTAAAAGAAACGAAACTTATGAGAATTATATTGCAATGGACTGTAGGAAAATTCTTTAGCCAAACCCAAGGGTCAAAAATGTAGGTGCACTTCTCTTGATGAGAAAGCTTAGATGTGGCTATGAGTAAAGTTTTATTGAACACATACGACATGTCAGGCACTTTACCTCATGCCGTCTTCCATTACCTCACGCCATAATCCAACCAACCTATTTTTACATCTGAGTAAAGTGTTGCTTATATGAGTTAAATTATTTTTCCACAATCACTCTTCTAGAAAGTAGTAGAGCAAAGAATTAAACCCAGCCTCAGTCCAGAGCTGAAACTTTAATCAGACTGCCTCCCAAAAGAGAAGATCTAGAATGATCTTTCTGAGCTCTAAGCTTACCCTAACCAAGGTAATCACTAAAGTCCCAAAAAGTGTTGCCCTTGTCCTCAGCATTTTACTAGAGGGCAAATTGTGAAGAAATGGCCCTCAAGATGATGTTCAGGAAAGGTGACTCTGTTGAGACAGAAAGGAAATGAGTGGCTGCCTAGGGTTGGATGTGGGAATGGAGAGTAATTATAGATAGGCATGTGAGATCTTTTTGCGGTGATAAGAACGTTGTAACTCTGGATATTTATGAAAAATCATGGGATTATTCATTTTAAATGAGTAAATTTGTGATATGTAAATCATAGTGCCATAAAGTTGTTACAAAAATACACTAACACATATTAGGTGTTCTCTCTCTCTTTTCATATATTTATATAATACATACGTAATATATATCTTCATATAATACATCAGTATAACACATTGATGTTTAAACACATCAATAAGCAAAGATTACATGTTTTTAAAAGTCATCCTCTGAGTAGCAGCCTTTTTAATAATAAATATGATAATCGCAAATTATTTGTATTCAGTTCAAGTGGCACAAGCAAATGTCTCTCTTGTCCTCCTATGTAGTTAATAAAGCTGACTTTTTCTAAATGTTCTCCCTCTGACTTTTTGCCAGGTCAAACTGAGTTTGTCTGATTTAAGACAATGAAGAAGTTTATTTTTCTGCATTACAGAATCACAAATGCTGTTTCAATGATCTATGCTTATGGAAGGTGCAAGGAAATTGAGCATTTTATACCCAAGCCTGATTCCCAGCTCCATTTGAGACAGTAAACATGCTGCTCTAAGGAGAACGTTCTTATGGAGTATCCATTCTACTTCTGTCTTGTGCTCAACTGTCTGCTATTCAAATCTCATGGCCAGAAAAATGCTATCTGCTTTGCTAGTTAACATTTCACCTAAATTTTCCAGCAACAACATTTTTTTTTAACACTCACTGTAGCCCAAGGCAGTTAAAGGAAAAAAAACATCTTTCTCTAGCCAGAGTCAGTGCGAACCATGTGAAAGTTACAGGCAATCAGTTAATGGAGTACCTCAGAAGTGGTATTCTATAAATATTTTCTCAAAAGTTATTTAGAAAAAAGGCTGAGAGCTGCATAGGGAAAGGAAACCACTATTTTCTTGGATCTGGGGTCTAACTTACATGCCCTGCTCAGCATAAAAATATATTTAATAACTTAAAGGTCTTTGCCACTAATCTAACTAGATCCTTGTTTCTTTAAGTGCAATTAAGAAATCAACTACTTGTATGGAGTCTACCCATAGGAAGTCACACTTAACACTAGTGCCTCAATTACATCTTCTTTCCAACTACTAGTCCCTGGAAAGATGTCAGTTCCTTCACCTTGAACATGTCCAAGGATAGCACCCCTGTAGGTGGGTACCCCTGTTAGCCATCCACAAATCTGGCTTTTCTTTAGCTCCAATTCTATTAGACTTGAGTTCCTTACAAACCAACTCCATGTAAACCAAGTCTAAAGAAAATAGAAAGGTGAGGTGAGATGTAATAACAATCCACTGCCAAATTCCAATAAATCCTGCCCCTATTTCTTATTTCCGTGAGTTGGCTGAGCAGGAAAATTGCCAAAAGGCAACAAAAAGGAAGAGAAAGAAAAGCAAAAAAAAAGTCTGGGAAGATAACTTCTCCTCCAGTGATTAAATATGCTTTTGATGGTAATATAATGTTTTCCTGCTGCAAGTGTTTTGTGTTTATATATCTACTAGATTCCATTGTTCCTGCAGCAACAGTCCAAGTGTATATATTGAAAACAGGATTGTATACCTCACAATTACGAATGAAAATGACTTTTGAAGAAAACTGCAAAATTAGGCTATTAGATCGTCTGTCACATTCTGATATATTTATTCGCTTTATGCACAAATATGACATCAGCTGGTTCATTTTAAATCTCATCCTTTTGTGACAAAATCCGAAAGGTTTGCATTTTGTAGCATTTGTCTTTCCTTGTATTCTTTCAAGTGCCATGTGGAGTTTGATGTTTAATAATATGCTGTAACAGATGTCAATATGGTCCAGAACTGAAATGATACTTGGTTCCAAATCATTTAGCCTTTTTCTCACAGTTTCAGGTTGACCTAATGGAACAGATTCTACAGATCAACTTGACTGCCTCCTAGCCTCTGAAAAGCTGACTCACTTATTTCTGTAAAAGGGAAAGTTTAAGAACTGAGAACATGTAATACTCTGCTAAGTGAAATTAGAAAGAGCTGGTTTTCTTCAATCATAAATGCATTTGAGGTCTCTCCACTGATTTAACATTTCAGGTTATAATTCTGAGCTTTTACACATTATTATTGAACAAGTAGACTGTCCACCATTTCGCTTGGTGGAAAAACTATACAAAGGATACACGTCGAGTTGTTAAACTATTTTATCTCCTTTCTTTTTATTTTAAGGGAGAATGTGAAGAACAACAAGATCAAAAATCCTGGAGAAGATTTGTATTTGCTTTTCTTTGGGGTAACATGTGCATTTATTTAAAAAATATTCTTTACTTGACCCCTGGGTGGCTCAGTTGGTTAAGCAGCTGACTCTTGATTCCGGCTCAGGACATGATCTCATGGTTCAGGAGATGGAGCCCTGCATTGGGCTTTGCGCTGACAGTGCAGAGCCTGCTTGGGATCCTCTCTCTCCCTCACTCTCTGCCCCTCCCTGCTTGCTCACTGTCTCTCTCTCAAAATAAATAAATAAACGTAAGAAAAATGTTCTTTACCATTTAACATAATGTTCCTGATTCTCTACTTCAAAAAGTTACAAAAAGGTGACAATTTACAAAATCTATTCTACATGTCAGTCGAAACTTTAAAGAATATGGTTTTATAATAAAGTCCCCACTAGCATGGTCTCATTTAAAAAAATGATTTCAACAGTCTAGTAATCCATATGTTTAGAAAAAGGCAATTAATAGCACAAAAGCGGAAACTCAGTGCCAGAGTTATGCAGGCTATCCACTCAAACATTTCAGTAAACAAATCTGTTCGTGTATTTCTCAACTTATAAAAATCTGAACTTTTTAAGCAATATGATGAGAGAAAGGCAGGAAGTATATATTAGGACTCCCAGGTCTTTGGAACATGCAATTGAAAGCATTTCTTTTGAGCAATCATTTTCTTTAATTGCCTGCTGAGCGATCTGGGATAAGCTTCTCTCTGCTTAGATACTGTTTTTATGTCTTTAGATAACAAAGATCTCTTTCCTCAGCATATTTTAGAATGCCCTAAGTGGGGTTGTATAATTTTAAGCACTTCTTAGGTATCCAACTCAAGGACAGTGATTGTATGGTGGTCTTTCTGAAATGCAGGCCATTTCAGAATTGAAAAATAAACTTTTTTCAAAAGCAAAACAAACAAACAAACCAGCCTCTGTAGTATTGAAAAGTAACACAGTGAGACCAGAGAATTCAAGTGAGTCAGCATCTTTCTTTCCCATTACTTAGTGCTAATAAAAAATGATAAACAGTTTTCCTTTCAAAAATCAAATGTCACATACTAATACTATTCCAGAGCCGATGATACGTTGTAGACTCCAAACATAGCATGAAGAAAATGAAAAAAAAACTAATCAAATACAAAATAAGGGTCTTATCACACACACAAAAGTAAATTAAATCTAAAAAAAAATCAATAAAGCTGAAATGGAATGAGAAAATTTGCAAAATATATCACATCTCACTAATCGAGTATTTCTTTCACTTTTGTATTTGTTTGAAAATTTTACAATCAAATAACATTAAAAAATGACAGAGGAGTAAAATCCACAATATACAAATATCTCACAAAGACCTAGAAAAACCAAATACTCTAAGAGAAAAAACATGCCAACAAAAGACATGAAAAGGCAATTTCAGAAAATAAGGAATTGAAATAGTCAGTAAGCATATAAAAATATTGAACCTCAGTGATAACCAAAATAACATGAATTGAATAATTTGTTTCTCCTGATTGGCAAACAAAGAAGTAAATTTTGCATAATATTTATTGTTACATATGTGGGAAAATATAACTTTGCCTGTGTTACTAGAGAAATATAAACTTTAAAATTTGTTTCTGGGGAATTTTGTGATGTTTATCAAAGTGATTTATGTTCATTTCTTCTATCTCAACAAGTCAGCTTCTACGTATTTATTCTAAGGGTATAGCTGTTCAAGTGTGCAAATATATGTGAAGACGTGTGTTTGTCACAGCTTCATTTATACGATAGATAAGCCAAGATGATTGAATTCCTGCAGTAAGCGATATAAAGTTACAGTGGAAATGTTTATTTCTTCATTTGGATGATTATGACATATTAAAAAATGAGAAAAACAAGTTCCAGCATTATATATAAACTGTTATTATATTTCTCTTAAATATATGTATTATGTAAATATACATAATATATACACATGTATATATGTGATATATATGACATATTTTCTCTCTCTCTCTGTATATATATATATGTATATACACACACGCGCACTCATACACACACACATATGGTAAAATAGTAATATGGATGGATAACTTTGGCTCGTTGGTTTGTGGTCACATTTGTATTTTCAAATTATCCTACAAGAGCCCAGACTGCATGTGTAACAAATTATAGAAATAAATAAAATGGAAAATTTCTTATCTGGCAAATTTGATTATCTGCTCTAAAAATACTGATAACACACTGTGACATTTTTAACATACCCTGAAGCATTTTATTTATTTTTTATTGTTTTAAGTTTATTTATTTATTTTAAGAGAGAGAGAGAGAGAGAGAGGCATGGAGGGGCAGAGAGAGAGGTTGAGAGAAAGAATCCCAAGAAGGCTCCTCACTGTCAGCACAGAGCCCAGTGCGATGCTCCAACTCACAAACCACGAGACTCTGACCTGAGCCGATATCAAGAGTCAGCTGCTTAACCAACTGAGCCACCCAGGCGCCCCTGTCCTGAAGCATTTATAGTACAGCAGACACAGTGCCTACCACACCGGAGAATGATATAAAAATGATACTACTTATTCTCTGACTTTAGGAAGTATGCACGCTTTTAGCTCTTTTTTCCCCTGATGGAGCTGATAACTTTCTTCATGTCATGTATACATTATTTCCAATCTTACAGTCCACAGACTTCGAATCATATAGATTAAGAGGTTACACTTGATTTTCTTCATTTACTTTAGGTTACTAGGAATAGCAGATACCATTGGAGGTTTCATCTGCATGTACTGAACTAAGTGGCACAAACTTACAAGAAATAATTGCCTTGAACCCATGAGAGAAAAACTGGGAATAAATGTTTGTGTCTCCTTCAAATTCATATATGGAAGCCCTAGCCCCCACTGTAGTGGTATTTGGAGATGGGGCCTTTGGGGGTGATTAGGGCTAAGTGATATTGTGAGTGGGGTGAGGGGGTTGTTCTAATGGAATCAGAGTCCTTACAGGAGAGTGCAGAGAGCTTGCTCTCTCTTCAAGCACACACACAAAGGAGAGGTCATGTGAACACACAGCAGGATGACAGCCACCTACAAACCAAGAGAAGGATGCAGAATGAAATCTTCCTTGTCAGCACCTTGACCTTGGATGTCCTGGCCTCCAAAACTGTGAGAAATAAGTGTCTGTGGTTGAAGCCACCAGCCCATGGTGCTTTGATATGGTAGCCTGAACTGGCTAAGACAGGAACACAGTGTCCTTCAGAAAGTGGGGTGGGGAAGTAGAAAGAAGGAAAGCTGTAGAGAAAAGAGAGGAAGAGCGAAGGAGAAGATGGCCGTCCTTGCCCTTTTATCTCCCCACAGAAGACGATTGTACATGATGTAGTTCATTTCCCAACTTCTAAGTTTCACTAGAGTGAAAATACAGATCAAAACAAGAAATTAAGAATTAAGCCAATATAGGGGTGCCTGCGTGGCTCAGGTGGTTAAGCGTCCTACTTTGGCTCAGGTCATGATCTCACGGTTCGTGGGTTTGACGTTTGCGGGTTTGAGGTCCGCATCGGGCTCTGAGCTGTCAGCACAGAGCCTGGAGCCTCCTTCAGATTCTGTGTCTCCTTCTGTCTCTCTGCCTCCTCTCCACTGCTGTCTGTCTATCTCTCTCTCAAAAATAAATAAACATTAATTTTTTTAATTTAAAAATTAAAAACAAATTAAGCCAATATATTTCAAACATGGTAATAGACTTGTCCTGGCCATCTGACAGACTGTCACATAGTGTCAGATATTCTGTATGCTGATGTATTGGATTTGTAGAAATAGATCCAATAACAGTTTCTTGTGGTTTGCAGGACAGGACCATACTTATAAATATTGCAGACACTCCTTCACAAAACTTCTTCAGGGTATAATCTAAAACAATCAACTACTCTGCAAATGTGATTTTCAAAAATGCGTTATTGAAAACACTATGTGAGCACGGCTGAGACTGTAAGGACTATAGCAGAGATACAGTAACCAACTGGTAAACCCACGCTGGCATCTGAGGACAAGCATGAGGTCCACGGTACAGCGCTAACACTGCATCCAGGTCCTGCTTGTTGCTCCAAAGAAAGTTTCTGCCTGGGGAAGTGTCTTGGGAGCATGCTTTTGACCCGGGAGCCTTGCAAGACTTTGCATCGCAGCATTTCTTCCAGCATTCTGGATTGAATCGGATGCTACAAATTGTAGGAGCTTACCTCCCGTCCTGACATCTTCCCATGGACAGCCAATAAAAGGCGGAAGGGGTGAGGACATGCTAAAAAGAGTCAGAGAGCAGATTATGCTGTTGCCTTTGAAAGAGCCCGTTGAAAGGATTCAGCAGAAGGTGACCTCGTGTGCCGGTGTCCGTGAAACAGCCCCATGTGAACTTCCCTCTCTGCTTCTGGGTTTCCTTCCTATCAAGACTCCATTCAAGAGGTCCCGGTCCTTTTCAATCTGTCCTGTGGGAATTTGCTCATATTTCTTTGTTTCCTTCCTCCATTTCTGGTCAAACTACTGCAGGGAACTCGATTTCTCCTCCTCCATCAGCTGCCCATGCTGATCTCAATGGAAGGGCGACAACTTGCCCCTCCTGACTGCATGCACTAGTTTTAGTTCACTCGTAAGGTGATTACTTTTTGCTGTCTGTAGTGAGGATTAAATGCTAGGAAAGTGTGCATCTCCTCTATGGACATTAATAATATTTAAGCAAATGCCTGTAGGTATTGGCAATAGGTTTCCACTGGAATTAAGCAATTTTCAAACACACTTTTTTATTAAATAATTGTGACCCTTTTTTTCATACCATGAAATGCTCGGCTACTGTTAGAACTGGATAAACCTTCTATCACTTTTCAGAGTAGCAGTGGGAGGGGGTCAAAAAAGCTGATTTGCCTTGTGGGTCTGATGTCTGGATAGTATGTTTTAAGTGTGCTTTGCTCTTCAAAATATTGTCGTGATACTTAAAAAATATAGATGATTCCATTTTATGTTGTTTCTTATATACTTACAGCAAATATACAGAATTGGGGCTGATCAAGAATGAGATGATTTATAAACTGACCTGTCAAGAGAACACTTCTAATAACATTTCTGTTACACGGTTTAAAATATGAAATTTCCTGAAAGGGTTTTAGATGATAATTTAGCAAGAAGAATGACCCTAAAGTGCTTTCATTCTTATACAGTTATTTTACTTACATATATATATTCTGTTTCATTAACTCTTTCAATGGAGCAAGCCTATGCTACAATTAATTATATGTGTCACCCACGGTGTCTAATGCAGAGTTACATATAGGAATGTGTCAAATGTATAGAAGTTCAAAATATTTACTGAAGTGTATCAATTCCTTTTCTCTCTTTTTGCACCCTTCTTCAAAATCAGAATCTGATAATAAAAATATCTTTAATATTTAGCCAAGTTCCTGTACTAGCTTACAGAAATAGAGTGAAAATAAATAATCATGATAGTGGTAAGAAACCAAGGAAGTATACGCCTACTTCCTCTCTGTAGTAATAAGGTTTATTTTTCACATTTCAGTTTAAATTCTTTCCTTTCCTGAGTTTTTCGAATTCAACCTTTTTTGGTTTTGTTTTGCTTTGTTTTTTTTAATCCTCTGAATCTGCAGCCCTAAGTTTTGTCTTCCTGAACATTCTCCAGAACCGGCCCGCATGTCTTCACTCCACAAGAGAAGGGCTTTCTGCTGTAGGGACACATGTGCTCACTGGGGACATGGCTGAAAGGGGAAGAAAGTGAGCCCAACTGAGGGGGCTCAGTCCACCCTTCAGAGGAATTAGCTACTCTAGGAAAATGCGTACAACTCCTCCACTTTGGAAATGCCTCAAATGACCCATGGAGAGGTAGGTGGGGAGGAAGGAAGTTTTCTCAAAAGGAATTAGGGCATAAACAGTGTAATGATAATGATGACTTTCCCTGCCTTTTTGCACAAATTACCCTAGAGGGAGAAATGTAGAAGTAGATGCAAAGGAGTCTGGCTTTAAAGTCAAGGGTCCATTGTCTATAACTGAGTTGAATCATAACTGTTGTTCCCCCCACCCCCATAGTAACTGGGTTAATTTTAAAGCCTTCACTTACATTGTTAGCCTTCCTAAAGAAAAGCTCATGCATTCCAAAGTCTGAAAAATTTAAGAATGTGTGTTCCTTTTAAAACATATGTCTTTCTCCTTAACAAAAGAGGGAGGAAGCAAGCAACACACAGAATGATAAAAATGACTCTAAAGAAAACCAGTGAGGTAAAACAGGAGACTGGAAAATGTTGAGATTCTACTTCTATGGATTTACAATGCGACTTTGGGCAAATCCCTGAAATTCTCTGCCTCAGTTTTATCATTTAAAACATGAGGATAATGATCTTTCTCAGAAGGTGATACATGATTTATCCAGTCTTTTTTTTTATAATGTTCTTTTTTTTTAATGTTTTATTTATTTCTAGGAGACAGAGAGAGAGACAGTGTGAGCAGGGGAGGGTCAGAGAGAGAGGGAGTCACAGACTGAAACAGGCTCCAGGCTCTGAGCTGGCAGTCAGCACAGAGCCCGACGCGGGGCTCGAACCCACGAACCGTGAGATCATGACCTAAGCGAAAGTCGGTTGCTTAACCGACTAAGCCACCCAGGCGTCCCTGATTTATCCAGTCTTAACGAATGCTAGTCAAGCACTTCATGGCAAAAAAAAAAATTGTATATATATATATATATATATATATATATATATATATATATAATTTAACAGTAAATGGTGCTCCAAATTGCTGAAGTCCATTGGAAATATTCTGCTGGAATCTATAAGCATTTAACTAAATATTATTAAATGCCTACAGAACACATGCACAAGTTTTAGCTCTTAATACCCTCTAGAGATGGCAAAAAATAATTACCTCAAGATTAAACTAAAACCTAACACACACTGGAAATTTTGGTTTACACTGGGGCCAAGGAGGGAAGCCATGACACACAAAACTTAGTTTTGTGTGTAAAATTTAAATGTACTTAAAAATATTAGGAAAGGGGAATATTTAGGTCCTGGGGCCATTCTCTGGTTTTATTTGGTAATAGTTTACTTGGCTGCCCTTCAAAAAGAGAGCAAAAAATAAAGAAAAGAATCCATAAAACTATGCAACCACAGAGTATTTCCTTCTGAGTCTCAAGACTATTTTGAAAAAAAGGTACTGATATGACTTCAGTGTTTGTCCCCCCACAAAATTCATATATTGAAATCTTAATGCCTGGTATGATGGTTTTGGGGTGGGGTCCTCTGGGAGGCACTTGGGACGTGGGGGTGGAGCCCTTATGAATGGGATTAGTGCCCTTATAAAGGAGGCCCTGGAGAGCTTCTCTCGACCTTCTGCCATGTGATGACCCAAGAGAGAAGGTGGCTCTTTGCATCCTAGGAAACAGCCTTCATCTGAAACCATCTTGATCTCCATCTCCCAGCCTCCGGAACTGTGAGAAAAAAATTTCTGTTGTATGTAAGTTACTCAGTCTGTGGCATTTTGTGCTCGCATTCGCAAATGGACTAAAACAGGTATTTATATGAAATAGGACATTTCACAGCAAGTCAATTGCTGATAATCAGTTCTGCTCTGTAGATTAGCAATGTTGACAATATCTGTAACCACATAGCTTGGCTAAATAAGAACTAGTGAGCAATCTTAGTCTGAAAGTTCTCCTTGGGCTGTAATCCTTTCTTTAGAAAAGCTGTTTTATGGGTTTAGGCAGCCATGATGGCAGTTCCCATATATGATCATAAGGGTGCAGTTTTTTCATTGATATAACTTCTGGAGCATAAAGCAGTTAGCACACAGCTCAGAAATCTACTAGCAACAAATACTGAAGTGTCTACCAGCTCATGCTGTATCATTTTTTTTTTAAGCCTCAAACCATGAAAAACAATTGTATTTAGCAATTCCTTTGAGAATCTGTTGAAGAGGTGGTGGAGAAGGAGAATGTACATCTTGTGTGGGATTCCAAATACACCAGCAGCTCATAACTAAGAGATTTTTCTGTAGCCCTTTCTTTGGAATCTCAATGGAGAACATTAATTCTTATTATCAATTATAATGTTAAACAGCCCATGCTTTCAAATTTTTTGTCGCTTAGGTAATGTGTAAGTTGACTCAAATCATTGCAGTTTTCTAGAGCTCTGGCCTCCAAAGTAATAGGTAAGGAATAATAGACAGGCATATAGGAAAAAAAAAATGAAAATTTTTGTTTATATTTGTTTTTATATCATTCTTTTAAAACTCCATCTTTTGTATGTTTATGATGTCTAGACTATAATTGTATATTTAAGTTTTTTAATGTATAGAATACATTGCTTGAGAATTGTAGGTATATGATTAAAATATAAACATTCAGATGCTATAGATTTTTTTCAATGGAACTACTTCTGTTTTAGTTTTGGCTGACACTTCAAAAGGTTTCTAAAAATAAGGAAATCCAAACAGCAAAATATGGCAGGACAAATAATTTCACACTCACATACACAGAATTGCTAACTGGCTCTGTAGTCTGTAGCCTCGAGGTTATTAAAGGGTTGATGACAAGCTGAGAAGCAACAGTCAGCCATGGCAACTTTTCTCCCTACTTCCATGGGGAAGAAGGAGAATTTGCTTCCTTCCTATGAAGCTGGGTGAGAGGAATTTCAAGGAGACCGCTTTGTATTCTGGATTTTTATCCACTGTGACTTGGAGGACATGGTGAATTGATGTCTGAATCATGCCTGCAAAAATATTTAAGACTTTGATACTTGACAAATATGATGTAGCAAGTATCTCAAAACTCTATCAAAAACTGGCCAGTAATAGGTTAAAACAATGTATTCCAGAGGTGAACACAGGTCTAATTTTCCCTGAGGAATCTTCTGTGCTCCCAGGTCTCAGGCACCCCCACATACCAGGCCACATCGGTTTGGTTTGAGAGATGCTGTTAGACCGCCCTGCTCTGTTAATGCTTCCTTCCCTTCCCAGAGGGTAATAGATGGCTCTTTTAGGCCAAAATCAGCCCAGATCTGATTTATCTGTCTTTCAGACTGAAACAAACAGTTCCTCCTTGTGTCTGCTCATGCATTTGCTAAAGTTCACAGACTTTGTCAGGGGACTCTAGAAGTCCTGTAGCTTTGTCTCTAAATTAGATTCTCCTTGTCTCATGGCCCTTTTGTCCAAGTCTGGATGTTTCCAGGGACAGCCTTCTCTAGACAACTCAACCAAAAAATCACACAAAGGCCAGAGCTACGGAGAGACAGGCTAATGGGGTTGAATTTCAGCTGGAATGCATCCCCTGTTGCACAGAGTTGTGCTGATGCTAGGGTAACAATTACTAGATGAGTATTAATAGCAACAATAATAGTATTGTAAATAGCTGCTTTTAAAACTGATAAGGACATTAAGAAAAGAGACCATTGGAATTAAAAATATATAATCATTAAAAAATAAAATCCAAAGGAAAAGTTTAATAGCAGATTGCATAAGGCTGAAAAGAGAAAGAATGAATTATGTTATGTGTATGAAGACATTATTCAGGAGACAGCAGAGAGACAAAGAAATAGAAAGTATGAGCAAAGATTTTAAGAGACTAGAAGGTCAGAAATTTCCAGAAGTCACTTACCAGGCATTTCAAAGAAAAAGAGAATTTGTGGGGCGCCTGGGTGGTTCAGTCGGTTAAGCGACCGACTTCAACTCAGGTTATGATCTCACGGTTTGTGGGTTTGAGCCCCACAGCCAGCTCAGAGCCTGGAGTCTGCCTTCGGATTCTGTAACTCCCTCCTTCTCTGAAACTCCCCTGCTCATGCTCTCTATCTCTCTCTCAAAAATAAGTAAAACATCAAAAATTTAAAAAAAACAAAAAACAAAAAGAGAATTTGAAAAAATGGGAAAGGAAAGAGGATATTAAAATGTGTAATAGGTGATCATTTTCAAGAATTGTTCAAAGACAAATCCTCAGTTTCAGGAACTCAGAAAATTTCAAGCAGAATAAATATAAAAGAAATTGACCTATATATACATTATAGTGAAATGTAGACAGACTACCAAAAATAGAGAGATGATATTGACAGTAGACAGGTTTTTTTAAAAAATCACACTCAAAAGTATAACAATCTGAAAAATAGGTGATTTCTCAAAGGTAACATTGGAAGCCAATAGAGTAAATCAATATCTTCAAAGTGCAGACAGAACTACCAACCTAGAATTTTATATTCAGAAACACTTTTAAGAGCAAGAATGAGATACATTTTCAGATCAAAAAGAACAGAAAGTTCACCACCAAAACATCTCAAAAACATTTAAAGGACCTATTTCTTTAAAAAAGATTTTTTTAACATTTATTTATTTTTGAGAGACAGAGAGAAACAAAGCATTAGTGAGGAAGAGGCAGAGAGAGGGAGACACAGAACCTGAAGTAGGCTCCAGGTTCTGAGCTGTCAGCGCAGAGCCCAGCGTGGGGCTTGAACTCACGAACCATGAGATCATGACTTGAGCTGAAGTTGGTGCTTAACCAACTGAGCCATCCAGGCACCCCAAAAGGACCTATTTCAAGAATAGCCAAAATGAAAGCAGAGAGGAGACCTAGGACACAAGATGTTACAGTGAATAAATTAAATGAAAAATGCCCATAAATCTGTACATTGATGCTATGAAGCAAAAATAGTAACACTGAATATGGTGGCTAAAAAGTCAGATAGAAGATAGGATTCAATGTCACAATGCACCATGTCACATAGATCTCAAGAACAAGACTAGTGATAAACATCCTAAGAATTGTTCATTTCTAAAAAGAGGGACATTGTGCACTTTTACTTTAGCATACATTTAACTAAATAGGTTAAATTTAAATAAAGAACATTTTTCATCTTACTTGGGAGAAGAAAAAGAATAGAATAAGGGGGAAAAACGACTTCAACTAAGAATTGAAAGAGAGTAGCAAAAAGAAAACACAATCAAAGAAGCAGGGTAGATAAGATAGTAGCAATAAATATGAATAAGTCATATTTATTTTTGTTAAAAGATACAGACTATCAGAATGGATACAAGGGAGAAAGGATGGATTAGAACTACTTTTAGAAAATAAAGAGGAAGACTCCCTAACATTCTATAAGGCTAATTTACTCTTCTTTTTAAAAAAGGGAAAAGAAAAAAAAGCTTTATTGAGATATAGTTAACATAACATATAATTTACTCACTTAAAGTATACAATTCAATGGTTTCCATTGTATTTACAGGTATGTGCATCCATCACTGTCAATTTTAAAATAGCTTTTCATCATCTCAAAAAGAAACTCCCACAGGTGCAGAGAACAGATTGGTAATTGCCAGAACTGGGTGATGGGCAGTGAGCAAAATAGGTGAAAGTGGTGAAAAGATTATTTCCAGTTATAAAATAAATAATTCCTAAGGATGTAATGCACAGCATGGTGACTACAGTTAATAATACTATATTGTATATTTGAAAGTTGCTAGGCAAGCACATCTTAAAAGTTCTTATTACAAGGAAAAATGTTTAACTATATATAGTAATGGCTGTTAACAAGACTCATTGTGATAATCATTTTGCAATATATGAATATATCAAATCATTATGCTGTCAGCTGAACCTCATATAATGTTTTATGTGAATTATATCTCAGTTATGTATATATTGATATATATAAATTTTATATAGTTGTTTATGTATATAGTTTTGTCCTTTTCAATAATGTTTTGGCTACTTATTTATTTGAGAGAAAGAGGGAGAGTGCTCACGGTGAATGGGAGCAGAAGGAGAGAAAGAGAATCCCAAGCAGGCTCCATGCCACCTGTGGGGCTCCACCCCCGATCATGACTTGAGCCAAAATCAAAAGCCCAACACTCAACCCACTAAGCTACCCAGGCACCCCTGTTTTGTCTATTTTAGATCCTTTGAGTTTTCATATATATGTATTAGAATTAGCTTGGCAATTTCTTTGAAAAATCCTAATAAGCCTTGATTTGAAATTATGTCAAATCTATAGATAATTTGTCTAGAGCAATTACCTTAAAAATAATGAATCTTCCAATCAGTGATATACTGGTAAATGTTTAATAATGGACTCTCTGGGATGGTATAGGGTGGGACATTGATTCATAGCATGTCTTAATTTCTATAACAAAAAATTTCCATCATGATTGATATCAAGCTACTAACATAATGTCATTAAATTTGGAGTCAGGAATAAATGTTCACAATTCTGTATTTTGAGTCATTGTGAACCCTCTCTAGCTCAACATTACTTTCAATCTGTGAGCATGGCATTTCTTTTAATTTATTTATCCTTGTCATTTCTCTAAAAATACTTTGTAGTTCTCATTATTATTGTCTTGCAAATCTTTCATTGGATTTATTTCTAAATAACTGATAAGTTTATTCTTTTTGTTTTTTTAAATTTATTTCTAGGAGAGAGAGAGAGAGAGACAGCATGAACGGGGAGGGTCAGAGAGAGAGGGAGACACAGACTCTGAAACAGGCTCCAGGCTCTGAGCTGGCAGTCAGCACAGAGCCCGACGCGGGGCTCGAACCCACGACGCGGGGCTCGAACCCACGAACCGCAAGATCATGACCTAAGCGAAAGTCAGACGCTTAACCGACAAAGCCACCCAGGCTCTCCTGATAAGTTTATTCTATTATTAGTAGCATTATCATTACTATTATTTTACCTTTTTTTGGTGGCATAAAGGAATAAAATGAGCTTTTATAGAAGTTGAGGATATGAAGCAACTGGAACTTTGGTATATTGCTCATGGCTGTGGGCAATGATTGAACTGCCTCGGAGACTAGTTTGCAGTGTGTTAGGAAGTTAAATTTCTATCTCTCCTATTAAACAATCCTACTTTAATTATTACCCAAAACAAATGAAAAATACGGTCACAAAAAATACTTCTATAAGAATATTTATAGATTTTCCCACAGTAGCAAACTCGGGATACAATCTAAATAGGCATCAATAAAAAAAAAAAGAATAAACAATTTAGGATTTATGAAACAATAGAATCCCCCTAAACAAGGAAAGCAATGAGCTACTCATATACTAAACAAACAATAGGAGTCAATCTCAAAAACAAAAGACACAAAAGGTACTCTGATTTTGTTTACTTTCAACTCAACAGCAGGCAAAATTAATCTATGATGCTAGTAATCAGAAGTGTTTGCCTTTGGGTGGTGGGTTGGATTTGACTGAAAAAGTGCAAATGAGGACTTTCTCTATTGGAAATAGTTTATATCTTGTTTTGTGTGAGGGTTACATGGGTGTGTACATTTGTTAAAATGAACCAAAGGGAGCCTTTTAATTCTGCACTATTTATTTTGTACAAATTGTACCTCATCAGATCAGCTCTAGGTGACTTACTCTTTTAAAAATAGTTTCTTAATGTAATGAGAAACACGACAGCAAATAATGGACATACAAACAAACAAATAAACAAACCTGAAAAGCAAGTGGGATGCTTAACTTTATGTGTCAACTTGGTGAGACCATGGTATCCAGATAGTGAAACATTATTCTAGATGCTTCTGTGAAGACATTTTTTAGACAAGATTAACATGTAAGTCCCTGTTGACTCTGACTAAATAGATTATGCTCCATAACATGAATGGGCCTCGTCCAATCAGTTGAAGGCCTTAACAGAAAAAGACTGACCTCCCCAGAAGAGGAAGTTCTCCCAGCAGAAAGCCATTGGATCAAACTGAAACTCTCCCATTGGTCTCCAGTTTGCTCTCCTACCTGCAGATTGCAGACCTGATAAGCCCTCATACTCATGTGAGCCAATTCCCTAGAATAAATCTCACTATACACATATTATTGGCTCTATTTCTCCAGGCAACCCTGACTGATATATCAGGTGATACAAAGAACCCAGAAAAGTAGGGGAACACTAAGACCAGCTTTTATTTTAGGCTGCTGCTTGGTGAAGGAGCTGTTTTGACGTGGTCCTTTAAGTTTGTGTGGCTTCTTTGGCTCTGGAGAAAGGAAGCATAGTACAGGGCCTGCCCAAAGTAAGGAGCCTAATAGGAGTCTCCCCACATAAATCTGGGGCTCCAAAAGTTAATGACCTCCACATCAGGAACTGCAGGGAAATTGCCTCAAACGTTGGCATTTAGAATCGAGGAGGAAGAAAACATCTGCCCTGGGAATTTGTAAACAGCTAGCCCTCATGGGAGTTTGCAACCTGAATTCCTAGTACTTGGATGAGCTGAATGAAACCCTTGAGCTAGAATTTAGTATAAAGTGATTCCAGGCTCCTAGGATTCCCAAGGTGTCCGGCAAAAATACAAACCATTTTGGCGGAACTCGCTTCAACACAGACCTCAAAGAAATTACAGTATTAAAGGTCCAAAAAATTTGGTCATCAAAAAGGAAAAAGAAAGAAAAACTAAAGCGAGCATGCCACACAAAACAAGCCACAATTAAACAGAATCAGCAAAAACGGACATCGGAGTCAAATGCAAAAAAAAAAAAAAAAAAAAAAAAAAAANAAAAAAAAAAAAAAAAAAAAAAAAAAAAAAGATAATGGAATTATCAGACACAGAACAATATAAGTACATGTTAATTTTTTAAAAAAAATAAGAGGCTGAAAATATAAGTGAAGTAAGAGAGAATAAAAGGATCAAACATTTATTTAAGAATAAACTTCTGGAAATGAAAAAGAAAGTTATTTTAAATTATTTAAAATTATTTAAATTATTTAAATTAAAATTATTTAAATTAAATTTAAAAACTGTAAAATTAGAAAACTTGGGGAACTGACATGTGTTATAGACTGAATGTTTGTGTTCCCCCATAGTTCATATGTTGAAATCCAACCCCCCAATGTGGGGAGGTGTGGCCTTTGGGAGAGGATTCAGATTAAATGAGGTCACAAGTGGGGTGCCTGGGGGGCTCACTCAGTTGAGCTTCTGACTTCTGTTCAAGTCATGATCTCACAGTTCATGAGTTCGAGTCCCCTGTGGGACTCAGTGCTGACAGCTCAGAGCCCGGAGCCTGCTTCAGATTCGGCATCTCCCTCTCTCCCTGCCTCTCCCCTTGCTTCCTCTCTGTCTGTCTCTCTGTCTTTCTCTCTCCCAAAATTAAAAAACATTAAAATTTATAAAAATGAGATCACGAGGGTGGAGTTCTCATTGATGGGATGCGTGTCTTCATAAGAGTAAAGAGAAAGCTTGCTTCCCTTCTGCCCTCTGCTATCTGAGGACATAAGAGAAAACTGCACATCTTACCCAGAAGAGGGCTCTCATTAGATCCTAAATTTGCTAGCACCAGGACCTGGGATTTCCAGGCTCAAGAAACATGAGAAATAAACTTCTATTGTTTATGAGCCATCCAGGCTACCATGTTTTGTTACAGCCGCCCAAACAGACTAAGACAATGTAAAAACAATACGAACACCCCTCAGAGTTCCATAAGAAGATAAAAGAAGAAAGCATCGGAACCTTATATATTCTTTTATTTATTTTTGACTTTTGAGGCTAACAATGAGTCACTCTGATTCCTGGTAGAGAATCATAATAATTGTGAAAGTTGGTTTTAGAAAGAAACCATACTTATTTCTCAAAGTCGATAATAGTGGAACACATTTATTTACAATGATTGAATGAAAGTGATAATGAGCATGCAGATTCAGAGCTCAAAAATTCAAAGAAATTTCTCAAAAAATATTATATATTAATACTTGTATGTGTTTTTATTTACCACATCTTTTTTATCAATGAAATTTACCTTAAAATAGTCTTAGAAATGTAGATGACATCAAGAAAATGTTATGAAATTTAAATTTCCTGAATTTGCAAAACCCTAAGCTCCCTTTACACTAATTTTAAATTGATTTATTAGATTTATTTTCTTTACAGCATGGTGAGTAACTTTCTTGTTAAAGTTGTAAAGACTCAGATTCACAAGACAAACCCACTTAAAAAGAACAAGTCAGACACTCAAATTTGGAGTCCTGCATCCCATCAATTCTTTTCGTCTTAAGCCTAAATGTCTTATTTATAAGGAAGGATTATGAAATGAAACAATGATCACAATAAATGATATTGCGATTTTATTAGAAAACACTCCCTTATATACACAAAGCGATGAGATTTTTATGGGTGTCTTCATGTTCCATGTTAGCAAAAGGCTCTATTCTTTCCTTAAAAATTTTTTTCTAATGTTTATTTATTTTTGAGAGAGAGACAGAGTGCGAGCAGGGGGCAGGCAGAGAGAGAGGGAGACACAGAATCTGAAGCAGGCTCCAGGCTCCTAGCTGTCAGCACAAAGCCTGTTGCAGGGCTCGAACTCACAGACTGTGAGATCATGACCTGAGCTGAAGTCAGATGCTTAACTGACTGAGCCACCTAGGCTCCCTCAAAAGGCTTTGTTCATGAGGAACTAGCTTTAAGGTAGTTTATTTAAGAGCTAAAGATTACAAAGTGCCTCACTCAATGTTAAAATCACTCCTTTAAGCAGCCTGTATAGAAATTATCAATACTATGTTATGGACCAATGAAGCCTAGGACATGGGAAAGAGGCCACTACTTAATTACTGTTAGTAGATTCATTGTCAACATACTTGGCACAACCCCAATCTTGAAAATTATAAAAGCAAAATAGATGTATTGCAGAATGTTGAATCTGCAGACATTATTAAGAGTGCTCAGTTCAGAGCACTAATTAGAAGTCCTCAAGAGAAATGCTTTCTAGAACATTATTAGTTCCACAAAGACATGCCAAAACAAACTATGGAGTGTGAAATATTGAAAGTAATACATGAATACTTTAAACAAGGTATTAAACAAGTACTGTGTATATTCTGTATTGATGATACAGCTGAAAAGACAGGAAGGTACAAAGGCTTTGTGTCAAAATACTTTGGGAGCTCTGCGAGCCAACATTGTTTCACTGAATGTTTCTACATATAAACACTTGTGTCATCAAAACAGCAAGTAAATTAATATATTTTAGATTACTTTAGCTCCATGTAAAACAATTGAGTAGAAAGTTTCTGGATGTCCTTTGAAGAATGCCTGGTGTTATCTAGAAGACACTTCTGTGTTGTCTGATTCTATGAAGTCTACTTTTTGTCCATTTTGCAACTTTGTAGAGATAAAAGTTATGTGTAGAGCACTGACAGTTGATGAAGATGTTTCTGGTAAAAGGTTATGCAGATGGTATTGTTCATACAGATGTGAATAAGCTTCGTGTCTTAGAGATATAGATTTCTTCCCACATGGAAGAGATTATTTCAAATATTACATGTCATTGTCCTTTGACTCTTGATCAGTGTGCATCTATTAGTAAATTCATTTCAGCATCTTGATTGCCTGTCCGTGATTCTGTCCTTTGGATTCTACTTTGAATTTATTTTAACATTGTACTGGCTCTCTCATTAATTAATATATAAAGTCTTTGATACATATTCATTTTATAGTCTTATGAGAGTCACAATTTCACCTTTTTTAAAAAAAATCTTCTAATGATGGTAATATGTTCCAGTTTTTCATTAAAAAATTTAAAAAATATATTTTACCTGTATTCTGTTACATTAATTAAACAATGAGACCATTAGACTGAGATGGTTTTAATTCCTTAGCAACCTATGTAAGCAAACCAAAACTTAAGCCTTTAAATTTTTTAATATTTATTTATTTCTGAGAAAGAGGAAGAGACAGAGCATGAGCAGGAGAGGGGCAGAGACAGAGGGTGACACAGTATCGGAAGCAGGCTCCAGGCTCTGAGCTATCAGCACAGAGCCCTAAGTGGGGCTCAAACTCACAGACCACAAGATCATGACCTGAGCCAAAATCAGATGTTCAACCAACTGCACCACATAGGTGCTCCAAAATCTAAGCCTTTAGATGCTTCAAAGTTAACTCAAACCCAAGAGCAACTTTCCGCAAATAGCCCACTAGGCTTTCCCCCAAAATGCAACAGCTTCACCTATAGTCAATCAAATAATTTCCTTGCTTGGCTTCTGTATCCTCTCTATGAAAGTCTTTCTCCTAGCTCCTGAGAGTGAAGAACTCCTACCTACTATCGGTTTGGCCCTGCCCGAATAGAACTGATTTTTGCTTAAAATCTTAAAATTTTTAGTCTGCCTGAGTTAGTCTTTTAACATTCCAACATGTAATAGTTTTCATAATATTTGTATTTTATCTTTATCATGTTTATAAGATAAAATAAAAGTATAATGGAATTCATTTCACCAAGCCCCATAGATGAAGGGTGACCTTACAATTTTTTGTTCAAACTAGGATTTTTTGAAAGTGCATCAGTCACTGCTAATAATTATGCTGGCAAGTAGGAAAGAGTCCTGGACAAATGAATAATGTCCTGGACAAACTAGAATGTATGGTCGTATCACATATAAAATCCCTCAATTCCTTCTAGGTTATAGCAACATGCCACACAAATATATTTTTTATGTGTGCCATGATGTGAAAGTTTTGAGAGGTGCTGCTGTATAACTTTACAGGATATGAACACGCTATCTTTATTTTTCTGTCGGCAAGGATTTAAATTCTTCTCAAATTTGTGCTTTACAGTGAATCCTGCTAAGCCCATTTCCACACATGCCTCCTTGTATGCTCATGGGAGAGTTTCCCTACAGGATATACTGAGGAGTATTCAACTGACTGTGTTCAACTTTTCAAGGAGTCTCCAATTTGTTTTCCAAAAAAGTTGCACTGATAGCCACACACCAGTGTTAGAAAAGTTCTATATTTCCACATCTTTTCCCACACTAATATAATAATAATAATATTAGACATGTTAATGTTTGTTGCTTTAGTGAGTGTGAAATGTTATCTCACGGTTTTTATATGTCTTTCCCTAACCATAGTGAGCTATGCATTCCAAGTATGTGTTGCCCATGCCTGTTGTGTATGTGGAATACCTATTTATTTGTTTGGGTTATTTTCTTTTGGCCTATTTTGCTTATCATTTTCTAATTCATTTGTAGAATTTGTTCAAATGTCTTTAGAAGTAACATTTTTAAATCATGTTTGCTGCAAATATCTTACCCCAGCTTAAAATCCTTCTTTCTTTTCTTTTTAAAAAATTTTTAATGTTTATTTATTTTTGAGATGGAGAGACAAAGAGAGACAGAACATGAGTGGGGGAGGGGCAGAGAGAGAGAGGGAGACACAGGATCTTGAAGCAGGCTCCAGGTTCCGAACTGTCAGCTAGGAGTCTGATGCAGGGCTCAAACCCATGAACTGCGAGATCATGAACTGAACCTAAGTCAGACACTTAACTGACTGAGCCACCCACATGCCCCTAAAATCCTTCTTTATTTTTGGATTTTTGGATATGAAGAAGGTTTTAGGTTTGATGTTATCAAGTGTGTGTTTTCAATATGGTTTGTGCTTTTTGTATCTTAAGAAATGCTCTCACATCCTGAATTAATAAAAATATTGTCTCATGTTGTCTTTGAAAATTTCAGAATTTGTTTTTGTATTTCAAGGTCTTTAAGCAAGATGGGATTGAGCTTTGTAAGTAAGATGTGATTCTAATTTTTTTAATGTTTGTTTATTTATTTTGAGAGGGACAGAGAGAGAGCTCCAATGAATAGGGGAGGGGATGAGAGAGAATCCCAAGCATGCTCTGCACTGATAGCAGAGAGTCTGACATAGGACTCAATCTCATGAACTGTGAGATCATGACCTGAGCTGAAATCAAGAATCAGATGTTCAACCAACTGAGCCACCAGGTGGCCCAGATGTGATGCTAATTTTAGACCTTTTCCCTCATATTAATAATCAGTTATTCCATTTCCACTTATTTTATTGCTCATCCTTTCCCCACTACCTCAAAGGTCAATTTTGCTACCAATCAAGTTTCAAGGTGTATGTATTTATACCTGTGTGCTCTGTTCCACTAGTGTATTTGTCTTTCTTTAAGGCAATTATGCCCAGTCTTACAATAATTTTATAATGTACTTTGACATCTGGAAGGACAAGCCCCTCCATCTGGCTCTCCTTCAACATCTTGGTGAGTATCCTCAAAACTTTGATAACCCACATAAATTTTAGGGCACCTTTGTCAAATTCCTTACAAAATAGTTCTGAGATAGTATAGGAAATTTTGCCAAATTTATAGCTCACTATGGGATACACTGATATATTTAGGATATTAACACTTGCTATATTAATGAACCTGGCATATTACTCCATTTATTTTGACATTTTTAATTTTATTTCAATAAAACTCTATCTTCTATTCCAAAAAGGTTATGCATACATTGTGTAGGATTAATTCCCAGCTACCTTATGTTTTTTGAGGCCATTGTGCATGCTATCACTTTTGTAAGATTACATTTCCTAATTCTCATTTGCTATGTTAAAATCAAAATTGACCTTTGTATGTTGATCATGTCCAGTAGTCTTGCTGAACTCTCATTAAGTCCAAGAGCAAGAGAGATAGAAACTGTATTTTTTTTCCCTTGTAGCAAAGATCTGAGATGTGATCTGCACATATTAGACTTGAAACGTGGAGCCAGCATATCATTACAGAGCCACATATCCAGTGTGCTCGCCACTTGGGCTGATGAACAGCTAAAAAGGAAGACAAAGGCAAGAGTCTGTTACAGTAGCTGAAAGTTCCAGAGTCTGAACCCTGGCTTCAGGGGTCTCTAAAGGCACTTTGCTGGTGCAGATCATGGGAGAAGTAGCTTGATTCTGGAACCAACAAAAGTCAGGGCAACTTTTGATTCAGCAAGGGATTTCTTGTTCCTAAAAAATATTACTTACCAATGTGCCTTCAGAAAACTGTGGTTAATTTTAATAGTCCTAAAACATCAAATAGAATCAATGGATTAAAATACACCTCCCCAGCAAGAAATAACCGAAGAACCAACAGTTTTGCATGCTAATTTGTTAAACACACAAGATAAAAATAATAATTCCAATCATGTGTAAATGTTTGCAGTCAAGTAAAAAGTGATTTCCAATTCACTTTGTGATACTAGTACAAGGTTAATATTGAAACCATCAAGGGTAGTGTGAATGAGGAAAAATAAATGTCACTTTTCCTTTTGCCCATGACCTTTGCCATATAGGTAGGCATACATAGAGGAGGCTGGACCAATGTTGGACAAGTTCAGACGGGCAAGCTTCCTTTGCCAGTTGGTAGATTTTTCTATGTCACCAGTTCATGTGTGGCCTTTCGAGAAATCCCAGGTTAATGTGAAACTTTCAGTTCCATCTCCCATCTTGTAGGGAACCAAGCATTACCTCTCATGCCTTCTGCTGTTAAAACAAAATGAAAACCAACCAACTAACCAACTAACCAATAAAATTGGCAAAGCTCTCAGGGTAACTGTGGCTTTCAAATTCATTTAACAGTTTATGTTTATGACTCTTGAAGATTTCATTTAAAAAAAAAAATAAAACTGAGGACGCATGGGTGGCTCAGTCGTTAAGTGTCCGATTTATCTCAGGTCATGATCTCACAGTTCATGGGTTTGAGCCCCACATTGGGCTCAGTGCTGATAGTGCTTAGGATTCTCTCTCTCTCTCTCTCTCTCTCTCTACCTCTCTTTCTGATCTCCCTCCACTTTTGCTCTCTCTCTCTCTCTTTCAAAATAATAAATAAACTTAAAAAAAAATCTGATTCCTAAGCTCCACTCCAAACCAATTAAATGCTTTGGAGTGGGTCCAAGTGACCTTATCTTTTAAAATCCCATCAGAATACTTTAATGGGAAGCCAGGGTTGAAAGTTTTAAGGTTAGCAAATGCAAGGACAAACATTGCTTCTCCCGACATTATGTTATCAAAATAAGAAACTGCGAAGGCTGGTTAGCAATGTGGAAGAATCAGGAAGCATAAACCAAGTGACAGCATCATCCTAGGATTTATAATAATCAATGTAAACTAGGGCCGCATTCCAAATCAACTGAATCAGAATGTTGTGATGTGGGTGATATTTATCAACATATTCTCAGGTGAGTCTAACATGGAGCCAAGACTCTTAGGTGCAATGCAGATATAACAAAAACAACACAGTAATACTGGGATTTTTAAGACATGTTTCAGCCAATGAGATTATCTCTTGAGTCTAGGGTCTCTAGAAGGTGCAGCTTTCCCTTGTTGGGAAGAAACATAGCTACAGTCAATCAATATTAGAATAAGTTCATCTTAGGGAAAAACATGAAGATTTAAGAAGGACAACTTGGCCCAAAGCAAGATTTTCCTCTTCTCCTTGAGGCCCAAGATAGTGATCCTCAACTCCAAGACATGAAGATACCTCAGCACCAGTGGTCTGGACAGCAAAGTGGTAGAAAAACAATTTTGTAAGAAATTCTGCAGTCTGATTCACTCTGTGGGTTCTGAAAGCATTCATCCTGGGTAACATGAAAAGTAGACGCTTTCTGACTTTCCCATGTCCTAGCCAAAGAGACAGAGTTTAACTCGGATTATTTATTTATTTTTCCATGAAAGACAATCATGGAGATCCCATCTTCCCTTAGATCACTCTGCACCTTTTTCTTCCCAGGCCAGAGAGTCACCAAAATGTAAATATGAGTGAGGGGCAAGGAATGAGCACAACCCCTGTCCCTGAGATGTGACTGACTTCTTGATCAATCTGCAAGTGTTTCTAGAGCCTTCAAAACACTCCATTTCCACTTTAACTTTTATACCTTCCCTTCTCCAAACACATTTTCCCTCTACAGATCTCTCTTCCTGCCTCCTTCCCTCCCTCCCTCCTTCCCTTCCTTCCTTCCTTCCTTCCTTCCTTCCTTTCTTTCTTTCTTTCTTTCTTTCTTTCTTTCTTTCTTTCTTTCTTTCTCTCTTTTCCAATGGGCCAAAGAAAAAAACTGGCTCAGCAGTAAGTTCAATAGGAAAAGTTTGCTGATGGTATGACTGAATGTAAATGTTCATTCAAAAGCAGTTTGAAATTTACTTTGGATTTATGCCTACACAAAAATAAATAAATTTGATTTAATAAATTTGGAAATATGAATTTTCTGCTGCACTCTGAAGGAGGCAGGTTGGGCCGGGTCAGTTCTATTTGTAGTTCAATAATTGGGGCTAATTCTGGCTTGGCTCAGCACAATCGCAGTGCTAGAGTGTTCGGAACTGCTCCACATTTCTGTTTAGGGGCCAAAGTGAAAAGAAAACATGTGCCCAGCTTGAATTCTACATTGCAGAATCATAATGTCACAGCACCCAGAGGAAGAACTATAAACAGAGAAAGAGAAGGGGTGGGGGGAAGAATGAGACTGAGTTTGGAAGGCAGTTAAAAAAAAGGCTGGTCTTCCCTTTGCTCCGGTCTTTTTTTATCTTTTTATTTTTTTTTTAAATCTTTTAAGACAGAGAATAAGAAGGGAAGGGGTAGAGGGAGAGGGAGATAGATGATCTTAAGCAGGCCTCACACCCAGTGCTGAGCCCTAGGCAGGACTTGATTCCCCAACCCTGAGATCATGACTTGAGTTGAAATCAAGACTCAGACATTCAATCCACTGAGCCACCCAGGTGCCCCTGCTCCAGTCTTCTTAAATGGGTTAATTCTAATTAGTTCAAAATGCATCCACTGAAGAAATAAACATTAAGATATACTAAAATCTATGAGAGAGAGAGAGAGAGAGAGATTGGGATCTGAGAATAGTTTTGCACTAAAAATTTGAGTTGGTTAAGATCAAGACTCAAAACTTGATATTAATGCACTTTAATTTTTACTGGAAGTAATGATTTTTAGTGCTCCACCAGATTAAGTTCAATTGGTTTATTTGTTTTGCTTATTTCTTTTAATCTTTTATTCTATATTACGGAGTATCGAGTATCTACTATGTAGCAGATGCTGTGACAGGCATTCCAAAAGCTGCAAAACCCTGTCTGGGACTGGAGTGGCCATCCAATCGCGTGGGGAGCCTACTGTGTCCCTGTGTTTTCTTGAAGTCCGTCTCTTCCCTGTCACTTTTTGATCCCTTTTGAGTTAAATTTGAGACGATCCTCGAATATCAGCCCTGATCTAGATGCTGACTACAGCGCCGGCTTGGTGCTTCACTTTCTGGCCTTCTCACTCTCCCTAAGTAATTAAGTTCCTTAATGATAACGAAGCATCATTACAATAATATTGATACCTGCTGTAATCACTGGCATTGTGGCTTTTCAATTTCCAGCATTTGCCTTGGATCAAGTAGCTGTGTGCTAATGCAACAGAAGGTCACCCGATGAAGGGGCTGATAGCAAGGAGGACAGTTCTACTTAGCATGCATGGAAGATTATGCGTTTCTGGCGTTGGAGAGCTAATCTTTCAAGTTGTCCTTTCCTGACTTTCCCTGCTTAATCAGCTTAATCTCATCTTCCCTCTTTTCTGATTACAAGGATTTTCTGCAGAAACCTTGCCTCCACAATAAAGACCATGTGGCAATTTATTCTCCTATTGATTTCAACATTTCTGTTCCTTTACCAATGAGCCACTAATGGGGGGGGGGGGAGATTGAAGAAGGTGGGGAAGGTGTGAGGGGGTTGGAGAAAGAAGAGCCAGAAGAGGGAGGTGGAGAGGGGAACAGAAAGTGAAAGCCCTTCCACACTTGGTTAGTAGCAAATCCACACACACTGGCTCTCCTAAATTCCTCGTAAGTGCACTAAGAGTAGATGTGACAACCACCCTGCAAAGTCTCTATAATGATTAGAGTTCATTGAAGACAGCTGTAACAACATGGGCTTACTTCCCATTTCTGTCCTGAAGAAACAGACAGAGTCACACCAGACAGACAGACACACACACGCACACACCACACCCCTTCTGAACTCAGAGACATTGTGTGTGTGTAAGAAGATGAATCACACCGCGACGCCCTTCTTCACGGATTTCATGGATTCTTCTCTCCTCTCCTGCCTGCCCGCCCGCTGGGAGGAGGGGTCAATGTTTTCTCGGGTCCTGAACACAGAGGGGACAAGGAGCCATATGCCAACAGAGGGGAAAAGACAGAAAAGTGGGGCTGGGAGGATCGTATTTCTAGAATGTTGGGAGCCAGCCCTGTGGGTATGCCCTTTGGGGTGCGCCTGTGGGCTGGCACAGCAGAGGTCCAGCGGACTCAGGGACAAGGTGGGAAACTCCGAAATACAGGAGGGCTGATGAGTGGATGGATTTAAAAAGCAGTTGTGCATTTCAGGTCAGATTTAAATATTACATCACCAACTGTTAGATTTAGGTGCGTGCTCTTGAAAGATTTGGAAGATTGGTCAGCATTTGTTTAGTCACATCACACCTGCTGGAAAATGGCACATTACAAAAATATAGGCAGTATTTTTTTTTCTTTAATAAGAAAGAGCTAAATACCTTTTTAGGTATTAAATTTGTGTGTGGCCAAATGAAACAGTCAGAAAACAGAAAGAGAGAGAGAGAGAGAGAGAGAGAGGAAGGAAGGAAGGAAGGAAGGAA
>NW_024080714.1:1329657-1399652 GCF_003009895.1 Hyaena hyaena | reverse complement strand
GAAAGAAAGAAAGAAAGAAAGAAAGAAAGAAAGAAAGAAAGAAAGAAAGAAAGAAAGAAAGAAAGAAAGAAAGAAAGAAAGAAAGAAAGAAAGAAAGAAAGAAAGAAAAAGAAAGAAAGAAAGAAAGAAAGAGGGGAATGGATGGAGGAAGAAAGGAAGGAAGGAAGAAAAGAAAGAAGGCATTTTTATAGGCGCTCACACTTCCTGGAGACCCAAATGACTTGCTTCTTTTAAAATTCTCTGTTTTCCCATTTGCTCTACTACAAACTGCAACAATTGTTACATGTTTAGTGAGCGCCCAAAACAGCTTAATTCTGCTACAGTTACACTCAGTTCTAAATATCATAAGCCTGTACATTTAAAACTGACCCAAATATTTGTCTCCTTAAATGGGCAATGGTGGGTTGGGGGTTACAAAGCCAAGTATTTTGCACAGTAAATATGCTGTATTTCCATGATCCCTAGTGGATCTTTGTACTTTCTCTTCAGGGTTCCTGGAGATAATGATATACTATAGCCGGCTCTAAAGAACATCTGTTTTAAGAACTGTGAACTTACAGGAGCCATTTGTGTGTCTGATCTATTCTTATTTTTTCCTTCCCATTTTGCACCTTTATATTTTTTCCATTGATCAAATCTATGCAAAATAAAGGGACTGAGAAAACACTAAACAGCCATAATTTCTTCTCTCTTCAAAAGGTTATCTGCCACCTTTCCTGTTAAATAATTCCGCTTGATATAAAACATGCAACTTTTTTCTTTTTTTTGTAAGCATGTGTTTCCCTTTCCCTTTGAATAGAAGTCTTTGGATCACTAGGGCTTACTGCTTAATGACAGTGTGGTGGAGTTAGCCCAAGAGAACAATGCATCCATTAATCTGCCTCATGCTTAATTGGTAACTACTGTATGGGCTGGCATTTCAAACACAGATTGCAAATGTACTTGAATTAGTTACTGTTTAATTGATACAACTGGCACACAGCCTAGAACCAACATGCAGCTACTGTAAAAAGAGAAAGGCTTTAAAGGAGAGAGAGAAAAAATACAAGGTATGACTGTGGTTCATCCTTTATATGTTTATATCAATTATCGGCGTAATATAATTACATAGTTTTTCATATTGCTTTAACAAGACATTGACCAAAAGAGGCTGCTAAAAAAAAAAATACCTGTATTGCTTCCTGACATAAAGAATAGCAGGAGTGATCCCCAATCCTCTCTTTCTCTGGATTCGGTCCTTACCCTTGTGAGAATAGCTATATGTGTAGGACTGAGGTTGGGGAAATGTGATATTTATAACAGAATGAAAAATGCCTAAGAGGCTAATTTTGACAATGTGTCCAGAATAGCAGGATTTCAAGAAAAATAGATAGTATCATGGCAATAATTCAACTTTATTACCATTCATTCTAGTGTTACGATGAACATACATTCAACAGAAAAATAATTAATTTCTCTAGATTAATCCTCAAATCATTTCACTTAAGCACTTCATGCAGGAACCTGAGTCTCATAATCTACCTTTGAAGAGGGAACATTTGAATTCCAGAAATGTTTTATTTATTTATTTATTTATTTTAATTTTTTTTTTTTTAATTTCTGAGACAGAGAGAGAGAGACAGTGTGAGCAGGGGAGGGTCAGAGAGAGAGGGAGATACAGAATCAGAAGCAGGCTCCAGGCCCTGAGCTAGCTGTCAGCACAAAGCCTGACACAGGGCTCAAACCCATGAACTGTGGACCATGAGATCATGACCTGAGCTGAAGTCAGACACTCAACCGACTGAGCCACCCAGGAGCCCCCAGAAATGTTTTAATGGTACTCAGGACTATCATTTACTGAGCATCTTTGACCCTTCCAGAATCACACTCCACAATTCAATAGATAATTTCCTCTGCAACGTTCCTGCCATGCTTTTCTCCCCACTTTGAATCTTTATTTCCTTGATTAAATCTATGTAAAAATAATTGGGCTGAGAAAAGCATTAAACTGAACCCACCTTTAACCTTACATGATTTGCAAGTTACATTTGTGTAACTGTTGATTGGCTTTATATATTAACAAACACTCCTACCTCTTTTTATTTTAGAAGAAAATGTAAGACATAATATTGGACTCAGTTTTATATACTGGGTATACAATAATGCATGTTCACTGGTTTCTTTTCTTTGTCACTGACCAGCTAAGTGACATTGGGCAAATTATTTAGACTCTCAGAGCTTTAGCTTCATCATCTGTAAAATTATCTTTAAGATCTCTGTAACCCTAATCTTCATAATTATGTGGTTCTCTCCCCATTATGTTGTGCAATTAGCCATTCAACAAAACTTAGTTGTTTACTATTGTTAAATAAAATGATCGCAAAGGTTCTGGTTCAAAGTATTCTTGGATATTGATTTTTGTCCCTACACTCAATATAGACCCATGGAACATAGTTTATTTTTGTCTGTCATGAGTCCATCATGATTTAAGGGGGGCTTACAATAAGAATATATTCCCCAGATGGTGAAAAAGAAGAGAAGGAAGTAGGAGAAGGAAGAGAGAAAAGATGAATATGGACAAGTGTGTCCAAGAGAAGAATAAATAAAGGTGGCAGTCAAAACGAGAGGCAAATGACAATAGATGCCTCCACTGAATGGTTATAAATAACTGTAATAGGTCATATTCAAATGTGATTCTAAGCTCCTTGGCATCCAAAATGAAAAAGATCAATGGCCTCAGATACAAAAATGATCATAGGAAAAGCAAGGTTTTTCCAGCAAAAATTTCTAAATTAATTTTTCCACATTCAAGTCCATGTACTGGGCACCATATGGCATACCAGACAATTCCTCAACAAAATTCCCAGATAATATAAGAGTGGACTGAACTTAACCACATTCTTCAAGAAAAATAAGGCCATCATTTAAAAAATCTGTCAGGACAATTCCATGAATGACTGAAATATAATTGATTAGAATCAACACACACACACACACACACACACACACACACACACACACACACTGCTTTTCTTTCTGAGAGCTCTATGGACCATATATTTGCAGACTGGTGAATGGCATCGCCAACTTGTGATATTGGCTTCTCTGGTGATGCAATTCTTCATCTATTTCAGAGACACAGAAGCTGTTTTTAAAATCCATATACATCAAGCTATATTCATGGCCAATCTTTATCATGTTTAAATAAACTTGCTCTCTTGCAAGATACAATAATCTCCTGGAATAATGAGAAGAGAAAAGACTCTGCCTATGAACCTGGAAACTTGGATAGCTGTTAGATGTTCATTCTTGTTTCAGATTTCCAGTTCTAAAAATTCCAGTTTAGTTTGAGGTTAAATATTCTTTCAGATCAAGGAAAACAAATGAAGAAAAATCTGTATGTGCAATACTACTTCTCTCTGATGTATAGTTCTTATTTCCCTAAATTTCTTAACTCTAAAGAGAATTGATGTTTTCCCATTTAGCTTTTGGTTTCCTTTGATGTTCCTAAAATTTCAGGCTAATCAATCCCCAGATGGCTCTATTTCAAGTGTTACCCTTTTGTAGCAAATAGTATCTCTCTGAGCTTTAGACCTAATTTTGCTGTGAGTATTCTCACCTCATTTAAGTTGACAGCAAAGCTTCTTATTTTTGGCCTGTATCTCCTTCTGCCATCTTTATCTCTCATCAAAATGGGGAGCACTGACTTCCAGAAGAAGCTCATGGAATATGATCCTTTCTCCACGCTTCTCATTCCCTCAAAGACGATTCAGGGTCATGCACCCCACCCCCAAGGAAAAAAAGTTGTGCTCTGAATAGCTCACACCCTAGGACTTTATATTGGCACAACTTTCAAAGAGATAAAGATGGTGCGTCCTAAGGGTGGATTTTTCCTCTCTGGCCTCTCTTTCTTCCATGGAAATAGAATGGTAACAAGGACCAGAGCAATTTTCCCTCAGAGAAAACCAAACCATCTCTCTTTTGCTTTAGCTTTCTCTGTCTCCCACTTTGGACTCTTCCCTGCCTCGAGGGTCATCCTTGGTCCATGGGTGTAAGGGGATTGGCTTGCTAGAGCTCATAGCAAGACTTCACATTGGAGCAAACGTCTTCCCCCTGCCTTCCCTTTCTGTCTTCACTTATTTTTCCTCCCAGCCTCCGAGGTCTACTTTAGTTCTGCCACCTGATGGGTAACTTTAGAGACTCAGGATTGGGTTTCAGGAATGGCCATATGGCTTAGGGAGGAAGAAGGTTCCAAAAACAGTGGAGTAGCTGGAGGTCTGTGTTAGGATTGGAGGCCAGGGCCCATGCAATAAAGATGTGAGGCAGTAAACAGCTTTGCCAATCTTTCTCTTGAAAAACTTTCCTTTGGAAGCTCACCCCAGGAGGTATCTATGGCAAGGCAGGACTCAGTTATTTCTGAGTTCTTCCCCAAATAACACCCTATGACAACACTATAATTGCAATGCAATTAACAGAACTACCATTTGGTACAGTTGAGTTTAATTCATTCCATTATTTCCAATAAGAATTAGACAGGTTGTAGCTAGCTCCTTTCTACACTATTCTCTTTTCATGGTCATTGGGAATTGAAGGTTTCCTCCTTTAAAATCTCTGTTTCTTTCCCATCCACTGTGCAGATGTAGCAGAATCAATTAGGAAACAATGAGTATACTTTTAAAACAAAAAATTTTTTTTCTGGGCACCTGGATGGCTCAGTCAGTTAAGTATCAGACTTTGGCTCAGGTCATAATCTAGAGGTTCTTGAGTTCTATCCCTGCACTGGGCTCTGTGCTAACAGTGGGGAGCCTGCTTGGGATCCTTTCTCCCTTCCCCCTGCCCCTCCCCCACTTGTTTTCTCTCTCTCTCTCTCTCTCTCTCTCTCTCTCTCCTCTCTCGCTTATTCTCTCTCTCAAAAAATAAATAAACTTTAAACAATTTTTTCATGGTTATTTATTTTGAAAGAGAGAGAGAGAGAAAGAGAGAGCATGGTGAGCAGGGGAAGAGGAGAGAGAGGAAGGGAGAGAAAGAGAGAAAGAGAGAGAGAGAACCCCAAGCAAGCCCCACTTGGTCAGCACAGAGCCAGACTCAGTTTTACAAACTGTGAGATCATGACCTGAGCCAAAAGTAAGAGTCAGTCGCTTAACTAACTTAGCCACCCAGGTGCCCCATGCATGTAGTTTTTAAAGCTGTATATGTCTCAGTAACTAAACCTTGCCAATTTGGGTCTTTGTGCAGATTTGTTTCAGTCTTGTTCTTTCAAAACTTTTAAGTATTTTTTCTTAATTATTTCCCAATAAAACTTTCTTCAAAGATTTTTTTCATATTTATTATTCCCTATGTAATATGTTCTTTTCACTGACTAAATACAATTTTGTGGTGTAGAGACCATAGCCTGTAATTATTGTCTTTATTTTGCCAAGTATATAATAGGTATACAATACACACAGACTATAAAAATTAGTAAAATTCACAGAATTTAATCATAAAGAAATGCAAATGACCAATAAATGTGAAAAAATTCATTCTTCCTAGTAATTACAGAATTGCACATTATAACAATCACGAGTACTGATATAAATATATTTTAATATTTGATTGATGTTATAAAAGAGCTATCATAGACCATCACTGAAAGAAATACTTCTGGGAAACAATTTGGCAATATATATTAAAAATTTTTTAAAAATTACGTTGTCAAAGAATAATGACATGGAATAATTTTTGGTATTAATTCTAATCTTATTATTACTCAACAAATATCTATTAAAGGCCCGCCTCATGCCTGATGATGCTCTAAGTAACCAAAGTGAAGCTCTTGTCTTCAAGGAACTTATATAAAAAGCAAAGTCAGCTAATATGTGCTGTGAGTAGCATGACCATATGCCTCTGCCTGGGACAGTCAACATAATTATTAGTAATAGAGTATGATGATAGAGTGATGGGGAGGATGTTATTGTAGGCACAGTAGTCAGGAAAGCTCTGTTGGAGAAGATCGCTTTTGGGCAGAGGGTTAACTGTAGGAAGGAGCAAACCCCATGACTCTCTGGGGAAAATCCAGCAGGGGAAAGGCACATTTGAAGAGCTGCAAGAGTGTTGATGGAATAGAGAGAGAAAGCAGGAGAGTGAAAGGATGGACTCTCATAAGATTGAGTCATACGAAAACCTTACTCAAATATTCATCCTAATTTTCTGGAAATGCTGAAAAAGTTTAATGGTGGTTCAATCTTTTTTCTGACAATGCTGTTGATAATAAGCCCTGCTCAGCAGAATGTGTTCCCATAATTTATACAGAGAATGCTGTGATCAGAACACCTTCTGTTCAAGATGAGATGTTGTGTCCTTCTCTACAAAGAGTAAATCGTATGTTGACAATTGTAGGAGAAGATGGGGCCATGAGCCACAAGTGAGCAAGAGCTCTCTGGCCAATATTTGACGTCAACACTGTTCTCTTTGGCACAACGTTTGTTTGTTTTTGTTCTAGTGACTACATCTGAAAACATTTTAAAGTCAACATAAACTTCTGATATATAGATTAATTGGCCAAAGTTGTTATTTAGAGTGGTAAGAATGGTACATTTTGAAGGGAATTTACTTTTATGTTTTTAAATTAAACCCAGAGAAGCATATGAGCTATGCAGGAGGTAAAAGCAGGGCCGTCACTTCTGTTCTCATCACCATGACCAGTGGACCAGATTCTTTATCAGGAGGAAATTCACCAAGAATTACACTCCATCTGTACAGGATTTTGAAAAGATAACATCAGTGGTTTACACCTTCTGTTAATTATTGCTTTAGATTTAATCCATCTCAAGCATGTATTGGGCACCAATGAATTGTAAGACACTTGGTTTTATGGTGGTCATTTTCAACTTCTCAGTTCATGCCCTCCTGAAGAATTTGAAAACCTGGGTCCACCGTCACACATTTTTTTTAGGTTGATAGCTCAATTCTTAAACTTAAATCACTGAAAACAATTAATTTCTGGTAATGGTTAACTATTACTATTGTTATTTTTAAATGACATGATTGTGCTCCTTTTTGTAACATATTAGGGTATTAGGTTGAACTTAAATACCAGAGCAATCTGTTATCTATTCTCATTAATCAAAAATATTTACAAGGTCTGCAAGGGTGAGCAATTTTACATTGTCCCTTTTTCTTCTTGAACTATTTCCATTATACTTAACCATTCATCTCTGCCACTAAATTAAGTATGCAAATTAAAATTAATTTACTTATTTATATGTCACCTGGCCATCAGGATCCATGTCTTGACATATTCTTCTGCCCTGACTTATCATGAACATTATCATCTTACACATATTGACAAGCGATTATTAAAAAGTAAAAGTTAAAGTTTGTAAGTGTGTTTGTTATTGCTGGAATTGGATATTATTATTATTAAATCCATTTTCAATTTTCATTTTTGCAGATGTAATGCTGCAAACGTTTGTTGATATAAATAAACAGAAGAGAATGGAGTTCTGTTATAACACCGTCATTCAATCTTATGAACTCTAAGCAGTGTGTCAAATATCACAAAGTGATCTGTGATCAAACCTTCTCATGATGAGCTAAAAACGTATTTAAGATTTCCTTCATTTCTGTGGAAAACAAAATATCAGAAAGCACATGACTTACTAAAGGACTTTTTTTTTTTACCTTTACCTAGATACTAAATACATTCTTTTTCAGTTTCCAGGAAGGAAACTTAAAGATTTTACCAAGACTTATCAAATGATTGTTAATTGTATCCATTATTCTTTCACTTGGAAATATGTTGTACTAAGTATGCTGCTCTTTTATACACAATATGCTAAGAAAGATTTGTTAAAAATTGAGTAGTTTTTCATTTCAAGAGTCTTTTGATAACAAAATAAACTATTTTGATCTTATCATATACTTTAAACATTTTTGGGTTTTTTTTGGCAACACTTGGATATTCAGGTTTAGCTCATTGGATTTAGGAGAATGTCTACCATATACAGTGAAGGAAAATAAGTTCTTTTTGTCAACGGTACCAATCAACTTGGACTCCTCTTCTGCCTGATTTCCGTTTTCAGTTCAAAAGAATGTAGCAATACATATTGGATGAGAACCATCTCCCTGTTGTATTCTGATTATAAAGTAGAGAGGAAGATAAAATGGTGGATAGGCAGACAGATAAAGCAAAGAGACTGGCTGTGAATTTGTAACTTGATGAAACAAGAAACTGCTGCTTTCAAGGGATTCTATAAGTTGAGGGTGGGGAGGGGCAGATAGAAAAGTGAAGTGATTCTATGAGAAAAATTCAAACTGCCTTTTTTCTTCCATACTCAGAAGACTTTTACATCTTAAGGCAATGAATTGGAGTGAAAGTTAGGATGGGGAGCACTGTTTGCTTTTTCAGTAAGGCAGGAGAAGATTGTTAAGGGAGATGGCATACCAGAAAGGTGTCTCCATCCCACACCTGCCTTCTCAGTATGGAAAGTGAATAAAGATGGAAGTTGAGGACCTGGACATTGATTCCTTGTCAGCTTTTCTGGCCTGTTTTCAAGCTCAGAAAAATCATACCCCTAAATACCAGTGCAGAAGACTCAAAGAACAGAGGGATACCCCACTCTCAAGGAATTTACAGCCTAAAATGGGACTCATGCATTTGTTGATTCATTCAGTGAGAACTCATTTGGAACCTCACATATTCAAGAGACTGTGGAAGGCAATGTCATATGAGAAGAAAACCTATAGAAATTCTATACAGAAGAATACGTACAAAATGTGGGTTTTAACTCTGCCCTCAGGGATCATGCAGTCCAGTCCTGTGAGAAAGAGAGGTAGAGGTAGAGGAATATGTGAGTTCCTAGATGGGGAAGGCCATCCCCCTATAAGCCTCTACAAAGGAGGTTACATAGATTTAGCCATGGGAAGATAGAGTAAGAGCATTCCAGAATATGGACAGGTTGTAGAAAACAAAGGCAGAAAGAAATGGTAGGTAGAATTCAATTTCCTTATAACCCGCAGCCCATTGACAAATACCTGAGACAGGCAGACTCTGACATGTCTCCAGGAACTCCCTGCTACCTTAGTGTTAATGCTTTTCTAGAGGGAGAAACAACCTTAGCTTGATAATACCTAGGGCTCCAGGATCCTGTGAGTCTTCTGTAGCATATGAAAATCCTTTTGGAAACTTCCCCTTGCCCTTACCTCCTCCAACCCCCAAGTATATATAATTCGTCTCTCCTCACAATCCTGGGGCAGCTCTTTCTGCCCCCAGGTTCTGTCCCCATGCTTTAACACAATCACTTTTTGTACCAAAGATGTCTTCAGAATTCTTTCTTGGTCGTAGGCTCCAAACACCTACCACTACTCCAAAACCATATCAGATATAATATTAAGAAATTCAGGGAGCTGGCAAAACAAACAAAAAGTATATTACAGATATCAAGTCCCCAGACGTATGAAAAAAAGGCTGGACCAGGACATTGAAGAATCTGATATTTATTCTAAAGACATTGGTATTAAAAAAAAACAAAAACAAAAACAAAAAACTGTAAAGTTGTTATAGACGTAATGCATATCCGTAGTAGAAAACCTGAACATTATTTTTAATCCCCAGAGATCTTTACCATTATTAATTTTTGTGTATATTCTTCTAAACTTTCTAAATATATTAATATTCCCAACACCTAGAATAGTACCATGGTACATAGTAAGCACTTAGCAAATAGTTCCTGAGTCAATACGTTTTAAACTAAGAATGTTTTACATGTCACTTTGTAAATTTTTTTTCACTTAGACCGGTATTATAAGACATTTTCATGTCAGTAATTGTATTTGTTCACCGTTCTCGTAATGATTGCATGGTATTTCATTGTATGGATGTGTGTTAATTTTCTTTTTTTTCTTTTTAAGTATTTATTTATTTTGAGAGAGAGAGCATGAACAGGGGAAGGGCAGAGAGAAAGAGAGAGAGACAGACAGACAGAAAGAGAGAGAGAGAGAGAGAGAGAATCCCAAGCAGGTTCCGCACTACCAGTACAGAGCACAGTGCAAGTCTTGAACTCACAAACCATGAAACATGACCCAAGCCCAAATCAGGAGTTGATATTTAACTGACTGAGCTACCCAGGAGCTCCTGTGTTCTAATTTTCTATTGTCATAGAGTTGTTACCAAGTTTTAGCTATCCTAAACATTGATGCAATAAGAAATGACGATAGATTACTAAAATTTAATTGGTTAGAATTACACATGTGTGATTTAGCAGGATTTCTGGGAAATTGTACCAATTTATATCACCCACTGCTTATAAAATGCATTTCTTTAGCCCTAAGCACAATTATATTGGTATTTAAAAAAAAACTTTACAAGTAAGAAATGTGAAAAAAAATAGATCGTACTGTAAGTTATTTTTCTTTGCTTTCTAGGAAGGTTGAATAATTTTACATGTATATTGGCCATTTGTTGAGTTTCTTTTTTGAGAATGTCTATTCTTTATAGACAAAAGTTTATCACAAGTGAGGGAAGTAACAGTAAGAAAGACTGAAAAAGAAGTAATTAGCAGAGGGATTTAGAATGAATTGGAGGGAGAACAATAAGGCAAAGGTAATAGAGTGAGAGAAATACTGAAGATGATTCTTTTCCAGAAATACCAAATAAAAGCTATGCTATCTGGTTAACAGAAGTCTATAACCTATTGGAAATATGTGCAACCCTCCCCACCCCGCACAATAGAGTCCCAAACCCTTAGACCCTTCACTTCCGGGTTCTTCTTCCACTCTGGTTTTTGTGGGCTTTGCAATGAGCATGCACCAAAGAACAAAGGGAGGAGGGACTGAAAGTCTCTGGGTCCTCCGGGAATGTACGTTTTATTCCAATCAGATTACTTTTTGCCTTACATGGGTGTAGGCGACATCCAGGTAAGGCTGGAACCTCGGTAGTACTCAGCCAGCAAGGAACCAGGGAAGGGACTGCATGCTAGGAGGTCAATTATCTGCTGTAACCGCCCTGAGTGTGCCTGTCCCCGTCACACAGCTGCTCTGGCAGGAGCTTTGATTAAAGCCTCACTTCATTAAAGCCACTGAGTCTCTGAGTCACTCCTTTTATTGGGTGGTGGGCTCATTCCTCACATCGAGGGCTTAGCTTCAGAAACGGCAATGAGGCCTTTTTGCAGAGCAATGTGGGCTGAGGTCATGATTTAAATGGGGAGGGAGAAGGTGAGAACACTCGGGCAGCTTTGTATTCCACTTTTGCTAACACTGACCAGGAAAGGAAGGCACTGAGGACGTGTGTTAGGGACCGGGACACCCGGGCGTGTTTGCAGGCTGAGGATATGAGCTCCATCCATAGGGAAATAACGGAAACGGGGCCTGTGGTGTAGACAGACCTCAGAAGGGGCCAGTGAGGACAGATCTGGGGGCACAAGTAGAGGGATTGTTCTCTGTGCGACAAAGGGTGGAAATCCAGAGAACTGCAATGGTGGTGCATCGGTTAAATAAATAGAGGTTTGACTGTGCTGATATAAAACAACACGGTGTGTGAAAAGTCCACTAAAGAGCATGTCCAGGGCTGCGGTAGCCAGGCGGGCAGAGACTCCTTGGCAGGGGGTGTGGGCGATGGATTGATGGTAATTGCATGCTGTCCAGGGCCTTGATAGGTGAATTCCTGGAGGGCATGGGCCATTCTTGCAGTGAGGAAGCATGTCAGTAGGTGCCTTAGGGCCAGACGCCCGAGGCTTCCTGCAGCCTTCCTTAACAACCAGACTTACACTTAGAATTCTCCATGCACAGCCACACGAGATGGCATTCAAACCTTCACTGACCCTAGAATTGTTATCCTGTCATCCGAGGGGAGGAAGCTGAGGGCCAGAACACTATGCTTCTTGCCCCAACCACTGAGCGTAAAGGAAAGAACCTGAACCGGATCCTGGGTCTTCCCACTCCTGGCACATTCAGGATTTTTTTTAAAATTTTTATTATTATTATTATTATTTTACCTCACCCTAATGTCTTTTATTTGACTCTGAGACAGTGAGAATTCTCTGAAGATTTCAGAGTGGCGTGATCAGAGCTTGCAGATGATATTATAAAACCAAATACACTAGTCACTTTCAGTTCTTTGAAAGTTCTCAAAGAACAGAGTAGAACTTCGCCATGACTGGCACATTTTTATCTAGTTCAAAGGTTCATCAAAGTCCTTTACAGATTAATGAGGTAAAGTTTGCTTGCGAATGCGTAGGTAAACGGATCAACCTAATTATGTCCTTGGCACATCAAATACGGCAGCTCACTTTGCCTAAATCTAATTTAGATATTTATACACTTTCTAAAAATAGGAAATTGAGAATTATCCATTATCCAGAACTAGTCATTCAATTAACGAGGAGATAAATACCAAAGAGCCTGATCCCAATCATCAGAAAATGAGGGCACTGTGAGATCAAGGACATAAAAGCCATCTACTGTCATTGTGCGCGTTGGCAAAAGAGGACCCTACTCCCCTGGGGTAAGTGGCTTTTTGTCAACTGTACTCTGTGCTGGACCCACTATACTCTTAGTCTATTCCATTTGTTGGGAGGTTACCATCATGTCTTTGCAGATCGTAAACTGAGGCTGTCAGTGGATCATAATTTGTCCCAAGAGGCAAGGGGCTGCTTCTAACCCAGACCTGTCACAATGCTCTCCGCCTATCCATTCTGCTTGAATTCACCATCCTGGTCCCCTAAAAATGCAAAAGGATTCCAGGATTCCTTTTAGTGTGTGGCAAGACACTGGTTTACAGTATTTGAGGACCTATCAAAAGCATAGGCTATTTCTAGCCATTCAACCTTATTAACTAACACAGCCAAAATTAGAGGCTTTTACCCTCAGAATATAAACAGAACAGTATCCACAGAATTCCAAATAAGACATAAAGACAGAATGGAGGATTTTTATCCTACTTTTACTCTTTTGCAAATTACTAACGAGGATTTAGTTACATCCATAAGAAACTGGGTGGGCGCTTTGACTCACTCACTCTTCTCCTCTTAGGTGTTTTCTATACTTGCCTTGAGATTGGGTAGAAGCTGCAAGTGACAGGTGAGGAAATGTAAATGTAATCAGTAGCTATGTAAATGCGGCACTTCTATTAAGTGCATGTTAACACACCCTCTGATTTCTCCCCAGGGCTCCCTTCACATTTGGAGCCAGGGGAGTGCTGATCCATTGAGAGATGAGGACGTGTAGCAAGGATGTGGTATGTAACGATGGAACTCACTTAACTGACTTGCTAAAGGCTTTCATAAAGTTCACTCAACTCAGGAAATTTAGAAGCAAAAGAGGAAACTAAATGCAGATTTTTGAGCCAGACAAAACTGGATTCAAATACCAGCTCTGCCACAAACTAGTTGCAGGATTTGAGGTCCATCGTTTAACTGGTCTGAGGCTCAGTCTTTTCATCTGACAGATGGGAAGTATAGTATTGGCTTTCCAGAGAAGTGGTGGGATTTCTATGGGATTATTTATAAAAAAGCGCTGAGCTCATTGCCTAACATGTAGTAAAAGTATAACAAAGGTGAACGTCCCTTAATGCCTAGGGAAAAATCAAGTTAAAAAAGAATTTCAGGGGTGCCTGGGTGGCTCAGTTGTTTAAGCTTCTGACTTCAGGTCAGGTTACGATCTTGCAATTTGTGGGTTCAAGCTCCGTGTCGGGCTCTGTGCTGAGAGCTCAGAGCCTGGAGCCTGCTTCAGATTCTGTGTCTCCTTCTTCTTTCTGCCCCTTCCCCACTTGGGCTCTGCTTCTCTCTCTCTCTCTCAAAAAATAAATAAGCATTAAAAAATGTTTAAAAAAAGAAAACATTTCAGCAGACTTACAGTATCTCTGAAAATATTCTTACATCTCACGGGGGTGGGGGAAATATAAACTAGTGACCAACTGATATAATCATGTTTAATAACACAATATAAAGAAAATATATAAGTATTTTTACTGTCATATAAATCATAAAGTTCCAGTTATAGAGTATGTAGGTTGTGGTATAACATGCATTTTACCATGGTTTATTTGGAAAACTTACTCTTGTATTCCAAATTGGTTTGAAAGTACAGTATTTTATAATAGTTTAGTTCCTTTAAAATATAACTACTCTCAGCAGCAAACATTTCCTAACCTAGCAAAATCTTCACTTTCAGTAAACACTTTCCATTACACGTTAAATTTTACCTCCTACTGAAAAAGCAATGATGCTATGTGACTTTCATCACCTGCAATATCGGAAGATCAAAAAACATTCTGGAAAGGCACGAAGACCTAAATTTCCACTTCCTGTTTCTCAGGTTGGAGCCACACTGACACGATCAATGGAAAATAGATCTGGAAATCAATTAATATAATAAAAGAACTGAACTTGGGATATAACCCTAAATTAAGGGAGATTACCAGTTATAAAACATAGGAGGGGATAACAGATTTCTCAAAATTACCTGTTATATTTTTAAATCTCTTGCTTTGAATGGAAATATCATTACTCATATCCTTTTCATAGGGAAGTGGCTGTTTTCTTTTTGATCCTAATTCTTTAATAAAAGGATAGTTTGTTAAGAAAGGACACATTTCTGAAGTGTTTGTTTCTTATCTTTTAGAAGAGACTTTGATCAAGATTCTTACGCACTTAGAAAAAATGAAAAACAGTAGCATCACTGCATATACAGAGCTTTAAAGGCCTTGGCAAATCATATCAAGGTTAATCTGGGCCACTCAAAACCCATTTTAGTATCAGCAAAGTATATATTTGTATATATAAATATGTATATAATTATGTACATAATATACATATAATTTATCAATGTATTATTTAGAATATATATTTTATTATATAAAATAAATATAAATATAAAAATGTATATACTTGTACTACGTGCAGGGTGCAGGATGGAAGGAAGAAAATTGTGGTGACAGAGCTAGATACTTTTTAAATATTATTATTATTCTTTTAATGCTTATTTTTGAGAGAGAGAGACAGACAGACAGTATGAGCAGGAGAGGGACAGAGAGAGAGGAAATCTGAAGAAGGCTCCAGGCTCTGAGCTCTCAGCACAGAGGCCGGCGCAGGGCTTGAACCCACAAATGGAGAGATCATGAACTGAGCTGAAGTCAGCCGCTTAACTGATTGAGCCTCCTAGGTGCCCCTAAATTATTTTTTAAACGCTTTGGCATCATATCACACTTTGGGGTAAATGTACTCCTGTGGACCCCCACTCTATAAATTTAAGAAATGACTCATTTATTCTTCTGAAATAACAAACTCAAATAGAAAAAGTTGCATAATATTGTATTAATGTGCATTTTCCTGCAAGGATGGTGAATCTATGGGTCAATGTGCTCAAGGCACTTCAAAAGTAACACTAAGTGAAAAAACAGTATAAATCTATCCTGCAGACAATTATATTAACTTATGGATTCTTTTTCTTTTCTTAATGTTTGTTTGTTTGTTTGTTTGTTTATTTCTGAGAGAAAGAGAGACAGTGTGAGCAGGGGAGGGACAGAGAGAGAGGGAGACACAGAATCCGAAACAGGCTCCAGGCTCTGAGCTAGCTGTCAGCACAGAGCCCAACGTGGGGCTCAAACCCATGAACATGAGATCATGACCTGAGCCAAAGTTGGACGCCCAACCGACTGAGCCACCCAGGCACCCATGGACCCTTTTTCTTTTAAGAGGAAGAAGACTTAGAACCTACGGTGAATGGATAAGGCATGTGATCTCTTCAAATAAAGATCATGACTCTTCCAACATATGGAAAGCAACTCCCAACCCTGACCCCAAAATGGAATCCACTGACATTCTTGTTCTTAGAGGCAAGTCAGATGCTTGTCCTGGAAACATCCAGGTTTGGAGACGGCTGAGATATGGAATCGGGGTTCCTTCCCAGCTGGGTGGCACTAAGAGAATTACAGCCATTTCAGGTCTCAGTGTCCTCATATGTACAAATGAACACAATAATTCCTGCCTTTGAAAGGCTATTATGGAGAGTCAATGTTATGCATGAAATAAATCGGCATCATAAACTGTAGAGCACTCTAAAAATGCATGTTTAAGAATATTTGCAGTTGACCCCACAAGGAACCATTTCCTCAGTAACTCAATGGGTGATCCTGGGTGAGAAGGAAGAATGAAAACCATGATCCCAATATAAATCTCCAGTTTTATCTCAAATTGCACAATTTTGACTCTCTGCATATAATAGAGACACATATGGCTTCAGATCTATTGGCCCAGTCTCTATAATGTCTCATCTAACTTTTAAAATATTATTTTGTTCTATTAACTTATTAACATCTCCTTGTGGGTTCCAAACCTATCATAGTGGTGAATCTTTTGTGTCTGCCTCCTTGCTCTAAGAATTTATAGCTCATTTTATGACCTATAAAAATCAAAACAACAAATCTTAAAAGAAAGATAAATAGGGGCGCCTGGGTGGCTCAGTCGGTTAAGTGGCCAACTCCAGCTCAGGTCATGATCTCACCATTCATGGGTTCAAGCCTTGTGTTGGGCTCTGTGCTGACAGCTCAGAGCCTGGAGCCTGCTTCAGATTCTGTGTCTCCCTCTCTCTCTGCCCCTCCCCCACTCACACTCTGTCTCTCAAAAATAAATAAACATTAAAAAATAAATAAATAATGTATAACTCTATAAGTGACTGACTCTAGTGTTCGAGATTATGTCAGAAAGACAAGAGAGTGTCTTTCTGGACAAAATAAGTTACCCAAATCTATCATTCTACAAAGGGAGCTGCTAAAGATTCTCTTTCTTTCTTAATTTTAATGATTTAAGAGTCAGTTCCATTTTTTTAAATTTAGGATTAGAAACAGAGAACAGATATATAACTTGTAAATAACCAGAAATAAATACGTAAAGAAAAAAAATCTGGAAGGAAACAGACCAACATGTTAACATCGTAAGTGGGATTGTTAATGAGTAGTTGACTTTTTTTGTCACTTGGCTTTTCTATACTTCCTGAGTTTCCTGTAATAGATACATTTCACTTTGATAAGCAGAAAAAAACTACAAATACTTGGTCTGTGAGGGGAAGCCCAGGTAGATGTTCTGTTGTACAGACTGTGCACTGCACAAGTCTAGGAGATGCCTTTGAGATCAGAGTCCGTGTGCAGGGCCGATTTGAGCTGTGAGGACTGCACCTGGCATCCCAGCTCAGTGTGAGTGCAGGAAGGTAGATTAGTGTATGGCCAAATGTGTTAGGTAATGTAAAGTTCTCTGACTGGTTTCGGAAATGGCCCCCAGACATCTTGATGCCACTCTTCCTCATGAAATCCTATTTGCTAGTTCCTACCTGGCTTAAGGCAGGTACAGGTGAGGTGCCTGTTGTTCATCAAGCTCCTGCTAGGAAGACAGGTGTCGTCCTGTGAAATTAATTTATGCTCTATCCCTACGTCCCACGACAACTCTGTGACGTAGTGTCCTCCTTACCCTACAAGTGTGGACAAGGGTGAAGCGGAGTTAGACAGCTCCCTTAGGAAGATGAGTGCGGAAGGAACCCAGCAGCACCAGCAGACCTGTTTGGCAGGCCTTTGTTTCTCTCTGTGCAGCCCCACGGAACCCTTCCTTCTCTGCCTCCTCCAAGGAAGCATGTCTCTCTTCACCCAACTTCCAGATGTTATCCCTTGATCACTCCAGACCCTCTACCTTATTTTGCGTATCCTGTATCAACATTGCCTGCAGAAAAGGGTTGCTTTACATCTGAGTCTTTAAAGAATCAACCAGATCACAGGGTGCTCTCTGTGACCACCCTGAACAAAATGGTAATTCTAACAACTGCCCTCATATAGTCCAAATAATTATTTTTTCCTTCTCCTCTGTGTTTCATTCATCTTCCCTTCAATTAACAATTGGCCAGCAAGCCTACAGTGTCTCTTCTAATGGGGGCAGCTTGATGCGCATGCCACACGTCCAGCCACAAGGTACTCAGACAAGCTAGACTACAGGGCTTCTGGGATATAGCCAGGTCCCCTAGGACTCGAGGTGTGTGGTGTTTCTTATGCCCAACTCCAGGGAAACTGCCCATTTCTGGACTGTGGCTACTCCTTAGAAATGCTGTTTAGATACTTAATTAGGTCCACCCTCCCCTTCCGGTTAAACTTGACAGCCTGCTGCCAGAGTTAATAATTAACAAGGTGCCACAATACCTCCAACAGTCGCTCAATTCTTTGCTCACCTGCCTCCCTGTCTCTTCCTGCTGCTTCTGAATTGCTTAAACTCCCCTGGGATACAAGCTTCCTATAATAAATCATGGCACAAAGGCACAGACTTTTGTGGCTCTAACTCAAATTCACAATGGGCAGACCCAGGAGGCAATCACCTGGCCGGTGCCCTAACCCATGTGCTGCCGCGGTGCTGCCTGAGCACAGGTGAGCATGAAGTTTTAATGAGGCCTTAGCTGCAAATGCATTGTGCAATTACTGTTAAGATGGGTGAACATTTGGCCCGGAAAGAATTGCATTTTAAGCGATAGGGTTTCCCTATTAGCTGTTCCCAGCTATTAATTCAACCAGTTTGTTTATACATTTTGACAATTGTTCATGTGAAAGAGGCCTGGGGATTTTATTTGACCACAATTTCATTATAAGCTAACAGTATGATATGGCTGCTAATAAAAGTTAATGCAAGTTTAGGCTACATTAAGTGAATAGTCCAGGTAAAGAAAGGCCGTAGCGCCACTATACTTTACTCTTACAGGTATATGGATCTTATTTTTTTCAACCCAAAACGTGGCAAGGGAAACTGTGCATGCAGACTCTGGTGTGGAATATTTGAAAACATAACTGTCCTTAAAAGTCCAGGGTGTGTGTCTGGTATATGTAAAGAACAAGCATTTATTTAGTTAGTTAGTTATTTCTTTGTTGAGCAAATATCTATTGAGATACATTCTGTGGTAGGCTTTCTAGAAGACACAAGAGCAGGGAAGACTCATTCTCGGTTTCTAAGAGCTTTTTTGTTCTGTGAGGTCCAGAGGCCCTTTGGAGAAGGCGAGATAAGGGCTGGCCTCGGGGTAAGCAGAGTCACTATGAATGAGGCTCACCGAAAGAGCACCTACCACAGTCTTGCAGAGCTTGGAGAGGATGACAGGGAAGTGATGTCTAAGGAGAAACGTAACAGCTGAGTGTGAAGGACAGAAGTGTGGACAAAGGGCGGTGGAAGCATGATCATGGAAGAGTGAGCAGGCAGAGAGAACAGGATTCCCTGTAACTGTAGCAGCAGGGGGTAAGAGCAAAGCCAAGGCCAGAGACGTCCATCTGGAGAAGCAAATCAATAAACAAACATATAACCAAAAACAAATATTTGTTTGGCGAGTGCAATCCAGAAGATGCAGGTCCTAAGTGCCATAAGAACAGAGAGGACTCAGTGGCTGCCTGGAAAATGTCACAAAGAAGGTGATGTTAGAATAACATTTTGAGAGGTGACGAGTTGAGCTCGTGAGAAAGGTGGAAGGGCAAAGCCTGCTTGCGTCCTGAGCATGAAAGGCTGGCAAAGACTGGAGAGGAATTTTAACTTCACCCGGAGGAAATCAGAAACCAGCAAAGGATTTTCAGCTTCCGTGTGACATTTTGGTTTTCTATTACTGCATCACAAAACTCTGCACAATTTAGTTGCCAAAAATGACAGCAGTTTAGAATGTGTCATGATCCTGGGGGGTCTGTATGGCAGTTCTCCGTGTGGGGTCCGCTGGCGTCTCCCATGCAGCTCCATTCAGCTGGGAACTCAGCTGGGGCCTGAAATCCAAGACGAGGGTCCTGGTGCTGACTGCTGATTGTAGCACCTCCTTCCTTACGATATGGCCCTTCTTCCACCAGACCATTTGCTTCACTGCATGGTGACTGGATTCAAGAGTAGAGATTTCTGGAGGACAAGCTCTGGTGTGCTAGCACTTATTGAGCCTCCAATTGCTGACAGATGATTGGTCAAAGAAAGCCACATGACCAACCCCCAAGTCAGTGTGGGTCATGACTACTCAATGGCATACTCATTGGGAGCCGTCGACATGGGAATCTACTACAAGTATGCAAAAGACACCTTCCCACAGGATGGAGAATGGTGCAGAGGTGTGCAAAACAGCATCAGTTAAAAGCTATTATTATATTCCAGGCAAAAGAGAAAGAGGGACTAAACTATACTCGATCATAAAGAACAAAATTAAAGCAAGACCATTTCTAGAATAGAACAAATAAAACCTGATGATGTATTTGATGTGAGAAGTTAGGGAGGGGGAAAAAAGATTGAGAGTAAGTAACTTAGTTGTAGACATCTGGTAGAGAGTTGTACATATCAGTCTGGGGGCATTTTAAAAATATGGATAGTGTATTGGGAGTGACAACTAAACCCAAGGAATATAGTAGATCATGGAAAAGAGAAGACAAGGGAAGTAAGCATTCAAAGAGATTGAGATGAAAGGTTAGAGACATAAAAGCCAAACAGAATAGTCTTACTGGGCAACTCGGGATAAAAATCAAAAAAGAGAAATATCAATATTGTCACATTTGAGGTCAAGTAAAATAAAGATGTAAATTTGTCATTGTAATTGGTAATTAAGAGGCCAATGACACCCTTTGGGGTTGACAGTTGAGTAATTGGGGATGGTAAGAATAGTGAACTGGAATGAATGGACATAAAGAAGCAAAGACCCCAATTTGGCTTTGACTTTTTCTATGATCCTCTGACCCCTGCTGCTGCTGATAGTTAAGTTAGTCCCATCCCTGTGGCTCTGTGAACCCTGAGATACACCTCCCTACCTGTCCATACAGCAGATACCTAGCTTCCTGGGATATAATCCAAAGGTCACATGTTCACATGCTCACAGGTACCAATAGCTGGAGGAGTGAGCTCTGACACTGGTTATATCCTCTGTCACAAAATGCCACTTGGGATAATCTAAGCAGCTGTCATTTAATGAGACAGAGAGAAAAGCAAGGGCTACTTGGAAGATGAAGGGATCATGTAAATTACGGGTGAGTTGATATGTTTGCCATTTACAGCTGAAATTTGGGTTGACCACTATAACACAGCAATCAGGGTAGAAACCTGTTAAATGTCAGGTTGGGGACATAAGGAAACCATATTGCCAGGTACTAGCATCATTTATAAAGCAAAATTCCAATTACCTAAAACATTACTCCGATTGTGACCAAAATTCTGCTTGTGAGCCAAGTGCTTTGTCTTATTTCATACAAAAGCCATCAAAATCACACAAACTTAAACCCCAGTCCACAGAATAAAGGTTTCTTCTTTGTCCTAAGTTTTATAGTGAAATGTGGCAAGGACCTAAACAAAGGTATTTATGAATGTAATTCAAATATCACATGACCCGTAAGTTCTGAGTGTTCTCAGCTCATGGCTCCCAACCCTTGCACATACTTAATTTTAAGACCTAAGGCCCTCCTTTATGTTTCTGAGGATACCCAAGGAGAGAAGAGAGGGAAGGTAAATTCTGTTCATGAATTCTCCTGCCTTCCAGGCTTCTGCTTCTTCATGTGTATTCTCTGTTCTTCTCTGATTAATGCTGGTGCTTCATTCAATCACTTTGAGTTTCTGAAATATCCCTAACCTCACGAAGCCTGTGTAAGAATATAAGCTTTATAAAGATTCTGCACGCAATGCAAGAAAGGTGGATTTTTTTGTTTGTTTGTTTTTTACACTGCAGTGTCACAAAATTTCTTTATCTTTTTGGCTTCTCTACCCTCTTCTCTCATTCTCAAAAATAGCCATAATCTCTTCCTGTCTGTTTAAGCTGCAAAACAAATCTACATCTTTTCTAGTCTCATGCAGGGAGCCCACTTCTGTGATATTTCAGCTGATTCCCCCTTTGCTGAATGGGGTTCATGTAGTTTCCTCACAAAGGTACTCTCTTCGAGGATGCCAGATGTAAGCATATCCTACCAACCCTTCTGTATATCGGCTCAGAGTCTGGTGATCATAGGGTTGAGATTTCTCCAAGATTGTTTTAAATTTCGTGCAATATTATTATTTTCAATAAATCTGATTGAATCTGGGTATGAAAAATTAATTAATGTATATCCTTCCATAACATTCTATTATATATATTATATATATTATACATTTATATGTATATTATATACATATATATGTGTATAATGTATATTATATACATATATATGTAATATACATTATGTATAATGTATATTATATACATATATATGTAATATACATTATGTATAATGTATATTATATACATGTATATGTAATATACATTATGTATAATATATATTATATTATGTATGTGTAATGTATATTGTATATTGTATATATTATGTATATATGTATAATGTATATTGTATACATTATATGTATACATGTATATTATGTATACATATATATGTATAATGTATATTATATACATGTATATGTAATATACATTATGTATAATGTATATTATATACATAATATATATTACGTATAATGTATATTATATACATAATATATATTACGTATAATGTATATTATATACATATATATGTAATATATATTACGTATAATGTATATTATATACATATATATGTAATATATATTACGTATAATGTATATTATGTACATATATATGTAATATATATTACGTATAATGTATATTATGTACATATATATGTAATATATATTATGTATATATGTATATTATATATATTATACATTTATATGTATATTATATACATATATGTAATATATGTAATATATATTATATATTATATATATATAATAGAACCTTGAAAAAATGGTTGATCAGATCATATGTTACAGTTTTTATTTTTTGAAAAACATGGTCATTGATTTGGTAGTAACCATGGCTTGAAATGGTGGAGAAAACGACTTGGAAGCCTATCCCATTACTTATACTCACGCTGATTTTTGCAGAAAGAAAGTAAGAAGAGCTGGATACAGTGTTTCTACAGCTAATAGCTGTGGCCTATCTAGTGCCCAAGGGTGTACGCACCTAAGAGTGACAAGGAACTAATCCTGTTTCAAGTGCTTCGGGAAGGCTTCGCATGCAATCTACACAGTTATGAAGTCAACGTTATTGTACTTGTTTCACACGCAAAGATACAGAACTTCAGGAAAAAATCTGAAAAGACTATTCTCATAAGAAAAATCTAGAAAATAAGAGTGCACTCTAGGGCTCCGGAGTGAAAAGGGAAGTTAAATTTTGACTCCAGCGTTTATATTAGGACTCTAAGTTTGGGCAACGTGGTTCCCTCCTCTGGCCCCGTGTTTGCATCTGGGGCATAATAACAGCAACTACTTACGAGGCTCATTCTGCATTTTAAATGAGTTCATACAAGCAAAGCTCCTGGAAGAATGTTTTTACGTAATAAGCACGTGCTAAAATCTCACTCTTTTACCTATTTTCCGACAAAGAGTAAGGGGACATTTTAAAAGGTACTTCTCCTAATAGAAGTTTACATAAGATTCTATACGGTAACATATATTTGATTAACATTTTATCATTTCTGTGATATTTCATTTACTTTTATTGCCAGCAGCCCAGGGAGCTACAAGGTTCCCCATGGCCCCTGAGGTCCCTGTCCAACTCTTCTCATCCCTTCTCAGTCTCCCTGACCCCAGAGAGGATGGATCCCTAGAGCTGCAGCACAGCTCAGGTCTGGGCCCCGGATGTTGGTCACATGATCACCAAAGAGTAAGTCAAGTTGAAGGGTTTTGTTGAAATTTCTGTTTGGAGCCACCAAATTCAAGTTCATTTGATAGTTTAAGCAATTCAGTGTTTTTGTTTTTGTTCTTTTCCTATTCAACAAAACACTACGTTCAGAAAAAATGGATCCTCTACCAATTGCTATGACTGATAATTGATACAGTCCAATAAAATGAATTCTTCTTTCCTAAAATGTACTAATGTATCATGTGCCATGAGTGCGTCTTCTCTCCTCGCCTTGTTTTTTATTCATTTTACATAGTACTTGAGAGTGATTATAAAATGTAACTTATGATGTTCAGCAAAACTAAGATAAAAATGACCAAACCGCTGAAAGATAATACTGTTAAGGTTTGATGTAGTCCAGACTTATTTTTCTTGCCGTATGCATTTGGGAATTCATAACTTCGCAAGTATGTAATTATATATAAAAATATAATTGTGACAGGCTCTCTTACCATCTTTCCCTGATCACAAACAGGAGTCTGCATGATCTTTTATAGCTGGATATTCTGACTTAAAAACAAATCCTTAGTGATAGACATTTAAGTGTTTTACCATGTAGGACTATAGAAACTTCTAACTTATTTCTTTGTATTTAGTTAACAAAATAAATATAAGCAAAGGAGACACAGGAAGAGACTGCAAAATACAAGATCTCATGTCATGTTCAGGCTTGCCTCTAGATTAAATGTGTGAGTGTGTCTATTGCTTTACATGCAAAGTTATCCTGGAATTACACGAGTTCCTTATTGGGCCACACAGTTTATTTAAGCCCTCAGTTCTCACCAAACCTTAAGCTCTGTAAACTCTCTACTTAGGTGGTTCCTTTTAAGTGCTTAATAATTAAAAAGAAAGTTTTTTAATTTTATTAAAAAATTAAAGTTTATTTATTTGTGAGACAGAGAGAGAGAGAGAAAATGCAAGTGGGGTAAGGACAGAGAGAGAGGGAGGCACAGAATCCAAAGCAGGCTCCAGGCTCTGAGCTGTCAGTACAAAGCCTGATGCGGGGCTTGAACTCACGAACTGTGAGACCATGACCTGAGTTGAAGTCGGATGCTTAACCGACTGAGCCACCCAACTGCCCCAAGTGTTTAATAATTTAGCATTTGGGAAGTTTCATTGCAGTTTGTAATTAGTGTCTCCATAACTCCCTGAGCAAAATTTTAATGTATCTCCGGCCATAATTTTTGGCTCTAAATCAAAACCACCAGAAAGGTGCCCAGCTTAGGTACCATCTCCAAAACCCACATTTCACTGGCCATGTCAGCATGGGAGACTATTCATCAATAGCAAACAACCATGACCCAATAGATCACTGGGAACTTTATGACAAAAGGGTTGCATATGTAAAAGAACTTAGTTTTGGCTCTGCCAGAATATATCTATACACATAACTATATATTTATACACATATTATATGTATGCATATACATTATGTATATTACACATATACATTACATCACATTTATACATTATATTTATACATATTTCATTATGTTACAATACATTTTATATGTACACACATATAAAATATACACATATATACACATATATATACACACGGACTGAAATCCTAAACTTATAGCCATCTTCCCCATTCTTTTGATAATTATTGTTGGGAGGTTTAACTAAAATTTATCAAAGGAATATAGCCTAGAACAACAATCTCTTTTGTTGAGACTCAACTAATAATAGCTCCTGCCTACTGCAGCAGCTTCCCCCCAGAAGGATCCCCAAGCACTCAGCAGAATACATACATAGAATTAGCATCACTCACCCAGTGGAGGGAGGCATGTGGAATCCAATAGCCATTCTTCACCTGCCATGTTACAAAGCCCAGCGCAGTAGGATTTAAGAGCATGATCAAAGAGTAACTTTTCTCACTGAATCTCCAGGGGATTATAGGGTGACAGTATAATTACCCCGGTTAGAATTTAGCCAGCCACAGAATTAACACGACCTCCACTCTTGTAGGAACAAAGAGACAGAAGAGGACCCGAAGGTCTTTAATGGCCGAAAGAGGTCAAGCCCTCAGTTTTATATCTCACCCCAGAGACACATGAGATATTTCCCCCCTGACCAGAATGCCATCCAAAGCTGTCCCTTCTATTTTTTAACTAGACTGAAGAAAATAGTCATTATTTTAATAGTGTATTGCACGTATGTTGCCAAGGCTACCTAGGGACCCCAAGGCCTACAGCCTAGCAGGTAATCACAGTGGAAAAGACAGCTTGGTCCCTTCTGCCACGGTCATGGATAGAGAAATGCCGTCGTCTGCAGGAAAGCCATCTTGTTTAAAGAAAGAGGACACAGGGGATAAAGAGATCCCCTCAATGGTGAGGATTTTATTTATCTGGCTGTACCAACATGAGTTTTAAACTCTTGACAGTGAAAGGCTTAGCATATTTTGAGGTGGAATGGTCCCCAAGATTTTCCTCATTATCACACCCCCCCATGGCCGCCAAAACTATAGTCCAGGCCAGGAACTTCTCTCTCCCCCTCAAACGCTTGTCTTTTATGTTCATCCCCATCTCAGTGTCCGTCAAGGTCACTGCAAGGATCTGAAGGCCAGAGAAGCTGTGGATTCAACTCCATGCTTCCCTTGGTTCGGTGGCTCCGTGTACATGTGCAGAAAAGCACACAGCCTTTCTAGAACTCTTTGTGGGCTGTTTTATGAAATCCCATCAAAAGTTTTCCGGTGTCCATACACCCTTAATTAACAGCATCTTGGGCCCTTCCACCAAGATGCAGGAGGCATCCATGCCCTCAAGAAAAGCGAGCTAGATCTGGGCATTTTCTCCCTTTACAGGAGGAAAGTTTGAAGAATAATTTTACAATTAGGTAACATTAAGAATGATGAAAGCTGGAGAGCAGAAAGCAGCCAGAGTTAATTACTTACTGGAGGGTCTGCTCAGGCCTCTTTGGCGGTGTTCATGCTGGTTTTATTATGGCAGATTAACCCCTGCTATTCAGTGGGAGCGCGCAGTATAGCCACGGACTTCGGGGCCTCTGTGCCTCCCCACCGCCGGTCCTCCTCCCCAGCTCTGTTCCCAACCAGCCACGTCTCCTTAACATTTTCTTTCTCTTATCCGTTTCATCCATCTGATCGCTATGTGGACATGCTAGTTCTCGAAATAAAACTGCATTGGGAGAACACTGTGGCTGTACCTTCTAGCTATCTGTCTCTCCCAGCTCCCTGAAGGCAGTTCACATATATCTCCCCCAGATGGGATGGGTGTCTGCATCAATGAATGTCTGGTAGGAAAGTCAGTAATGACAGCAACTCCTTTCTCTAATGCTTGTTTCAGAATCAGGTATTAAATACTTTACTTCACCCAGGGAGTTCTTTTCAGGTTATGAGAAACATAAAGATGCTTAAGGCATGGTACCCGACATCAGAATCTTATCTGTAAAGAAAGATATTAATTAAAAAAGAGCAAGTTCATACAATGTTTTAGAAAACAATGTCGTACTTTTAGAAAACATAAAACTGTATATTATATTGAGAAACACTGCTCCAAGTATGATTGTTTATTCAAGGTAAAAAGTAATTATTTAGAGAAACACAGGAAAATAATTATGTTAGTGCTCATATTATGTATAAAGGTCACTTTGGACTCTATCAATCCAAGAAGACCAAAACATTCTAACAATGTCAGGACACTAATGAAATTTCTAGCATTTCCTTGTGTTGGGTCAGAGGCTGCATTATTCATGTTTGAATATGAAGAAATATATGCCATTTATTTTCAAAAGAAATTTGAAACTCCTTGATTACAAGCTGGTCCACAATAAAACCAAAAACACCAAACAGAAAACCAGAAAAGAGCACTTATATGAAAAATCTAGAATAACATAATTTCCATGATTGAGCATTAAATCCAACACTGAAATTCCTCTGTCCAAGGCAGAATTGGAAAATATTATGAGAATACAATTCCCCTTTCATAATGAAAAGCTCACACTAGCTATATCAAAGAAGTAAATATGCCTTATATGAGAAACTATGTTTGAAGAATGTAAGGAATATAATTTCAACAATTTTATGAAATGTGAAGGAATCTTTTTCATGTAATCACTCTTACATTCTTACACTGAGTCTTTTTTTTTTAATTATTTTTGAGAAAGAGAGAGAGAACGCAAGCAGGGGAGGAGTAGACATAGAATTCAAAGCAGGCTCCAGGCTCTGAGCTGTCAGCACAGAGTCCTATGTGGGGCTCAAATTCACAAACCATGAGATCATGACCTGAGCCGAAGTCAGACACTTAACCAACTGAGCCACCCAGCTGCCCAGCTCTTACATTGAGTGCTAACAAACATTGAGAGTCAGGAGACAAGCAACTCAATAAAAATGGGAATTCCAATGGCTGGCAAGGGTGTGGAACGACTCGAACTCCTATGTTGCTAGTGAGAATGCAAAATATTACAATAACTTTAGAAAACAGATTGGTGGTTTCCTATAAATTTAAATACTCTTACAAAATGGTACAGCAAGTCCATTCTTGGTAATTTACCCAAGAAAAATTAAAACATCCATCCACACAAAGACTGATATATAAATGTTCTTAACAGCTTTGTAACAAAACTTCAAACTCAGTAAAACCCAAATATCCATCAACTGTTAAATGGATAAGTAAATGGTTATATATCAGTACAATAGTATATTTCTTATAAATGTCAACACAAAGGTGTCCCTACTCTCATGGAGTTTATATTCTCATGAAAGAGACAAACAAGTAAGCAAATAAATATATATATATGAACAGTGACGGGTAGCAAACACTTATAAAGAACAATGAAGGGGATCATAGGGTGGAAAGTAATGGGATATGAGCAAGTAAGACTTTCTATTTTTGAGCATTTTAGGGTAGATGGTCAAGGAAGACCTCCTGAATAAGTACTATGTGAACAGAGATGTGAAGGAAAGGAAGGAGTAATCTGTGAAAATATCTGGATGTATCTGGGTACAGAGATAACAGAATGCTAAGAAGCCCAAAGAGGGAAGCAATGTGATGTGTCAGAAGAACAGGAAGACATCCCACAGGAAGCCAGAGCAAGAGAGCATAAAATGGATAGACACAAAGTAATTTTCTATTTAGTGTGTTACAAATATAATCTTTCCAATCTCAGATCAGTGGCACTAGACTTTAGGACAGTTATTTACTTTTTTTTTTGGTTTTATTTATTTTTGAGACAGAGAGAGACAGCACAAGCAAGGGAGGGGCAGAGAGAGAAGAGAGACACAGAATTTGAAACAGGCTCCAGGCTCTGAGCTGTCAGCACAGAGCCCAACTCAGGGTTTGAACCCACGAACCATGAGATCATGACCTGAGCCGAAGTTGGACGCTCAACTGACTAAGCCACCCAGGTGCCCCATGGAACAGTTATTTACATTTGAAACACTTTTCTGGCAAAGTACTTTTGGTCAGTCCCCCAAGGGGACAGTGTTCAAAAGCAGTATTAGCACTATATGTATCATTTGTTGTTAACCATAAGCAATTGGTTGGGCAAAATTAGAAGACAGCATATAGTTTTGAACCACCAAGAAAACTTTTAAGCTGGCTACCACATCTGTAGCAAGTTGGAGATTTTACATAAGATGAATCATTGCTGTGGCAACATTAACACCACTCCCTCTAGCAACTGCAAGAGCAAGGTGTTTTTACCATCTTCTGATGTAAGGAGGAATCCAGGAGATGTTATCTCAAGTAATTGTCACTTATTCTTGGGAAAACATCCTCAGAGGAATTGCAGCTCCTAAATCAGTCCTTCATTTTCTCTTACTTAAGGAACGTAAAACTATTTCAAGTCCCCAACCCAGATCTGTGATCTCCTTTCTTTCTTTCTTATTTCCTTCTTTGTGTCCATTTTCCTTCCCTCTTCCTTCCCTCCTTCCCTCCTTCCTCCCTCCCTTCCTTCCAATATTCATTCCATAATTATTTATTGACCACTTACTCTGTATTAGACACTAACACATAAGTGTTGGAGATACAGTGGAGGATAAAGCAGGCGAAGTTGCTGATCTATGGAGTGTACATTCTAATAAGAAAGGCAGATAATAAATATAAGTGGATGAAAACATAATACATAAAAAGTAATAAGTGCTGTGAAAAAAATAATAGTGGATAGACAGAAAGCCTGTAGGTCAATGTGGTATTTACAGAGTCTCATCGAGGAAGTCTGTCTAAGGACTGATACTCAGGTAGGGACCTGAGGAAGTGACAGAAAGAGGAATAGCGCAAGGTGACTGGTGTTAGAACACACTTAGATTATTCACAGGACTATGAGAATCCAAGGGAGAGGGGAGAGAGGGAGCGGTAGGCGATGACAAAGCAAGACTCCATTTGTAGAGGGCATTGCCATTCTTAGAAGGACACTGGGTTTTATTTTAAGCATGATTATGGGAAGTTATCGGGTGATTGGATGGCTGACTGGAGAATGACAAGACCGTGTATGTATTTTTAGATTCGCACTCTGACTGCAAAGTAGATAATATATAGCAGGAATGTTGGTGGAAGGAGTGGAAGCAGGAGAAATTAGGAGGTGACTTCACTATTCCATGTTAGATTTAGATGACTGTGGTCGCCTTCATAATTTATGTAGCATTTGAATTTAGCCTTGAAGGATGGTGTGTCAGGATTATATCTAGCTAAATGTAGAAACCCGATTGAAGTGACTTAGCCACATAGAGAATTCAATTTTTCTTCTATGAAATAAAATGTCTGGAGATATGCATTTCAGAACAGGTGCAGCTGCTCAAGAAAGTCACCAAAAAACACAGGTTCCTCTGGGGTTCCTGTCCCACTGTCCTTAATATATGCCACTCTTCCTCCTGGTTCCAAGATGGTTGCTTCACCTCCGGGCATGGCAGGCACGTTCCAGGCAGAAAGAAGGGAACAATGGGGAAGCAGTTCAAGAAAGCATAAGCATCACAGGTGCCCCTCATAAGCTTTGGCTCCTGTTGTGTCGACCTGAGCCGAATGACATGACCAATTCAGAAGACGTGAGACTCTGAGGATGGTGATATTTTTAATGAGGCCCATTTCTACCACAAGCACAGTTGAGGCTCTATTGGTAAGGAGGAAGAGAAAATCAGTATTTGGTGAGCAACGAGCAGCGTCTACCAATGGAAGGATTGACACAGGTGAGAATGGAATGGAAGGCGAGGAGACCATTCAAGAGAAAGGAGTGGCAGAAGACAAGAATGAAAGGTAAGCAAACAACAAAAACTGGAATGAAAACAACCCTGGGTATTCAAAAGGAATGATGGGAAGTCAAAGAAGTCTCTGCCATTTAGTGGCTCTGTCCTAGGAGTAAATCTAGAAACTTAGCTGATGTGAGCCCATGGGGGTGAGAAAGGTATTTATGCAAGGGGCAAACTGACACCACAGAAAATTCAGGAAAATTAAAGGAAAATCAAAAGATGGTCCTCACAATAACAATCCTTTACCCCTGGGACACTAGTAAAGACACACTAAGATGATTTGTGCGAAGAAGTTAGCCCAGTTCCTGGCATGTAAGAGCTAAGACCATTATCATATGATACCCTCAAATGGAGGGGGGCCGCAGGTAGGGTGCACAAAGAGAGGGAATGAAAATGGAAGCAGGCTGAATCAAAGGCATGTTCACCACCTTGCAGGAAATGTGAAAGAGTCACACTGGAAAACTAGAAGAAGGATTGTAGCTATTTCTCATGGGTTGGGAAGAAGGGGAAAGGAGTCATAGATGTTCGTTTTGATCCATATGATAGAGAAATGGTGATACCAGTATGGCAGAACATTTCAGTAATACATTGATTCATGCAGAAATAACTGCGAGGAATTTCCCCTATTCCCACACCAAGAATTCTTTGTGTTCTGAGCCTGGACTCTCTGAGCTAAGAAGGTCACAATCAGCTTTTTATTGCAGGTCTAAAAACAGAGATTGAAAATACTAGAAGACAGTCTCTGATTCAGTGTTGTAGGGAGTTTAGAACTACTAAGGAAAGCTTGGCACGGAAGTTGGTAAAAGGCCAAAAAGAGGAGATAAAGGGTTTGTTTATCCAAGACTAGCAAGGTCCTCATGGTTCTAGGAAGGAAGGGCACCTGTGGCTTCCTCTCAAAGCTCAAAACCTGAAGTGTTCTTTTTAGGGTTGATGCAAGCCTGGGGAGATGGGGGTTACCAAAACTTGTAGGAGGGATGCAGGGCACAGAGAGGTGAGACAGCAGGCGGGGGGGAGGTGGGGGGGTTGGGGGGGTTGCCAAGGAGCCATGGGGCAAAGGGGCCCAAATGACAGGCCACAAGGGGGCGCAGGTCTAATCCATGTCTCCCATGGGGACCCCTGGCTGGAGTTGGGGCAGGTCCCACCCCTTGGAGACAGCTGCTACGTCCCATCCCAGGCAACAGCACGTCTGCCAGACACCGGGAATGTTCCTTTCACAGCAATACTGGCCTATTCGCCTCACTCAATCTAAAGGTGGAGAAACCACCATCTGTAATACATTTTGGGTGCTTTGGAAAAACCACTTTGCCTATCATTGTCTGAAGAGTCCAGGAGTCTAACAAAATGGAATGCTGCATTTTAAAGGTTCAGTGATTTCTTACCTCCAACAAAATTGGGAAATTAACCATCCTAGCTTCTCACCCCGTGACCCTTCCAAACTTTAAAGAGGACAAGAGTGAATGGCCACACTACTTTGAGGGCTTGCAGGTCAGGTCCGCTTCAATCAACTAAAACAGACCCATGTTAGGGAGTCCAGATTTAAAATGTCATTTTAAGGTTTTATGGTCGGACCATAAAACAAAACAGATTTATGATATAAATAAAATACAGCTCCTTTTCTTAGAGCTTGCTCACAAAAGCCCACTTTTTTTTTTTTTTTTTTTTAAGTCCTGGGTACTCTACTCCTCTTTGGGGCCATGCCCTTTGTCAGAAAGGAACCTGTGTCAACCACCTACCCTTTGGGAGAAGAGCAATAGCCTGCCTGTTGGCTCCTCTTTTTTCTATTGGGGTTTTCTTAATTGGTCCCAAGCTGATAGGGAGAGAGAAAGGCTGGGATTCTCACCTGGAGAACTGACTTCCATTATGACCGGAGAGCTGGGAAATGCACGGGAGAGGGAAAATTCCTCCCCTCACCGCAGGGAAGAACACTCCTTTAACACACTCACCCAGTGCAAGGAACACGCGCTGGAGCCAGACATTTCTCGTGCAAATCAAAGAATAGAAGCTGCTACCAGCTGCCCCTTCACTTTGCTCAATCCATTTTTGGTTAAACTAATTGAATTTCCCTTTGATACTCTCCATCCTCATTTCAGGCTGGCAGATAGCAGTGCCATACGCGGCACAGTTCCATGTATGAATTGGCTGCCAGACCTGCTGCAGTCAACTCCTTCTTGAACTCTCTGTGTGCTAGTTCAGAGAGCACTCTTCTACCATCATCCCACTATGGCACTTCCAAATGGCTGGATATAATTGGGTTCAGAGGAGTTCAAAGCCATGCTCCAGCATCCTTGTATCAAAGCTCATTGAACAACAGGGGAACCGTGCACTGAAATGCAGGCATGGGGTGAGGAGAGTTATTAGTGGAATACATTCAAATCTGTCACGCTAGATTCCTGGGTACACAACTGGGTTTTGGTTCAGCTTTTAAGAGTTCAGGTGTGGTCCCCAGGAGATGGCTCCTATAATCGCTGTAAAAATATCTCATTTGTACTAATGCACTTTGCCTATTTCATAGCAGATCCTTGTGAGACTAATTTACATTTTTTTTAAATGTCAAGGCTTTCTCCAGAGATTGTTCATTCATTATATTTATTTTCTTGGACATGATTTTAACAAACCTTCCCCTGAAGAGCTTGTGGCTATTAACTTTGCTGAACGGTTGCTCAAAGGAGAGTTAAAAGCAAATGGTCTAAGGGAAAGGATTGGGCCACAGCACCCCAAGGGTATTCATCTGCCCCTAAACTCATTTCATTGATACTTCATTCACAGGCCATGAGTGAGAAGAGCAAGAGGAAAAGCCTTCTGTCATTCGGTGGGATGGTAGATTCCAACCACTGCTGAATGTGAAACTCTGCCACATTCTGATGTCAGTGGGAGGTACCTGAGGACTCTAAGAACAGAAATGATGTTAAAGAATGATATCCAGGGATCTGGGAAGGACATGATGGCAAGCATGAATTATATGGGTGTCAGATGTTTGCATGATAGTTCTCCTTTAATTCGAGTATATTCTCAAACTCTGTCATAATGATAGCCCTGGCCATCATACTTTCCAAATACATATTGCCCCTCTGTCACAGTTAGGACCAGAGACTCCTATGATTAAAGTGACCCTAAATATCTCCTTGAAAAGGTCCTGGCCCAATGGAACTTGGACAAACTTGGACTAATAGAGGAATAGCTTCTTTAACCCAACTGACAGAGGCTATCCATCCCCCATTCAAATACTTTCAAGGCCGGAAAGTCCCCCTTCTCTTAAGGCAGCTGTGTTCTCTCTGGTAACAATCTGAATTATTATAAAATTCTCCGTTCATGGTACTGAATCTGCACCCAGGATTTTCACTGTTTCAGTGGATCTTTAGGAACACTAGACAATTATTTACTCTCATTCTCACAAAAATAGGTCTTCCACTTAGAGAAATAAATGTTTTTTTTCATTCACCATTCTCATGGTTCATAAATATTTATTGGGTCCTAGGACATGGCAGGTGTGGGCTGGATGCCAGGGACATGATGGTGTCCCTCTTCCCACAGCACTCAGCATCTAGTGAGGAGAACTACAATAATGTTAAATGCCATCTTTCCCTTAATTTACTCCTCTCTCCAGATAAAATCTTTCATGTCATTTACTCCTTTCTAAATAAAGGCGGCAGCCTCCCATCCACCCTCTGGCACCTCTAATGCTGACGTCGCTGACTCGTGCTACCTAGAGATGAACACAGAGCTTCACGTTCTGTCCCAATGTTGTCTATTCTGGGGTTTCAGCCTAATCCAGAATTCGTGGGATACACAGTTGTCTAACATTTAGTTTATATTGACAAAAACACATTCTATCTTGTTCCGAATAGGGGAAGTGGGGGGAAGGTGAGGGTGGGAGAAGATGGCTGAACTTAATTGATACAATCAATCCATCCCCATTTTTACAGTATTAGTGAAAGGAATCTAAACTCAGCCCCTAAATAATTTTGGTGAGACGCCTTTCAGAATATCACTCCCCACATGCCTCAGGCCACTTTGATCTCCCCGGCAATGTAGAGATACTTGGAAATCCTAACAGCTGTGGGTTTTCCCATGCACCTAATGAGAGCACTCTATCATTAATAATTAACTGGTCTTGAAGCATTTACCTAAGCAGTTTCAAAGCAGGCTTAGCAAGAAAGGAAGTAATACAAGGCATAAAATTGTCTGGAGCCCTTCTTGCTCCCCCTCCCCTGGGGTCCCTACTGATTGTGCCTCTCGGTTGAGGTCATACAGCCAACATCTCCATCTTCCCTGATCTTTTCAGAAATCTTTCTGTTGTCACTTAGAGTGACCTTCCCTGACTGCCTCATCCAAAACAGGGTGCCTCTATATTTAGCATCTATTCTTTCTCTTACTTTGCTTTATCTCCCCCTATTTTTTTTTAATGTTTTATTTATTTCTAGGAGAGAGAGAGAGACAATGTGATCAGGGGAGGGTCAGAGAGAGAGGGAGTCACAGACTGAAACAGGTATCTCCCCCTGATACTCGTAACTAACTAAAATGATATTATTTGGCACTTGTCTGTTTATCTACCTATTCCATTTCCTCCAAGAGAGCTCAGCTCCAAGAGGCCAGCAACTCAGTCTTGCTCAACATGGAATCTCTAATACCTAAGAGTATCTTGTATTGCATCCTGGGCACAACAGAGATGTTTCCCGGATGATGGAATAAATGGATGAACGTATTAAATGAAGGAAGAAATACCTGCTCAATCTCATCTGATTGGGCCTGAATCTGATGACACTCAGCTGCCTGTCCAGCTCTATGCTTTCAGTGCAACTGAAATACTATTTCACTACTGCTATACCTCATGAGGTCAAGAAAGATTGCAACAGACCCTCACTCGAGATCTGTGGGGAAAGCAATGTCCACTGAAAGAGTCCACAGATTCCCAGGGCCACCTCTAGTTTTAAGCTCCTTCTTCCACTGAATGTAGTGCTTAGAAAATCTCAGCCTTGGAAGTCAGTTTTCTCACATTTTCACAGAAAGCTACTCACATGCAGCACCATGGAGAGGTCTGAAGCACTAAACAGGCAAAAAACAAAACAAAACAAAACAAAACAAAACAAAAAACAAACAAAAAAACAAAAATCAAAACAAAACAAAAACAAAAACAAACAACAACAAAAAACATAAAAAACAGAACAAAACCAAAAACAACAAGAAAACTAAACCAACCAACTATCCAACCAACAAAAAACAGCCCTCAAATATAATATGAAATACCCGACTCCTCAGTTGCCCTCCCACATGACTTAACTCCTCTTTTTATCTCCATCCCGTTCTCATTTTACAACTCTTCCCTGCCCTCTCAGGAGCAAATAAAGAATTCTGCTCTCCCATGCAGAACAATTGGGCAATTTCTACTGTCTGCCTCCAAATAGCTTCAGCCCTCTCTTTGCATATGCAAAGATGAGTCAAAAAGTGAGTCATTGATCACCATCACCTAGTCCTCACTGTCCCAGGTAGAATTCTAAAGATGCCCTCCCCAAGGTTCCCATCCTCTGGTTATTAAAACAAGAACTGATGGAGTTGCTGCTGGGAAGATTTTACACGTAGTTGAAGCTTCCCAGTCAATTGACCTTAAAATGCAGAGATTATCAAGGTGGGCTTGATGCAGTCAGGTGACCCATTTAATAGCAGAGAGTTTTCTCTGGCTAGTAGCAGGAGAAGAAGTGAGAGAGATTCAGAGCACAGGGGGACGTGATCTACTGATGTTGGTATGAAGATGGAGTTACCCACGTGAGAAGGTGAAATTCAGTGACCTTGAGCTGACAGAAGCCTCCATCTAACAATAGGCAAGAAAGCAGAGCGCCTCTGTCTTTCAATCACAGAAGACTAAATTTGACCAAAACCTGACTGAGGTTGAAAACAGGTTCTTCCCTAGAGGCTCCAGAAAAAAGCCCAGGCCAGCCAACTCCTTGACTTCAGCCTGGCAAAACCCTAAGCAGAGAACCCATCTGAGCCATGCCAGATTTATGACCCACAGAACTCTGAGTAATAAATTTGTATTGCTTGAAGTTGTTACATTTGTGGTAATTTGTTACACAGCAATAGTAAACTCACACAATCACCATCATTTCCATCTCTCATTACGTCCCATGCCCTTTGCTAAGCACTTTACATAATTATCGCATCTAACCCTGGCACCAACCACTACTTGGATGATACAAATATCCTTATTTTATAGGCCACAGAGGCTTTTAGAGGCCTGGAATCTAGACGTATATGTGTAAATGGTAGAACCATAATTCACATCCAAGCAGCCAAGGCTCTTAACCAATATGGGTTTCTGCCTCCTTAAATTACCACACGTCAGGTTCCACTCTGTGACTTCCACAGAGAGCTCTTTCTTCCCTCTTCCCAGATTCTAACTCGGAAGTATTCTTTCTTTCTTCTAATTACCTAATTGGATCATGACCTTCTTCAGATGAACTGCTGCCTAGTGCCTCAAACCCCAAGACCTTTGCACACAACGAACTAGAACAGAAGTAAATATGTCTTGGTGAGGGCACCATCATTTGGGAAGCAACACATATTTCCATGCATCACTTAAAGGCCAAATTTCACATCTGCTATTTTGTAGGGAGGACCTCATCACAATACTTTGGACATTCTGCCACATTTCAGTGATATTCAGATCATGGGCTCAAATGCCTGATGAGCCACTAGAAACTTGACCTTCAAAGTGCAGACCAGATCTCAGGATGAGTTGCCCATAGGGTAACCCAGAATACTAGCTCCTGAGAATGTGTTCATGTGCGTGTGTGTGTGCATGTGTATGAGTGTGTGCACGCACACATGTATTGCTCAGTAGGCAGACACTATTGTTTCCTAAAAGTTTTCTGTATCCTGAGTTTCAGAGATTGCACATGCTCTTCGTGTTGGGCTGTGACGTCTCGATCCGAAGCTTACCAGCAAGGCCAAGTCCAAAGGGAATTTAAAAGATACATGCTGCATTGTCCCATAAGAATAAGTCCCTCAGCTTTTAGAGAGTGAGGGACCCAGAAAAGAAGAAATACAATGGAAAATATGTACGATTTTAAGATGATAGCAGAAATTTTCACAGAGAAATGTTTAATAGTAAAAATAAAATACCCTTGTAACTTTAGATGCTCCTGCTTTTCCTTGATTCAAACAAACTAAAAAAAACAAAAACAAAAACAAAAACAAAAATAAAAAAACATGATGTTTTTTGGAAGCAAGATGGCCCTCTGAGCAGAAATAGAGCAAATTAAAATAAGTTTTGGTTTGGGTGATAATCCGGTAAGTGGAATTCCAGGCTACCCCTGCCATTATCATGCTTCCTATCAGGGTAAATATGGAGTCAATGTCTTTCAGAAGTAGTGCTAACGAAAGAGAGAAAAGTATTTCCCTTTGGACTTTGGTGGAATTCCAAAAGAATCCTATTACTTCCAGAACATTCCAGATTTAAGTGTACTGTCTCAGTAGGTTCACTGCTCCAAATTTAGATCTGATCCATAAGAATCTTATAAATCCTGTAGCTGAAGGAAAAATATGTTGGAGGGAGGCAGAGGGGGGTTCATTTCAGTTACACATGGTAAAAAATATCCACCAATGATGGGAACAATACTTGATGCTGTCAAAGGTGTATGTATGAGTGAGAGTTTCTGGGAAGGGTGCTGGGTCAAGGCCAATTGGTTAGAAAAAGAGTATCAGAGGAAAAGTTTGTGGAAGAAATTGAGGCACATATGATCTCACAGAAGGCTGTGAGTCTCTCTGGCTTGAATTTCCAAACCCAGATTACAGTTGATTCTGATACCCCAACTCAAAGGAGTAGTGTAAATAGCTTGAATAACCAGTAGTTCTTACTCCTCTTAGAACCTAGTATAAGTTACATGGAGGGAAAATACAACATAATGATAAAAACAAGGCTGTGATATCAGTTATAGCTGGACTCAAAGTTTGGCTTCACCAAATTATGTAAATTAGCAACCAGTCATTTAACTTTAATGCATATGCTTTTCTGTTTTCTGTATCATGGAAATAAGAGTGATGTAAGACTGAAATGAGATCACCTATGTAATATGATGCTTGGTATGGTGGTTGCACTTAGAGGAAACTGAATAGATGTTGACTATTATTAAGTAAAAACAGAATAGTCCCTGATACTAAGAAAATATGTAGAGAATGAACAAGTCCTGCATGGATCACATACATGTAACACATTAAAAGTGAATTAAAAATATGAAATGATCACTAGGTTGTAATAAGATGAAGGAAATATGATAGACAGAATGGATAAGGGGAATAAGGGGAATGAGAAAAAGAAAGAAAAAAGAATCATCCTCAAGATCTTAAGAAGGATCTTCCCTTGATGTCCAGGTCACCCTTGCCTGATTTCCAAGAAAGAAGAAGCAGAGCTTAAGCTGTTTTCAGCTGCGATCACTGCTGGTCATGAGCAGCTGTGACAAATCCAAAATAGTACTAAGTACTGTGTGGCTGCAGCTCAGTTTCCTTTTGCCACTATGTTGCTGCTCCAAACCTCCTCTTCTGTCTTCCCAGGAACCAGGTCGGAGTCTATCCTCATATATTTCAGAGACTGTATGAACACTGGAAACAGGGATCCGGAGCAATCTCCCCTCCAGGCAATGCCGGTTAGAAAGAAACAGCGGATTAAAACCAAAACAGGCAACAAGAACTAGAAAGATGCAAATCGAAAGCCTAGGAATACAGACACAGATGTGAGAAGGCAACCCTTCTGAGGGAGGTCTTCAGAAGGCGAGGCTGATGTTGACCGTCAAGAGTTTAACAGGAATCAAAGGTGCAAAGCAAGATCATCTAGAGATAGGGTTGCCAGATTGAGCAAATACAAATATAGGCTGCCCAGTTAAGTCTGAAGAACCGAAAAATGATTTCTTACTACCAATGTCCTACCAAAGTTTGGGACATAAGTAAGTATACTAAAATGATATGTGTGGTTTATCTGGAATTTAAATGTAACTGGGTGTCTTCTGTTTTACCAGCAAGCTTATATGAAGAACTCATGCATTCACGAGCCATTAGGTAGCATGTAGTGAAACTAGATTGATATCAGTGAAATGTTAGAAAAGGCAATGAATTGGGAGGGAATTGTAGAGACGAGGGGGGAAAATAAGAACAGTTATGGCTGGAGATGCCAAGAGCAGGATAGAGCAGATATCAGCATCAGAGTTGTGAATTAAGTAAAATTCAAGAACCAGGAAAGGGGCAGAGAGAACAGAGGGTGCTTATCAAAGAGATTAAGTAGTGATTCTTCCTAAGGCTTTCTACCCTGATTCTCAGTAGATCTTTCCTTTCCTCTCCTCCTGAGAGGAAACCTGGCTCTAAATATTTAGAGAAAAAAGTTATCCCAACCAATAAACTTTCATACTTCCCACTGGGAGAGGCAGTCTTTTTCGAAATGGAGAGACAGGCCACCATTTATGCATTAATTCAATAAAGATTATATAATGCCTACTTTGTGTCAGACACTATTCTGGATGCCAGATAGGTTGATCAAGCGTATTTTCATCTCAGCCCAACTTCATCAAATTCACTAGGGGTGCTTCGTAAGAATGCAGATCGCTGGGCCCCTCACCACCTCTAATCACCTCCACAAGAGTCTGGAGAGCTGTACTTTCATACTTTTAGAATCAGTGACCTACCAACTGGTTAATAAAAATATGTATGTCAATGCCCTCGACTTGTGAGAAATCTGTAGGAGAAAAACAAAATGCAGGTACAGATACATGGAAAATGAGATGCAGTTAGGTTGGCACCAGGTGAAGTTAGAAGGCCTTGTCCAAGCCACATGTCAGGTAATGGCTGAGAAGGGACTCAAGTCCAAGTGTTCCATTTCAAAGTGCAATTCTTGCTCAACTGTGATGTGCTACCTGCTAGACCCCATGACTCACAATAGGACTTCTTCTGTTATGCTCTCCAGCCACCGCAATGATGCAGCATTATAACAATGGGCTTTCACCATGACCGGAGGAAGGGGCAGATATTCAGTCTCATGGTCTCTTAAGGTCAATAAGAACTTCCTCTCTGTTCTCAGTCGCTTGTAAGTTTGCTTCGAGGGTGAAGTGTACCTCCGATTTTAAGGCTCATGAGACTTAGTTGCCAACAGAAGGTGCTCTTGATTCACAGAGAGAAGCTCTGCTCTTCCAAGCGTGTCACAGAGCCACTCAGACGCACCTCCATGCAGCACTTGGAAGTGAAGCCATGCTCCATTTAGTAACACCTGCCTTCTGAGACTCTTAAAGCTCTCAGCTGACACGAGTTGCTTGTTCCCACAGTATCTCTGTGATATAAGAAGAGGGTGAGGAGATGGTTCTATTCCCATTTTACAGGTAGAAAACCCAACGGGAACGTTCTTTTCAGGGCTCTAAAGGTAACAGTAGACAAAAATTGAGCACAAACACCTACCCCATTGCTTACTCCAAGAAATCCTATGGAGAAAGTCTTTCCTCATTTCCATCTATCTCCTTCCTATAGGGAATATATTGCACTTCCTTGTCTTTCCAACTTCAGCTCCCAGATCAAGGTGGCAGAAGAAGTTTACAGCTAATAGATTCAGAAGAAAGTTAGAATGAAGAATGTTCTTCTATCTGTTCAATGCTTGGCAGCTTTCGAGGACCCGGTAGAAACACTACCACTGATTCATCTAATCTCTGCAATAGCCTTACAGAAGAAATGTCTCCAGTATCTCCTGTCCCATTTTGTGAAAGAAGAAATGGAGACTCAGAGACGGAGGTGATGCACTCGCGATCCAGCAGGTGCAAGCAGCAGAGCCGAGAAGACCAGCTCACCTCCTTGACCCCAGGCCCGAAGCTCCTATCACTGAAATGAACTTTATAAACGGGTCTGCTGAGAGTTTTTGTGTTTGGAGGCCTTTCTCTGCTTCATTTCTCTGTTACGTGGCTGTGACGCTTCTTTTTCAAAAGAACATTTGCCCCAACCCTGGCAAAAGCTTTGCAGAATGCATTGGGGGGGGGCGGGGGGGGGAGAGTTGAAATTCAAAATACCAAGTCTGACAGCTATGAATAAGTAAAAGTACAAGGGGTCATAGCTGAATGGGAAAATGAAAAATAGCATACCAGATAAGCTTAGATTATTATAAACTTAGATTATTATAGCTTCCTCAGGTTTTTTTTTATAAGTAGAGTCTTTTTTAACTCATAAGAAATATTCATATATATATATATATATATATATATATATATATATATAGACACTCCCTCATAATAAACACAGAAGCACACTGTTCCCAGAATCTTTGGCTTGGCTAAAATATGATGATATTCTTAGTTCTTAGTATGGGGGAAAAAGCCTCTGAACACTCCAGGCTTTTTATAGCTGCGGCTCAGGGCAGGATTTGCTGCAGTAGCAGCCCTGGATAGCAAAGGAGCCAAATAATGCTAATGGGGCAAACAGAATGTAATTGCTTATGTGTGCTGGTTATATCCTGAAACAAATTGTTTCTTAATGCTGAGGTCAGACAGGGTTTAATTAGGAGAAATACAATTGGTGTAAAATTTTGCAGCAGGCTGCTTGTTTGGTGTCATGCCAAGTTAACATCTAGTCTCTCCAAATGGAAATTTTCATTAGAGGCCATTGGCAGCCCTAGTTAGGCTGAGTTTCAACTTTTCCGAGTCTCCTGGTAATGTAAACCTGAAACTCAGCATATCGCTTGCCTAATAAAGGCTGTCCCCCTTGCATTTACAAACACTTGAACATGTGCATACTGTCTTCCACCGTCTTTCACATACCCAGCTGCCCCAGTTCCCCCGCTAGCAAAATACACCCTTCCCATGGGAGCTAGAGGAACCAAAGCAATCTTCCTCTTGTCTTGCCTCTTTTCCCTCCTTCCATATCCCCACGTTAATAATCATCTATGGTCAGCGTATTACTACCTGAAACATATCTTCGTATGCATCAACTCATCTAACCTGACCAATAAACCCCAGAGGTGAGTGGTTTTTATATTTATAGGTAGGAAATGCATTGAAGGTCACGTCCAAGACTGGCTCAGAATAGATCTCAAAACTCTTGATTTGAGTAACTAAGCCACAGACTTCTGTGCGTGCATGTGCACATGTATGCGCACGCACACACACGCGCGCGCTCACACACACACAGAGAATAGAAGATATACTGAAAAATCTGCATTTGCCCACATCAATGAAGCAAGCACAAAGCCACCTGTTTGTTATTTCCCCTTTCCTTCATTTGATACAATATCTGTGAAGAAGTAAGAGTGAAAGGTGTTATTATACAAAGCTGCACGAATTTCCCCAAGATTTTGCAAACACTCTTTATTGGATGTGACCCTTTCTTTTGCTGTCCCCCTTCCACACCTATGTTTTCAGACTCTCAAAGATCTTCGTTGATGCCTGAGGCAGTAATACCGCTATTTACATTAATTTTAAGAGTCTAGATCTTCGCACCTTCAAGGATAAGGTTTTATCGGTGTTTCTAATATAAATCCCGTGTCTCAAAACTGTTTAATTTATTTGGAAAATTCTGCTTCTGGGCTGCTATTGTTTCTCTCTCTTCCTCTTTTTATTCCTTCCAGCTGAAGGCAGTTTTCATTACAGTGACAAAGACCCCACTATGTTAAAGAAAATTGCACAGAGAGACCCCAAAAATCCATCTACCCAACAAAAATCTAAGTCATTTTCCCCTGCAGTATCATATCAGCAGTAACCGTCATGGGTTTAAAGACATATGGGACCAAGTCTTCATTTTTATATGTGGTTCTTATTTGCTGAGACACGGCTCCTTGAGAGTTGAGCTACATTTCATTTAGGTGCTGGGCCTCTGGGCCCGTGCTAATGTGCCTGGTTAGGGTCAAGGTAAAGCTCTGCACAGGGCAAGCAATTACTAAGCAATCCTTACCCCTCAGCCCTGCTGGGGCCAGAAGGCCATGGGCGATCCCATTGGAAGGGGGAGTTTTCTCAGCTGCCTACGACTGGAAGTTATAGACTTATAGACTGGAAGTTACTGAAACTCTTCCACCTTGCGAGGTCTAGTCCAGACTTCTCACGAATCTTTCCACCGGCTGAGGCTTGGCTCAAACTACACTTGACTTTAGACCACAAATACCCCTCTTTACATCAAGCCTACACTACCGATGAAAAGTCCTCTTAAATTTGTTTTCTACATGGTTTAAATTTCTTGCATTTTTCCATTTTCCAATGTTAGTATAAATCCAGTCAGTCCTTCCATAACACTTATACTGAAATTGTACATTTGTTTCAGTGCAATTGATATCCTAGGGGAACAGACCATGAATTCTGCATTTGCTGCTGCTCAATTTTGTTCCCGAGAAACAGAAAACTGCATCCAGCTGCATAGGAATGCGTTATGCACGCACCTCAAACATCTCCCAGCCACCCTGTTTCACCACGTGTGTTATACCACAAAGCTACGTTTTTGTCATTCTTTCGTATCTGTGAACTTTTCTATTCACACACACACACACACACACACACACAAAACCAAACAAATACAAAAACACACACTCATTCAACATCCCAAGCCTACCTATGTGTCCAGGTTCAAAATGCCAAGCAGTCCGTGTAAAAAGGAAAGCACTATCTGTATACAAAGACTTGAAGTGGAAATTGCTAAATCCTGCAGAAGAGCTCCTATAGGTGTGAGTAGTGGCTGGTTGAGTGATTTCAAATTTTGCTACCATTTTCAAATCCAAAGCAGAGTTTCCAGGTAATACAGAAGTTAATTGAAGGAAAAGGCTGTTCCCTGCATCAAATTTTCATTTCTGATGGAACAGGGACCTGTTACAAACGTATGCCTTAAAGAACCTTTATCTCAAAGGCAGGGGAAGAAATGCCACAGGATGTAAGACTGCAGAAGTTCACCCCACTGTGATGTTTGGTGCCAGCATTGAACCACGCCCACCTCCAATCCAGCCTCGCCGCTTTCCGTGTGATTTCTGGTAACCCTCTTCGCTGCCTCGCAATTAATCACATGCTGCAACCCTTCCAAAGCCCACTTATCAAACTTCTAGCTTTTTTTCAGGGTGAAGTGCCCTATTTATCACCAGCATTTAACACTTGTGAACTGTGCTCTTTTGTTTTTGATGCATCACCAAACAAGGCTTTAAATGTTATGCCCCAATCCGATTTTTTTCCATAATCCCTACAGGTGTTTTGTGCAATTTTGCACGGCCTGATGAGTTTTTAGAGGCATGTGTGTCCATTATAGCAAAAGTGACTATACTTGCTTATTGCCTGGGCATGGCAATCGTCTTCAAATATTTGAAATATCACGAGTTAGGAGGGCACCTGGGTGGTATCAGTCAGTGAAGTGACTGACTTCTGCTCAGGTCATGATCTCACAGTTCGTGGGTTTGAGCCCCGCATGGGGCTCTGTGCTGACAGCTGCTTCAGATTCTGTGTGTGTGTGTGTGTGTGTGTGCGCGCGCCCCTCCCTTTCTCACGCTCTTTCTCTCAAAAATAAATAAACATTAACAAAATTTTTGAAATATCATGGGTTAGGAATTTCAGATCAAACATGACCAGAACTAAATTGCTGATTATTTCCTCATATTCTGTGATATCCACAGCTCTTTTCATCTAAGTTAAGAGGTGGCTCCCTCCTTTCACTGGCCCAGCCGAAAAGCTCAAGAGTTATTTTTTAATCCTCTCTTCATCTCATCCCACATCCAATTGGTTTTATCTTCAGACAGTATCACTCGTCATCCCCACTGCTTCTAAGTCACTGGATTATTCTAATAGCCCCTATGTTTGTCTCTTCCCTCCACTTTTGCCTGACCTGAATCCCTTCTCCAATCTACTCTTAACCCACAGCCAAGGTTCCTTACGTGTAAGTCAGGCCATTCCACTTCTCGAGGACTCTCCAGTGAGTGACTCTGTGTCTCAGTCTGAGAAGAAGCCTGCGGTGGACAGAACGTGCACCGCCCACCTGCCCCACCCAGGTGTTTCCTCCATGGAATCGTCTTCTACTGCCCCGACACAACTGCTGGGTCATCTGCCACTCCTCTGCATACCAGGTACCCGTTTTCTTGAATCTTGTGCTCTGGCTGTGCCCCCAGCTTTAAATGGGATTCCTCCGGGTACCTATGTGGCTGGCTCACTCACTTGTTTATTTCAGGTCTCTGCTCAAATGTCGCCTTCTCGGCACATTATTTAATCTAGGACCCCGTGCTCAAATACTACTACCCTCCCTTCTCTGCGTCACTTTTCTTAAAAGCGTTATCACGTCTATCTTTCCACCTAAGTGTCTTGTTTTGATTACCACCTTCTTCCCCTGGAACAGAAGTCCCCTGAAGACAGGGGTTTTGTCTGTTTTACTGACTGCCGTATGGGTAAAGCCTAGCTCCTAAAGCAATGCCTGGCTCATAGTTTATGCTCAATAAATATCTGTTGAGTAAATGACATGAGGAGTTGCTTTCTCTGTGCGAGGTAAACGGAGAAACAGTGAGGACCGATGAGCAGAAGTTACCAGGGTGCTCAATCTAAGAAATCATATTTCAACTATCCAGTGTTGACATCAGAACAGAAAGTCCTCTGTCACTCAAAGTGTCCATGCTGGGGAGGATCCGCCACACCAGGAATGGATGATGTGGCGAGGGGATTGGTACATCATGTTGCACCTGAGAATAGCCCACACCTGAGGTTCCCTTCTGCAACAAATGCCTAGGATTCCTCCCGTTTGTGTTGAATTCCATGGTATTTGCATTCATTTCTCAGAAAAGGCTCATACAAGCTCAATGTTCTCTTAACCAGTTAGGAATAGAGGAAGGAGGTTATGTTATCATGAAAAAAATACATTCCATGAAATATGGAATAGTTCCAAATAATCCACTTCTAGCCTGCATGTCCCACCTGCCTCCAAGGGCTATGGTAAGCCCATTAAATAAGGTTTTAGAAAAATAACCTATACAATAGAAATGTAACATAGACATAACAAAAAGATACCTATACAATATATAACAGTGCTCAGTTAAACATCTGCTTTTGACATGTACGACTTCTGTGTACCAGTACCACAAACTGAGGTCTCTGTCAAAGATGTTTAGGCATAATTATGACTTTTATCCATGGAAAAAAATCCATTATTTGTTGAAAGAGAAAGTTGTGTCCCTGGGATAGGGAAAGTTTGCAGTGGCTATTCTTTACTGTTATCATAAACACTATCTCAGTGGATGTAATGCCCCCCAATCAATTCTCATATAATATCAATACCAATGTTGATAAAGTTTATCAAGATTTACAAATTTATTTCCTTTCCCAGGAAAAATATACATTTTTCTCTATAGAAATAAACTTCAAGGAGGCAGACTAGATGAAATTCTAAGAGGCACATGCAAGCAAAAACAAACAAATCAGGAAAGCTCAGCACTCTAAGAAAGCTCTGAGCCGTTCATTCTCTGTTCTGTCGGCCTACAGGGTTCATACGCTTGTTTGCTGCTTCCCAGTGTTCTTGCTGCTTTTATGGTCTCTCTTGCCCAGTGTCAGCGGCCCCAGGTACAAGAGACCCAACCAGAGGCACAGAAAAGTCCCAAGCCCTTGGGCTACTTCCAAGTGACTCCTTTGGGGTGGATTTCTATCAGGGAAGGGGCATAAAGAAAGGAATTAAAGAAACATAGGCACTTCGGAGTAATGGGAATTTTCCACCTCACTTTGCTAATTTTCTAAGAGGCAGACAGCTCTCCGGATATCGGTCTGCAGGTTGATCAACAGTTGGTGTACGCCGGGGGCCGGCCGCCACACTCACTCTTTCCTGGAAAAGGAAATAGGCTTCCTTTTCTGAATGCAACTAAGCTTGTGGGCCAGGCTACCGTCAAGTCACTGCTGGTTATTGCCAGCACAAACACGCCAGTGGCCTGCACGTGTAGCTGACCACGGAGAGGGGGAGGAAGGGTCTTTCCTCCCTCAAGAAGCAGAAGATGGAGGTCCATGAATACCATGGAAGCGAGGCTCTGCGGGAGAGCCTGGCGGTCACCAGTGGGCCAGCATCTGAGGAATGACTGTCCTTCAAAAGCCTTCCCCAAAGCGATGGTTTTCCAGGGCCAAGATGATCCCGAGGGGCCTGGGGGGAATGTTGGAGCTCAGAGAGCACTCCTATTTGCATGCAGTTCAGGGAAGTGAGAAGCTGTTTAAAGGCAAAGATTTTAGCTGCACTGGGAGCTTTGGCCTTTTCAATGGAGAGACCCAAGAGACTGCCTGTCAAAACAGAAGTCTCTTGCTAAAACTACGTAGCTTAGACAGCATGGGGAGACAGGAGGCGCTGGAGGCAGAGACAGGGGGAGACGAAGGAGGTCACCTTTCCACAATGGGAGTCGGGTAGCGTGCAGAGAAAAGGAAGGGGGGTTAGGGCACATGGGGAGAAATAAAGGAAGAGAATGCATGGCTATGCAGACCTCCGAATGTATTCCCACTGGACAGCACGTTGTGGAGACAAATGTTTTAAAAAATTCATTAACTCAGTTTTACAAATAGAAAGTGGGTTTCTTTGCCTCTCCCCTGATTATTTCTTCCCCATTCCCTGTTCTACCTGATTCTCTCCAAAGTGATTCCCACTGAGAGACTGACACAGAGGAGCGGAGCTGAGAAACTGTACAATATTCTGCTATTTCTTTGCTCTCTTTCCTTTTTAAAAATCGTGTCAAAGCCCCTTTCCTTCAGTAATCCTTGATATTCCCTGAGGAGCTGAGTTAAGATTTAATTGTGAAATTTGCATAGTAACTCAGCAAATAAATTCTCCCCGTCTCTCATAGACCTTTCACTTCAGAGGGCCATTTTAGTTATAAATCACTTATTTCGAGATCTCAGCTGCATCAGCATTTTGTACCCCTGAGCAAAGTGATAAGGGGGAGAGAAATCCAATGGTGTGCAGAGTCAGTTTTGGGCTTTCATGCTTCTGTGTAGGGCAGGGGAGAGGCAGAGGCTGGATGCAAAGAGACTAACTAGTGCCATTTTCTCTCCTGCTGCTTCGCCAAGGAAAATCAGTATGGTGATGGCCCGGCCCCCTGATGATTCCCAGAAAACTTCACAAGCCTCTCTCCCCTGCCTGCACATGTTGCTTTAGGAAATCCAAAGAGGTGAGCAGATCTTGACACTGGCATGACAGTTCACATGGAAATCCCTGGAAACTTGACGCCCCTCATATGTGAGCACATGGGGAAAGAATCCAGGGAAATTGTATTATTGTGGCAATATCAAGGTCTCAGAGAGGACGTGCCCCCAGCCTAGTTCAAGTCCAGCCAGGTCTTGGTCTCCATTTGTGACTCAACCTAGAAGAGTGTGTTTTGTTTTGTTTTCTTCCTTCTTTCCCCAGGCTGAAAATAATCTCAATTCTGGACTTGTAAGCTTGCCGAATGTTGTAAATACCATCCTTTTTGGTTAAGCCAGATAAAACCAATTTCAACAGAGCCTGGAAAACTAAACTTTTTTCTATAGTATCTGGCATGATTTATTTCAGCATCACAACTGGCTTCCCTTTTCTGGGTTAGAACCAACATAAGCATGATTTAGACAATAAAGGGCTGTCATAGAATGTTGTGTGGCTGTAACAGCAGAAGAAATAAAGAAGTGTCATCACAGAACCCACGGAAGAATACAAGAAAGTCTAAGAAAAGAAGAAAAGAAGATTATTTGATGATTCACCTTGGGTATCCAATATCTCTGCCTAGAAATACCAAAATATAACTGGTACTGAACCGAGGTCCCTGTTTGACCTGCATTGCATCTCTTGGTCCCTTAAAACTTCCAGGTCTCCAGGAAGGAAACCCTAGCAATCGCTTAAAACAATCAACTTACCGGGACAGTTAGGGGTTAAACTGCTAACAAACTAAGGTCTGATCATCCTGTTTTAAAGAAAATTGTCACTCTTTAAGAAAAAATTTACAAAGAACAAACAAGGAATTTTATACAGATAACTTGCATTCACCTAAAAATTTGAAGATTGCTGATCAAACGCAAGCCCTGTAGTCATATTTCTTTCAAGCAACTGATTTCAGTTCCTTATTTATTCTGTAGCTGATCAAAACATGGTGCCCTAATTTTCAAGTTATGCTTGTCAGCCCCAGGAGATCAGTGAACAGCTGAATTCCATAGATGAATCAACAAGTCAGCATATCTCTACCAGATGCCTATCTCCCCAATGATACATACCAAGTAGCTCTTCACTATGAGCGCTTCCTTTCCTTCTACTTACCTAGATCTCCCATTTGCGTCAATATAGGTTTCTGGAATTCAATTGGAGCTGTTTTTTCCTCCTGACTCTGTAACTAAATCAATGTTTCTCAAGAAAATGTTATCATTAGGAATGAAAATAAATACGATATAGATACCAGCTAGATCAACAATACTTATTTGAAACCAGCATCAGCCTTATTAGTGAGGCACTAATAATGTTATATTTAAATCGGTAATAAGAAAAGTGTCCACTCTACCATATTAGTTATTATTGCATTGGAAATGCCAGCTAATGAAAAGAAATAGAAAAAAAAAATAAATTCACCAAATTTGTATAAGCATCATTAATAGGAAATATTTTTATAAGTTATATGGGAACTTAAATCCAAAAGAATTCATTAAAGATCAATAAGAATTAGTATCAAGATCATGGGAATGTATGATTTTTTAAAAACAGTATTCCAGTTACTTTAGCAATAAAAGTAAAATTATGGAAAAATAAGAAAAGTTGAAGTAGCTAGAACAGCTGAGAGAGAGCTTCCTTGCAAAACTCTGGAGAATCTTTGTTCCAAACTATCCCAAACACCAGGAACAGAAGTTGGAACCAAAAAGGAAGCTTGAGCACAGGAAGATGAGTGAAGAGTCAGAATACACAACAATGAGTCATCTTATCCCTCACTCCTCTCCTGGCGAGCAGAATGTCTGACAGCCACCATCTCTTTGTAAAATGATGACTCTTCATTAAACAAAAAGAAGGAAATGCATGGTGCTGGTTTCAAAGCAAAATCCACCCTGATTTCAGTGGTCTCAAAGTTTAATTGTCACTTCCCTGATTCACCAAAAGCTACCAGTCCAGGTACAAGAGAGGGATTGCAGTAAACACTGCACTTGCTCAATTTAATGCACGAACAGGAAACTTAAGGAGAGAATGAGACTTGAAGAAGAAAGACAAGATAAGCGACATAGAACATAACATGAAGGGACTTTAAAGGGATGATAATCTCTCATTCGTATCCTCAGTGAAATTAAGAAGACGTTAATTTGCAAAACAAGAATAGGATAGCATTAAAAAGAAACAGAAACAAATATGGTAGGAAAACCAGAAAGACTTTTTTCTTGGCAGGAAAACTAGTTTGATGAAATAAAGAATCTCACTCTCACACCAAAGAAAATTAAAAAAGAAATAAAGGCAAAAAAATTAAAAAGTTTTAAAAAGAGGGAAATAAAGAAATAGGAGGTAAAGACACATGACAGAGTTGATCACTTCAGGAGAGAAAAATATCTGACTAAGAGGAACTTCAGAAAGAGAATAGAGAAAGCAAAAAGGAGGATACAAAAGAAATAACATAATAAAGATTTCTCAGAGCTGTGGAAAGACATGAATGGCCAGGAAGAAAAGACCCATGAGAAGCTCCAGTGTAATGAAGATCACTATAGTCACACACACTTGTCATCAGAAGGCCAGATGTGAACAGACAATTCTAAGAGCTTCAGGGGGGGATAAAGCAGGTCACAGAAATGGGAACTAGATCAGTCAGTATCTGCTGTCTAACCAGGAACATTGTATACAAGGATATGATGGAGCTTAGCCTCCAATGTACTAAAGGAACTCTATTTAACATGGAATTCTACATGCACCCAATCACTCCTCCACCCTGGCAGGAGACCTGGAAAAGTCAGGCTTACAAAAGGCTGACACAGGTCATTTTGTAGACTCAGGAACACTAGGTACCTGTTAGTCCAGGGTTGGGAGCATCTCAGAAGTAAGGTTTGAACATAAACATGCACACCAACAGTGGGGATCCCAACCCCTTCCACAGATAGTTCCCAGAGTAGTAGTATAGAAGCTTATATTCTGCAGATAGGAGACTGGAGGATTCCTATTTGAAGGACCTGATAAACTCAGAAAAGAGTCAGAAATTAACATCCGGGGTTCTGCGAGTGGAAAGGCTGAATTTCGGTTCCATCTCCCTAGAGTGAGAGCCACTAATCAGCAATCACATTTTTTCAGTGCCCTGTGTTTATATACAAATGTACACACAAGAATCAACAGCTACTTGAAGGAAGCTGCAACATGAAAGAAAGACAGAGAGACAAAAACAAACAAGATAAAAGGGATTTGGCATAAATAGACACAATTAATGCAAACAGCAGCAGGGAAAACTACTTCCAAAAATATTTTCAGTGAGATAAAAGGACACATTAATCGATGAAATAAGAACAGTAAACTATAAAAACAATATTCAGTGAATAAGAAAGAAGCCTTAGAAATTAAATTACAATGGCAGGAATTTAGAGAATATATCAATAGAAGGTATAAAAAATAAGCCTAGGAAACCTCCCAGAAAATAGGAAAAAAAAACCCTCACAGATGGCCAACATAAAAGGGTATAAAATTAGAAGATCAACCCAGAGTGTCCAATATCCAAATATTGGGAATTTCAGAAAGAAAGGGCAGAGGAAAAATGATGGGAGTTATAATAAAATGTCTTGGATATTAGGTCCTACCTTGAGAAATACCATCAAGTGTCCAGCTCATTAAATAAAAATATCCTCTCCAGTTCCTATAATTTTGAAATTATTTGGAAATATACACTGGGAAACAAGAAAAGATACTAGAAATTTCCGGAAAAATATAGGCCACATATATGAAGATCAGGACTATGAAAAATAATTGACAACTCAAAAACGCTGCTGGAAGCTGAAAGACAATGAAAAAATTCTTTCAAGTTTCTGTTAAAATTGTTTCTAATCTAGAACTCTAATTCATCCACGTATCACATGTGAGTGCAACACAAAGATATTTTCAGATGGTACAAACACATTCATAGGAACCTAGTGAGCTACTAGAAGTTGTGCTTCACCAAAACCAGAAATAAACCAAGAGAGGAAAACACAGGGTTCAGTGAACAATGAAGAGTCACAAGGAAGTTTCTGGATGAAGACCCAAGGAAGACGCAAGAGGACAACTGTACATCAGGCCCAGGGAACCATTAGTCCACACTGGAAGACTCTAAGATAAACAAGTGAACAGATAGATTCCCTGATACACTGAGAAGAGTTTGTAGTTGTGTGATTAATTAAGGCACCAAAAAAAAAAAAACATGAACCCAACCCTCTAAAGCTAGAGGGACTAAGTGAGTCCAAGAGAAGCAGAAATTTAGCAGAGGTTTTCACTCTGACTGAGTGGTGAATAATGTTTACGTGAACTCTGCTATCTCCTAGGGTCAAAGTCCTGAGTTGCAAATCCATCAGAATCTGGTAAAATATGTATATTTGGATAGACAGGGAATAGATGCCCAGGAACTGCCTAGATTTCAAGTACAGGAAGACGGCCTCAGCATTCAGGAGGTAGGAAGGCGCCAGGGTGAGAGACCAGTTAGCCTTTGGTAGGAATGGAGAAAAGAGCCACTTTTGGTAGTAAGAGCCGCTGAACACCTGCGCCTCTAGTTTGTAAACTGAGTGGCTATATATTAAGAATGGCCCGCGTCTATTTCCTAGATGTCTTCTCAAGTATTTCTGATCACTCTGATATAATAGCAATCCCCATCATTCCCCAGTCCTCTTATTCTGCTTTGTTTTAATTCTTACTTACTACCACCTGATAGAGGATATACTTTCTTGATTCATTGTCTGGGTTTTTCCATCCCAGTTAGAATGTAGATGAGATTTTGGAGAACAGAAATTTTGCTTTAATTCCTGCTTGAATTACAGGCACCCAAAGTAGCACCTAGCATACAGTATGTGCTTAATAAATAGTTGTTGAATAAAGATCAAATTTCACTCTACATTAGACTCAAATGTAGACTTCATGAATTTTTACACAAAATTACATATCCAAATTTTGTTTCTATAGCCTTTTTTTTTGTCTCTAGAACCACGATGGGAAATGTCAGATTGTAATTTGACGTACTTTGAACAGCTGTATGACATGGAAGAAAGCCATTTCCTTCAAAATCTCTCTGGACAATACTATTGTGAGATGTCTACTTTTCAAGCAAAAATAATTCAGTGTGTAAACATTTGGAATATGCTAAGGCTTTACTCAAAACTGTAAATTTCTATTACAAATGAAAGGTATTTAATAAACGATGCTAAAAGGCAAAAACAATTTTAAGAACAAGAATTACTCATATCATCTTATGTCATATTTGTAAGTTAAACATTATTTATTAAATCTGTGAGGTCCTAGCTTTTGCCTTAAAGACCAAACTAAGAATATAAACAAATTGGGGCACCTGGGTGGCTCAGTCTGTTGAGCTTCTCACTTCAGCTCAGGTCACAATCTCATGGTTTGTGAGTTCAAGCCCCATGTCAGACTTTGCACTGGTGCTCAGAACCTGGAGCCTGCTTCTGATTTTGTGTCTCCCTCTCTCTCTGCCCCTCCCCTGCTCACGCTCTCTTCCTCAAAAATAAGCAAACGTTTTAAAAAGAAAATAAACCAATTAACTTTGATAAAAAGCATCTTAGAATGATGTTGGGGAAAAGGATAACACTCATGATAGCACAAATCTGCTCAGCTAACCAAGGTGGCCTCTGATCTCCTTGCATATTTCTTAAGGAGGACAATTGTTTTTGAAATAATTTTCATCCAGACCCTGGAATAAATTACGAGTAGAAAGGCTGGGTCAGAATGCATGCAAATTCGGGGTGCACATTTGATTATGAACATGAGATTGGTTGACTTAAGCAATTCTGCTTTCATATTTCACTAATTAGGTAGGGGACATCTCTGATTGTGATGAGATTGTCCCACTCTATCTCAGATTTCCTAGGAGACACATTAATTAAAGCAATTCTCCTTCCTCATGAACTGAAACTTTACAGAGATGAAGTGTGCCTCCCCCACCCTCATCCTGTCACACACCCAACTCTGTGCCTCCCCCTTGAGAAAAAAGAATGACAGCAAAAACATAAGAGGCAGCAATAGCGTTGCAGCCCTAGTAAGGTTGTCTGAACAGTTTTAGAAAATTCCAAACAGTACAGACATAATAAATCACCAATGGCTCAGAAAGACATGACATGACAGATCTTGCTATAACCACAGGGAGGGAAAAACCATCAGACAAAAACTTTCTAAATGTAAATGTATAAAACCATACACAAATGCACAAGCGAAAGTACCATATGACAGACAAGTAGGAGACTTAAAACTCGATGTGTGTCATCCCTTACATGTATTCAGACCATCATTCGAGATAAGGTTCCCTACTATATGCTCATGAAGCACGGTAACAAACATGAAAGAAATCCACATGCCATATGCTTGGGGGTGTAATGTAAATAAGGACACAGGACACTTGATGTGTCTCCTGTCATCATGGGCCATGTCATTGGAAAACCATAGAATCAGGAAAAGCTGTTCTTTCTTCTCTTTCACTATCCCCCTTTTCCACCATTATTGTCTACATGAACGCACACCTGAGGTGTTGGGACTTGACAAATGGAGACATAACAGCAAAATGAGAAGAGCTCAAGTTCTGGAAGAAAACCAACCTCAGCTTGGATCTCATTCCTGTGACTTCTCATCTGTAATTCCTCAAGCACTTTCCAACCATGTTTCCTCATATTTAAAATGTAAATAATAGTATAAACTTAGTAATTTGTAAGCCAGTGTAATAATGTAAAGTTCCCTACATTAATTTTATCGTCTTTAAAACAGCATTCACTAAGTAGTACGCCTTTACTATTATCAGCATAAATCAAAAATGCACACTTCCTTTGGTCCACCTAGTATATTTTAAGAATGGGGAAGGATAGAGACTAGGCAGAGGAGATTAGAAAATTCCTCATATGCTTAGTAGGTAATTTAAAATGAATGTCTTTTTTATTGTGGTAACAAATATTTATTGTCAACTATATGCCAGAAATCACTTGCATTTGTCAAATTTCTAATCTTATCTAACAAAACTATCATAACAGAGGGTGGATGCTTTGCAGGATTAGTCATAATTTGAATTAGTTAATGTACTTATTAACTATATATACTGGATTGATGTCCATTAGTTGCATAATTAGAGAGAGAGAGACAGAGAGAGAGAATGAGCAATCTTTCTATTTAGTGATCTTGAAGCCAGGGCAATAATGGTTATTTCTCTCTGATATGTATCCCCGAGTCCCTAAGAACATATCTGATTATAAAAATGAATATACACAGCCCATAATATAGTCATAAGGGAGTGCCGAATGGTTAAGGCTCAGATAAGGACTTGTAAAAACCTCTTTTTGGTGGGAATTGTGCACAAAAGAAAAGAAATAAAGTAGGTACTAGAGCCTCACCACCCACTTTTCCAGAAATGAGATTTGTATAGATTTTACTGAAGATTTCTGTCTTAGTCAGCTTAGGCTTCTATAACACAAATCCTGTACCATGGTTTTGGTGGCTTAAATAGCAAACATTCAGTTCTCAGCGTTTCAGAGGTTGGGAAGTCCAAGCTCAAGGCACTGGAAGATTGGGTATCTAGTAAGAGCCCCCTTCCTGGTTTGCAGGCAGCTATCTTCCCATTGTATTCTCACATGGCAGAGAGGAAAAAAACTCCAGTCCCTTAATCCCCTTATAAGGGTATTAATCTCATTCATGAGGGCTCCTAACAACCTCCCAAAGGCTCCACTTCCAAATGCCATCCCACTGGGGATTTAGGCTTTGCCCTGTGGATTTGGAGGAGAATGCAAATGTTCAATCCATAGCAATCTCCATTCGTCTTCCAGTCATTTCTCTGAAACTTCTTACATTGCAATGGGTTCTGAATTATTCCACTTCTAGAACTGTTACAGAATAGAGGCACACTCACTACAAACAGCTTTTGAAGAAACCCCAGGAACACCCATGTGATAGATTACTGGAACTGCACTTAGAAGACATGGTTCTACTCCTCACTATATTTCTGTAGTGGCTTGCAGAATAAATTCCTCAATCTTCCTAGTACTTCTTTATTTCCTTAAATAAAAAAAAAAGTGATGGTTCTCACACTTTGGCCTCAGAGAAAGTCATGAGGATACACAGAGCAATTTTATAAAGAGGTTTCAATGGATTCGAAGGCATAAAGATGGGGGGATGGACAGGACCACAACATCAGTTGCATTCTTGTTCCATCTGCTAGAGAAAAGTCTTGCACAGTTACGTGGCAGACCAGTCCTAAGCCTTTATTTAGGTCCTGTGAGAAGGAAAGCATATCAGCTCTGTAATGCTCTGTAGTAAGGCCAGGGTTAAGAATTCAGTGGGGCACCTGGGTGGCTCAGTCGGTTGAGTGTCCGACTTCGGATCAGGCCATGATCTCACGGTTCGTGGGTTTAAGCCCCATGTCGGGCTCTGTGCTGACAGCTAGCTCAGAGCCTGGAGCCTGTTTCATATTCTGTGTTTCCCTCTCTCTCTGATCCTCCCCTGCTCACACTGTCTCTCCGTCTCAGAAATAAATAAACATCAAAAAAAAAATTTTTTTTAAAGAATTCAAGGCCATCTCAGAATGCTGACAAATGACAGGTGAACTGGTTCTACCAGGAATGTTGTGAGGCTCTGTGGGTTGGAGAAGACGGGAACCAGAATGGTTGGGTTTCCTTGGCATGCCCCTAAATAAGAGGTGTGGGAAATTCCTATTGTCCAATTCTTTCAGAAGCTAGGGAGAAGGAGGATTCAAGGGAATGCTTTGACAGAGGGTCTAAGGGTTTCTTGTTTCATCTCAACCAATTTTCCCATTCCTTGCTGTTTACTGAGATCAGCAAGCCACACATTTGTATCTGTCCCTGTGTTGATCTCTCGCTGGAAATGTCTTTTGGCTCCACTTCCAATTCATTTGGGTGCCTAGAAAGAGATGTTATGAGTTATAACGCCATGCCAAGATTGTTTCCAGACTAAACACTTCCTCTTCTAAACCCAGAGACCCATGTTTGGGATGTCTTTACATAAAAAGTGACAAAGATTAAAGAAATACAAACATAAGGCTGCATAATTTAAAATTATATCAACATGATTTTTCCAGAAACACTTTTTCAAGGGATACTAAATCCAACTTTCTAAAGGCCCTAGGCTGAGTTTATCTCTCAAGTATCTTTGGGGAATGTGTGATGTATATTAATCCACTCTTATGCTTGCTTGGCTCAGGGTGTAGAAATGCATCAACTACCTTCTTGTAAGCCTATTACAAGGTAATCTTTCCCTCCCTCTGCCTAGGCTTCTTCAGCAACCGAAGATGGGCTAGGAATGTAGGGATAATAACTCGATGCTATAATGTCCTGCAAAAAATAGGTTCTCTACAATAAAGACATACCTATTTCTGTATTAAGGAGATCATGGCTGTTTAGGTTAGAGAATTTCCTAAAGGCATCTTTTAAAATAAGGCCGATAAGGGAAAAATGAGTGCCCAAAATCCATTTGGGCTTCCAAAAAATTTTAGTGACTTTTTGGGCTAACTTGGTAAACACTTAAGGCAAAATATAAAATCCCATTATAGATTTAGAGCTGGTTAAGAGAGAGAAACTAAAGAAGAGAAATCAATGGTCATTCCTCAGCCTCAGACAAAGTTAATAGTTACAGCCTTAAGAATCTGATTACAGTTAATCCTCTGGTGCTAATTTTCTTCCATATATTTATTAACAATATGGAAGTGTAAAATGTGCTGATAAAAAATAATTACACAGTCTGTCAAGGCTAGGAAAGATTGTGAGGAAGGCAGAAATAAGTCACAGAGATGGCCAAGGAAAGAAATTCAGCTTAAATAAGGAAAAGTGACACTGTACTGGAAATCACTTCCAATAATCTTCCCCAAATCCCTCAAAGTGAATACGAGATATTAGGGGAAGGCCATTGTGGGTAGCAAAAGCACCGTCTCCCTTGATTCTAAGCACAAAGATCAGTTTTAGCTAGGTCAGTTTAAACAAGACATAGCAGAATTCAGAATTAGCCTGACAAGGGTGACCAAAACAAAACTAAACAAAACCAAACCTGAACATGCTCTTCTGGGGAAAGACGTTAGCACTTAATAAGCCCAACATGGAAGACAGTGACTCCGAGAACTAGTAGATAATTGGGCATAATCACTACACATTAGCTGTACCTTGAATGATCCATGACTCATCATAAGTAGAGCTACTCTGAAATATCTCCCTACACTGCACCTTCAAAATGGGTCGATTCATTCAAAGCCTCTCAATTAGTAATTGTAAAAGACTCTTATCTATTACTAACTACTCATTGACAGAAGGGGGAAAGGGGAAAGAGGTGTCAATGCAAACTGTGCCCTCTAGTGTCATTTCATCTTGCCTCTACTGACACACTTCTGGGGGACTCACAGGATCTGTCATAAAGGACCACGTTCAAGTATTCTGCTTTGCTACACAGCCAAATATTGTTTAACTCCTTTAAAATTGAGTTTTTGACCCTCTGACTTTTCAATTAAGAGGACTGGGTTCTGCTTTTGTTTTCAGAAAACAGAAAACTCACCACTTTGCAGAGCATTTGTAGGGTCTATGTAATTGCACCTAGATTTTTCTTAATTTAAGACCATCCAACAGTGAGAACACAATTCCAGGATGGCATCCCCTGCCGGGGATATGCTTCTGAACTGCCTTTTCATGCCCAAAGTGTCAGATGATGTGTATTCTTGGAGTATAACCTTGGCTATTTTTCTGTAAACCTAAGTCAAGTATTACAAAGAGAATAAAAAGCCACAAAGGAAATAGTTATCGTAAAATGCCCATCTTCTTGATCTTGTTGAAAAATTTTCCAGGACCAACTTTCCACTTAAAAATACGTCATGGGGAGGCAGTGATTAGATGACAGAGTAAAGATATTGCTGCCTCTTCCCTTTCCCTTATACAAACCAAAACAAAGGAAGAGGGTGAGGACACAAAAGAAATACTGTTTTCCATGAAAGCAGAATCACCTAGGACCCAAGGCAAAATATATATTTTAAAAAATACTAAATATATATTATATATATTAAATATATATTTAAAATAATACTGAGTGCTTTGGTATCTAGTTGGTTAAATGTGCAACTCTTGATTGCAGATCATGTCATGATGTCATGGTTCGTGGGATCGAGCCCTGCTTTGGTTTCTGTGCTGACAACACAGAGCCTGCTTGAGATTCTCTCGCTCTCCCTCTTTCTCTGCCCCTCCCTGGCTTGCCCATGCTCGCTCACTCTTTCTCTCTCAAAATAAATAAATAAACATTAAGAAATATATAAAAAAATATCCACCAAACGTAATGAAAGTTGGCCTAGAGTAAGGGAGAGTGTGAGGAAGAGATGCCTGCTTCTGTAGATCTAAATGGATTTTCCTAAACTAGTCTACAAAGCTAGTTGTCCATGGCTTCCCAAGGCTGTGAGCCCTACATACATAGGGTTGGGGCACAAAGGACAGTAGCCGAAGTGCAGAGGAACTGTAAAGAAGCCCTTGCAATGGACTTGAAACCACTGCATGTGCTGGGATATTCCAATCCCTGAAATTGGAGTACCCTGACTGTATTCATCTGCTTGGGCTGCCCTAACAAAGTATCACACTGAGTCGCTTAAATACCAAGAATGTCTTGTCTCACAGTTCTGGAGGCTCAAAGTCCAGGATCAAAATGTCAGAGGATTGGTTCCTTCTGAAGATGCTAGAGAAGGATCTGTTCTATGCTTATCTCTTAGCTTCTGCTAGTTTTTGGCAATCCTTGGAGTTCCTTGGCTTGTGATGTATCATCTAATCTCTGCTTCCATGTTCATATGGTACTCTCCTCTATGTCTGTTTGGTTCTGTGTCTCTTCTCTTCTTCTTAGAAGTATGCCAGTCATATTGGACTAAGGGCCCACCGTACTACAGTGTCACCTCTTCTTAACTTAACCAATTACACCTGCAATGACCCAATTTCCTAATAACATCCATATTCTAAGGTTCCAGAAAGGACATGAATTTTGGGAGAACGCAATTCAATCTAATACTGTGACCCAGTGTGGCTGGAATCCTCAGGCTTCTGGCATAAGCAGTATACAATTGGAGAAATATGTTATTATCCCATGTTTATATTATTACTTATATTGAATAGGAAACCATGTTCCAGCAGCAGTTGATACAAAGCGAATTGAATTTGTAGGCTTCAAATAAAAGAAAAAGATTCTTGCATCTTATTTAGTGTATGCAAGCTAGAAAAACAAACGAGTAAATAGTCAGGCACCCATGAGGCATTAAAAAAATAGAAATTAGCTTCAGACTTTTCCACTGCTGCATTCAGAGTAAGGTATTTAGTAAGTTTATAAGGAAAAAGAGCATGACCCAGGAATCTGTGCCTTGTTATATTATTACTTAGAAAGAAAGGCAATTAGGATACAATACCCATAACACTTTGAAAAGAACTAACAAAGGATTGGAATACAATTTTTCAAAATTGAATGAAGTTAAAAAATGCTCATACCGTCAACCCCTTAAATCCACTCTTAAGTATATAATGTAGAGAGACCCTCATACATGTAGACAGAGAGCAACTTACAAAAGTTCAGAGACACACTCTTTATACAGGCCCCATATTGGAGATGATTTATTATCCATCAATAGGAGACTATTTGGTATTCCAGGAGTTGACAGATTATTTTTATAAAAGGCCAGAACAGTAAATATTTTCAGCTCTGCAGGTCATATTCGTCTGCTTCAACCACCCAGCTCTGCTGTTGTAAAAAACAGCCATAAACCATTCATAAAGGAGCAGGCACTATGGTGTTCCAATAAAACTTTATTTACAAAATCAGATGGAAGGCTAGATTTGGGGAGCCTCTGATGTATAAGGATCTAAGAAAAAATAAGATTGACAAATGTACAACAAATAAATTGAAAGGATGCACACAAAAACTAGAAGACATCTTTAAGGAAAAGAGATAAATAAAGAAGGTATAGTAAAAGGATTGCTGAAAATGATTTTAAGTTGGTGAATTGCTTTCAAATTCAGATGCAGAAATTAGGTCCAAATAATTGGCTACTTGTGAGAACACACAGAGTCATGAATCTTCCTGTAGACCCTGAACCTAAAACCAATCCATACACTTCTGGAGGAAGTATCAAAATAACAGGTAAAGCACTAAACCTCCCAGAAAGACAACTTTTGATTTTCCAAGTATTCCATCTGCTCCATGAAAATGTATTTCTATTTTTAAGAAAATAAGTTTCCATTTGTGAAAATCATTTTAAACCAAAATATTTTCTTTTCTAAAACTATTTGAATAAATCTTAAAACAAATAGTTAGAGGGAACAGAATATTAATTGCAAACATGGTGGGCAATTTCCTATTATATTCAAACTAAACTCCCCAGTATCTTCTCTCAATAGCCCATCCTCCCAAAGCTAATCTCTTGCTCTTTTTCCAACAGATCCACTTGCTCTACATTCCCAGACACTGAAACCATTTAGAAGTGTTGGGAGAAGATGATGAGAAATCTCTTAGTCATCAACTCCTGGAAAATTAGATTCACATGTTATGCATGAATAAGTTTTTCTGAATACCTGTCTGGTGTCTTGCCAGTCAATGGCTAAGGATGAGAAATATCTAACTCTACAAATGGTAAAGAATATATGTGGCAAGGTGTTTGATAATCAGAAATGAAGAAGGAGGTAAATAAATGACCAGATATTGTAGTGTTAAAAACAACAAAAAGAGGACTTGAGCCATTATGGATGCAAGCACAGAGACTCACAGGTGCCAAAGAATTTATCCAAAGGTCACACACAGCAATATGGCAGATCCAGGACTCAAATCCAAGTTGATCAACCTCAAAATGAGCATTTATACACAAGTAATTAGAATTTGCTGTGTTGTAAAAATCTGGGGCATATTCTTCATGAGACTCCAGATCATGAAAATATAATGGTTATATATTTCCTGGGCTGTAAAGGAAAGAACTGAAGGGTGAACGACCAGACATCACTCAATGACTATCTATTGTACGTGTAGCACTGTACTCAGTCCTGAACAGAAATAGCAAACCCAAGAGAAAAGAGCTGATAGTCAAGCACATTACACATGTAATGGCCATGATCACAAAATATTTGTTGAATTAGTGGATGAATGACTGAGTGAATGCCTATGTCAATATTGTGACCCTTGGACTCTAAGTTTATTAGAATATTAACCTATCTACATGATGTGGGGGGTGCCTGGATGACCCATTTGGTTAAAAATGCAACTCTTGGTTTGGGCTCAGATCATGATCTCATGATTCATGAGTTCAAGCCCAGCATCAGGTTCTGTGCTAACAGTGCAGTGCCTGCTTGGGATTCTCACTCTCTCTGATCCTCCCCCCTCTCAAAATAAATAAATAAACTTTTAAGAAGTCTATATGATGGAATCAAAACTGCCATTATGGAAGAGGCAAACTCCAAAGTGCTCTCTCTCTTTCTACACACACACACACACACACACACACACACACACACACACAGAAAGCGCTCATCAACTCTCCTAGACACAAGCTGTCCTAGACTTGGCAAACTGCCTCTTTTGCCCAACCCACAGGATTGAGCATCTCCAGTGAAGCAGAAAAGAAGGGCTGAAATGAAGGCATATTTGGGCAAAAACCCTGAGAGATGAAAAGAAGAGAGGGAGTGCAAGCACAATTAGAGAATATTCAATACAAAGTGTTATCAGACAGAGACAGAGTAACAGCGAGCTACAACCTGTCAGCTCTGTGAACAAATACCAGGTGTTTGACACTTCTCACTCTTCCCCCTCCCTTCCCCTCTCTGCTAAACTAATAAGACTGAGGAGACACCCTCCGGATCTTTTAAATGTGTTTGGGTGGGATTATTTCCCATCCCTGAGGGCCACACATTGTACTGAGCCTCCAGCACTGTGGTGCGGCAAGATCAGGAATACTCAGATTCATTCCTTCTTACTTTGATGGCCTCGGCTGCCATCTTTTTTTTTTCCTACCAAGTAACCTCAGCTGAGAGAGCAAGAAAATGATGCTTCCTCCTTTGGGGCAAGAGAAATGTTCTAGAGGTAAGTTTGAAGCGTTCAAGGTTGGGGGGAAAAAGTCATACTCATTCTGGAAAGGCATTCCACTGTCAAATGTTGGCCAGGAAGGAGAGGAATAAAAATATATTGAATGCTGAGATTCAAACTGAGGACTGATGGGTGTGTGGGGAGGGGGGTGATGGGCATGGAAGAGGGCACTTGTGAGGATGAGCACTGGGTGTTGTATGGAAACCAACTTGACAATAAACTATTTGTAAAAAAAATATATGGAAGGAAAAGGGAATACAGACTTTCCTTATGGTATCGGCTCTGTGAGACAGAGGAGAGTATGCCTTCCACTCAATGGAAGATTCAGGAGGAAAGCCTTCTTATAATTCTGCAGCCCAGTGCTGACAGCCCTTGGCATATTTTCAGCAGGAGGTACATTAACAAATAAGGAAAAGCATCCCCTTGGGCCTCTAATAACATTTATTTCATGCATCATTTCCTCCAAGGAATAGTAGGCTGTGTATTTTTTATTCCTGGTGTGCCCTAAGAAATAATGGCCAAGCTCACCTGTTCACTTCCGTGTATTTTACAACCCTCTGTAAGCTTTGTTTGTCTTTCTCCAATTCTTCTGCTTCTTCTTATGTACTCCACACTATGTAGGTACGAATACAAGGGATACAGATGCTAACACACAGGCTAGATTTATGGAATCTGCAGTATCTTGGGCAAGACATTCTCAAATCTTTTATGGAAAGAGGCAGAGTAGGAATCCAAACTAAATAACTCAAATGGCCTATACGGTATAAACTAAAATTAGGAGAAATGGGTGAATACTAGAGTGATTCCCAAGCTTCTATCAACTCTATCAGCCTTAAGTGCCCACCAGGTCCTCTCGGCTCCTCCACTGACCAGATTTAGCCCGAATCTCAGTATGTGCTCCCGTGCCAGCTGCTCAGACTGTCTGGCACACAGACATTCTTTGTGGCCCTGTGGTGAGGCTACTGTGTCCCGGAGGCCCGTGTCTGGTGATTAAGAGAGCCATCCCCACCTCTGATTTCCCTTTTACTCATTTCCTCACCAAAACCCATGAGCTGAAATCCCGACGAGTCCCCCTCCATTTCCCACCCCAGGGCCTATTCTGGAAAGAAAAAGGAAACACCGATCATTGCATGCAATCTTACGGGCCCCCTTTTCCAAGTCCTCAGCGCTCAGCTAGTTGCCACATACGCTCTTGGGCTGCAAAGCCACGAGCCACAGTGATGACATAGAAAAATGGTTGTGATAAAATGTTAAATGTAAAACAGAATATGGAACTATGTCTCCATTACAGTTATAACCACATAAAAATGTCCTCATTTGGTAGGAGAACACAGAACCTGAAGAAAGGAAAATGGCCATTTCTTGCAATGGTGAATCCCAGGCAAAATTTTCTTTCATTTCATTTGTCATTAGCCTGTTAGGTTATTTGTGGGACATGGAAAATACATGACGTGTCTGATCGCGTCAAGCTGCATGCTCAAGGTAGCACAGTTGGAAGGTGAGAAATGATGGCCAAGCTCACCAGCTTCAAGGTCAGTTTCCTGGAACCTGCACGTAGGTTGAAAACGCCACCAGCTCACTACGCAGAGGGCCTGCGACCGGCTGCAGAGGTGACCAGCTTTATCCTCCCACCTTGCCACCCTTTCCTCCTGTCCCATCTGGTGGTTCTGAGGGCTTGGGTCAGCCTCTGAGCAGTCTGAGGAATATGGCCAAATTACCCCCAAATCGATACCAGAACAAAGGCATTTGTCTCCTGCTGCCTTTTCAAGCCACCCAGACAAATGTCAAGCTTTTCACGAGTGTGTGGGTATCAAGCCCCATTGTCATCATTTATTGATTGCCCAGGATTGGGGTGCCTAGCTGATTGGTCAGTTCAGCATGTGACTTTTAATCGCAGGGTCATGAGTTCGATTCCCGCATTGAGCATGGAGCCTACTGAAGGAAAATAATAATTAATCGCCCAGGTTTATTTAATGGTATGTTAAGTTTGGTACGGACAACTTTAAATCCTTGCGAGAAATGGTTGAATACCATGTGCTCAGAATGGCGCCAGGAACTTCCAGAGAAACTGAAAGAAATAAAAGAAATGAGGTCCTTGCCCCTGGTAATACCATCTAGGAGGCTCTCAGTTAGGTGGGTGGGGGGACACATGGTCACATAAGACTCATAGGAGTGAGCTATGGTACACAAGGCACATTGCTTGTGTACCACATTATGCCTGTGTAAATGGAGTCACTTTTGTAACCTAAGAGCCATCTCTTTACGTCATCATTTTTAAGGAGTACTGAACAAGGCTGTAAGTCATTTGCTGGGTACGTATTGTATGGTGAAGAAGGAGTGGGGAGCAGGAGGTGGATGGCAGGATAGTCTTTAGGAAAGGGAGAAAAAATAAGCAAAATGGAAAGTGAGTAACCATGTTGAGAAAGAAGTTGTCCGGGAAAGACAGCGAATTCCCCATTTCTTTCCCCACTGAGGGTTACCTTTATTACTTTTCTCAGTAGAATGCACATTTTCACAACTTTCTGTCTACTCACCACACAGCACTTATTGCTTGCTGACTAATTTGCTCCATCATTTGTGTTCACCGGTGACATGCAGAATTGCCAATTGGAGTTTTTAATCATCACAGACTAACATATTAGTACTATACTGATTTAAAATAACTCCTCCCCCCATGGTGATGTCATGGTTAATAATCACATCCTTACTGCAGAGAACCAGTGAGCTTTTAAATATTGAACATACCTCAAGAGTCCAGTTATTATTTCAGAATGCTGAGTACGAGGACCCCGGGTTAGAAACCATCGTGATGAGGTCTGGAAGAGCCAAGAATACCACGAAGCATGGAGAATAGACTCAGCCAGCAGGCAGCTGGGCTTGAACATGGTAAATTTGCTCAGGGGAAGATGCTTATGAGTCCCCTGGAAAGCCTCACAGTTGCTAGAGGCCTTCGGCCAAGGGCTGTGAGGCTGAGGAAGTCTGGGGAGAGGCAGATGGCCTCCCTACATGGACCTGAGTTCCAGTTCCCAATTTCTCCCCAAATCTATCTTTCATTACCTTTCCTGGGGTTACTTGGCTCACCACATTTTTCAGAATTGTGTTTGTTTGGGTCTTAAAGGTACAGTAGCTTCTCTCTCTTTCTCTGGAGGCCTCAAGTGTGTAAGATTGCCAGTATTACTTTCAAACTTGGACTCTCTGTGTTCTTACTCGGGACTCCACTATACCCTAGATACTACAAAGGGACAAAAGAAAGAAGGAAATGGTGTAGGTCTTTCAACCCACAGCAGCGTCACAAACTGGACTCTAAGTGAAGCCCAGAGTGTGGCGTGAAGAGAATGAAGGTCGTCCCCTGCGGGTGGCCATCGTAGGCCAGCAGTGCTCACAGGCATCACAGTTAGAAGGGGAGCTGCTTGCGCAGAAGGAGAAAAGCAGATCTTCTCTAGGCAAAACCTGTGAGTGCAGAAGCTTTCAGATGAGGAATTGTGTTTCATCTGCAATTAAATCACCACTTCAACAACCATTTCCCGAGGAGTATCTCAGAACACGTCAGAGGAGAAGGCTCCTGGTAAAGGACTAGCATTCTTTCACTTTGTTTAAGCCAGCAAATCTCAAGGTAATTTACCCACAGAAATCCTCTGTGCAACATGTATTAAGACCCCTCACATCCGATTAACTCAATGGAAACAGTGAGCAGAGGGTTTAGAATGTGGAAAATCCTCATGCTGGCTAAGTGGCAATTGCAAAGCTGAGACCAGAAATACCGATTCACAAACTCCCAGGATTCTCAGAAGGAGATACAAACACTCAAGGAAAGAATCCAGAAAGCAGTCAAATGAGATCAGAAATTTAAATTCTTGATGTGATGTGGATATACTGAAAAGAGGGGTGGGGTGGAAAGGGGGGGAAGGCAGAGAAGAAACTGTCAGAGCGTATTAGGTTTCTGTGGCTGGTGTAACGAAATCCTACAAGCTGAGTGGCTTACTCCAATGGAAATGTATTCTCTCAGTTCTACAGGCCAGAAACCCCAAATAATTATCATGGGACTGAACTCAAAGTGTCAGGGCAACATTCCTTCTGGAAGCTCCAAGAACTCCTTCCTCATCTCTCTCAGTGTCTGGAGGTTGCTGGCATTCATTGGTTTCTGGGTGTGTCACTCCAATTTCAAGACCAATATTTTCAAATATCTCTTTGCTCTGCCTTCACAGCACCTTCTCTTCTCTCTCTCTCTCTCTCTCTCTCTCTCTCTCTCTCTCTCTGTGTGTGTGTGTGTGTGTGTGTTCAGTTTTCCTTTTGCCTCTCTTACAAAGATGCTTGAGACTGTATTTTAGGGCTCACCTGGATAATCCAGGAAAATCTATTTCAAGATTTTAACTTAGTCGCATCTGCAAAAATTCTTGTATTTTTTTTTGTTTTCACTACGTGTATATAAGTATATATTTGTATTTATGCACATATGTAGATGTTGATGTTTTCCCCATATAAGGTTACATTCCAGGTCTTAGGAATGAGGAGAGTGGCTAACTTTCAAAGGCCATTTCTCAACCAACCACATACAGTAAGGAAATAATTTGGAAATTAAGGAGGAAGAAGCTTTCAAGAAGGAGCGTGAGCAAGGTTGTCAATGGTGCAGACATAACAATAAAGAAGAAAGTTTAAAAAAAAAAAAGATTAGTTGGGGGGGTTCACTGCACTTGTCTTCTGCTGTCATTTCAACCCAGCCAGACCCATGTCATGCTTCTCGTGAGTGAGTGTGTGGATATCGAGCCATACCTCATCATTGACTCATTGCCAAGGCTATTTAATAGTATGTCAAGTTCTATACACACAATGGTGGCCAAAACTGATCCAGCCACATGGCAAAGCAGGGAGGAGAAATGTGAAACCAAAAAGTATAAAGATGGAGACCCTCTTTCACTTTCTCCTTTAAACTTAATGATCACAGTCCATAGCTAAATTATACTTCATAAATGTCCTTGTGCTGGTTTCCATTCCCATATAGTATTTTTTAAGTAAAAAAAGAAAATATCTAATTGGAGATTGTTTTCTGCTTTTTTATGCTTGTGCATCTCTTGAATAATATTTTCCCAATGCCTGCTGCCCTCATAAGAAAGTTCTCCATGTTCTCGAAATTGTGTTATTTTCCTTAGTATGCAATTCCACTGACTTCCTCCTTTTTTTCCTCTTTACGCAGTTCTCTGTTCCCCACTCAACCTGGCCTTCTTCACGCCAGGAACCCTGAAGTCCAGAAGGTGCGAACCTTATCTAAACACAGGTTAGAGAGGAGAAAAAAGAGTCATGAGCATAGAGGAAAGGAGGGGCCATGCAAGAACAACAAAGATTTCATTGTATTTATGTTGGAAAGACTAAAATCAGAGAGAGAAATAGAAAAGAAAACAGTTTTAAAAACATTTGGCACCAATCACGTATATACATGCACCATCAAGTATGTGGAGAAATGACAGAATTATCCACAAATAATTACAATGATAATCAAAATAATATTTTTACAGATCCATAACTGAAAAAGATTTTAGAATAATAATGGTAAAATTAATAGCTGGACTTGAAAAAAACATAGGGGACATCAAAGAAACTATGGCTACAGACAAAATGGAAAATAAAAATAGGCATGAAGAATTAAAAAATGCGATAAATGAGATACATAATAAATTAGAGGACTCCAATGCACGGCTTGAAGAGGCAGAAAGGAGAATCAGTGATTTAGAAGACACCATTATAGAAAAACAAGAAGCTGACAAAAAAAGAGACAAACTGATCCAGGAACAGGAAAGAAGAATTCGAGAGCTCAGCGATACGGTCAAACGCAACAATATCCGTATCATAGGAATTCCAGAAGAGGAAGAGAGAGGGAAAGGTGCTGAAGGAGTCCTGGAACAAATTATAGCAGAGAACTTCCCCGACCTGGGGAAGGAAGTAAATGTGGAAATACAAGAGGCTCAGAGGACTCCCCTCAGAC
>NW_024080714.1:1303497-1325662 GCF_003009895.1 Hyaena hyaena | reverse complement strand
ATGTGGTTTATCTATACAATGGAATACTACATGGCAATGAGAAACAGTGAAATCTGGCCATGTGTAGCAACATGGATGGACCTTGAGGGTGTTATGCTGAGCGAAATAAGTCAGGCAGAGAAGGACAAATATCATATGTTTGCACGTATAGGAGGATTAGGAGGAACCTGATGGAGGACCCAGGGGGAGAAGAAGGGGGGAAATGGTGGGGGAAAGGGAGAGAGGCAAACCATGAGAGACTCTTGAATGCTGACAAAAACTGAGGACTGATGGATGCGGGGTGGGGAGGGATGGGCATGGAGGAGGACACTTGTGGGCATGAGCACTGGGTGTTATGTGGAAACTAATTTGACAATAAACTATTAGTAAAAAAAAAAAAAAAAAAGTATTTCCTCTGCTTTGAAAAAGCTGAGGTAGGTTGACTACCCTGAGTCTAACTGGGCTGAGGGGCAAATACAGCACCCCAGGGACCTGAGGAAGATTGCACAATCCAAAGAGCACATCTCCTGGGGCTGAAAGAGCTTTGCTGACTGAGGGGCCAGTGCATCCAAAAACCACCACAAAGTGGCAAAAATAAAGACAAGAACTTTCCCTATTTCTCTATCCATGAAATAGGGAAAGGGAGAATCTGCAAATTGTTATTTTCACAGAAGTAATAATAATGATCATCAATGACAACAATAACTATTTTATTGAGCAGTCCCATCTGAAACCCTTATGCCAATCTGTTCTGACATCGCAGTGATCCATGCAACTTTTTAAAACCCCATTGCTACAAAACACCTAAAATAATGGATTCAACATAGAAAACATTCCTTTAATGCAAAGCCAAGTTTATGAGACAAAAAGAAGAATTCTCAGGTGCAAATAAGAAATACGAAATGGCAAGTGAGTGGTGGCTCGCCTTGGTGTGACAGTTTTACTGCCCGAGCAAGGATAGAAGATGAGGACTTGTGGCTACACAATTTCAGGAATGTAACCAGAGACACCTGCATTGACCCAGGATCCCAAACAGATGGCATGATCCGCGGAAGAGGGCTCGCTCATTGCCACACATTGCTCTCCCTGGAAATCAGATCATGAGAGCTTAGGGTGTGGGATGGTTTCCTAGAGAGTGCTCTTGGGATCAACAGCTGTGGGAGGAGGGACAGTAGAAGCAGGTATGGTAATTGTACAATAAGTATCTTGGCTGTTGCCTCATTACATGAAGCTATACACATGATAAAAATTGAGGGAGAGAGAGAAATGAGTGCATGTAGAAATGGAAAAATCTGAATAAACTTTGTGGTTTGTACCAAAGCCGAATTCCCTGGTACCAAAACTATATTATAGCTATGCAAAATGCTCCCATTGGTGGATGCCAGACGAAGATGGCACATGGACCTCCCTGTACTATTTTTGCACCTTCCTGAAAATTTATAATTATCTTAAAATGGAAACATAGCAAAAAAAGAAGAAAGGAAAAAAGGAAGGAAGGAAGGAAGGAAGGAAGGAAGGAAGGAAGGAAGGAAGGAAGGAAGGAAGGAAGGAAGGAAGGAAGGAAGGTGAATAGAGGAATGTTTAGAACAGAAAATGTAATTTATTTACCGTTAGCACCCTTACTGAAGGAACCTTCAGTAGATATGTTTCAAGAAAAAGGAAAAAATTGTCTCAGAGGGGAGAAAAGGAATTGTGAACAAAGAAATTTCATCATTCACATTTCAACAAGAATCGGCTTTTTAAAATGCTATCTGGGGCGCCTGGGTGGCTTAGTCGGTTGAGCGTCGACTTTCGCTTAGGTCATGATCTCGCGGTTCGTGGGTTCGAGCCCCGCGTCGGGCTCTGTGCTGACTGCCAGCTCAGAGCCTGGAGGCTGTTTCGGAGTCTGTGTCTCCCTCTCTCTCTGACCCTCCCCTGCTCACGCTCTCTCTCTCCTAGAAATAAATTTAAAAAAAAAATATTAAAAAATAAAATAAAATAAAATGCTATCTAATTTTGAGCAGCAAAATAACAAGGTAGAAATAAACCACTATACTAACAAGTTGGGAAAAGGTTTATTCAAACTAAACCACTTAAGTTCCACATCAGTCAGGAAGAAGCTAGAGATATTAATTGATTTTAGACTTTATTAGCCCAATTTTGCATGTTCTTATTATAGGGAAATGTGAAAAAAATCAAAAGAAGATTGAAATGGAGGGAAAATGAAGAGTGAAAACAACGACAACAACAACAAAATAAGTTGGTGGAAACAAATCCAAAAATTCACAATGGATGTAAGTGGAATAAATTTTCCAATTAAAGATTAGAGATCATCAGGTTGGATTATTGTAAAAAACAAAAATTTGAGAAAATAAACTCCAGCTATATTCTATGTTTGGAAGTCTTTACTGAAACATAAAGACATAGAAAGTTTGAAAGAAAAAGGAAGATATTAACCAAAATAAAGCAGCCATATTAATATTAGGTAGTTGAGATTTTAGGGCAAATCTTAAAATGATCACTATTGTTTTTGTGAAAAAAATTAAAGCAACCTAAATGTTCATAAGAAGACAAATAAATTGTAATGGATTTATTTAGTGAAATACTCTGCAATCACTTAAAATGATGAACTAAAACAACGTATGTTAGTGCAGATAAACCTCAAAAACGTAATGGTGTGGAAGGACAATATCAAATAGCATAAAAATGAATTAAATTAAGACATTTTTAATATAAAGTTTGAAAACAAGTAACACTTATTTTTTCAGCCTGCTACATTTCCAGTGGCATTTGACTTCCCTGTACCTTGATGCCCAGGGCACCTGTGAAACTGACTAACCTCCTAATCCACAGCGCTACCAGGATGGGGGGCAAAAAGTCTTACTGGACTAAATGGTCAGAGTGGTGAGGACTGGAGCATCATAGCACTGAACAAAACTGCCCACATTTTAAGAGGACAGTGTCGCTTGGAATAAGGGTTTCCTTGGAGCCATTCAGCAAGCATTTGTGCCTGAAGAGAAGCAATCAGGGGTAAAAAAAAATTCTTTGGGGAAATACAGTGCCTGAGAAGCAAGGTCACAAGCAGCAAGCTCAGCAAATAATAGAAAACACATGTTCAAATTTTTTTAGTGAACTACTTCACCAGCACTGGACCATCCGTGGCCACTTCCACGGATAAAATCACTATAGCTTATGAAATAGTCTATGAATTAAAAAAAAAAAAAGATATGTTACATAAAATATAGATTTAAAGATTTTTTTTCTTTTTGATTAGGGAATGAGTTTAAAACCAGGGGTGAGGTGGACATACACCCCAGGTTACTTTTAAATGTTAAAGCATTTTCTTTAGAACCCACGGCACTTGTGCACTATGACATTTGTCACCCCCACTCACTGAATCACCACCTGTGGGTCCAGAATGGTCATTCACATGTCACTGGAAAAGGCTGAAAATGGGCTACACAGAGATTATGGCCAGTTTCAGGCAAATGTGAAAGCAAGACCATAAATCTTCCAGTCGTTGCAGAAGGAAACAGAATCTCTGTTCCCAGGATGCGGAGAAATCGTTCTCTACCATATAGCAGCCAGGAGCTTCTCATCGGGTCCCCATGTGCCAGGAGCCCACTTTGCCATTAGAGATGATCTCGCCCTCGCCTGAGAGGCTGATGCCTGCGTGTGAGCCAGTGCACAAGGGACGTCAGATCTTTCAGGATGATTCATATGCCATGGGCCCGTCTTTCTGCCATAGGTAATGTCAGCCACGTTTGAATATGACAACTCCATCCCATAATTAGAAGGAGAGATTAGAGTGGATCAAGTAGTTATGATGAATAATAACTCTATCGATGCTATTAGGTCTTTATTTTCTTTGGCTGTTACTAAAATACGTTTAAGTGGAAGAGGCCCTGGATTCGGCTCTCCCTTCCCCAGACCCCACCCCTTCTATCTACACCATCTATACCCTGCTTTAAACAAGACAGTGGAAATAAGGGGCTACACAGGAGTCTATTTTGGAATGCAGGTTCTACAAGGGATCTCCCCTAATTCCTGTCTTTTAGGGAATTCTTTTTTAATTAAAAAAATTATTTTTAATGTTATTTTTCTTTGAGAGAGACAGAGACAGAGCGTGAGCAGGGATGGGGCAGAAAGAGAGGGAGACACAGGATCCAAAGCAGGCTCCAGGCTCTGAGGTGCCAGCACAGAGCCCAATGCAGGGCTCAAACTCACGAACTGTGAGACCATGACCTGAGCCAAAGTCCAATACTTAACCGACTGAGCCGCCCAGGCGCCCCTTTAGGAAATATATTTTTTAAATGTTTATTTAATTATTTTTAGAGAGAGAGGAAAAGCGTGCTCACACGACAGGGGCAGAGAGAGCGGCAGAGAGAGAGAGAATCCCAAGCTGTCGGTGCAGAGCCTGATGAGAGGCTCAGTCCCAAGAACCAGGAGATCATGACCTGAGCCATATCAAAAGTCAGATGCTCAACCCCCTGAGCCACCCAGGTGCCCCTGTCATTTAGGGCACGTTAAGTAACCGCCTTATTTAACCAGTAGCCTGCGGGACACAGGAACCTCAGATTCAGTATGTGTGAGTCAGTCATTTATCCCTGCCTCCTGCCAGGGTCAGCCTCCTCCTCCTGCTTTCGGTGATGCCTCCCCCTGGGCTCCCCAGTCCAGCAGGCTGTCACCCGGACCTTCCCCCACCTCCACCCCATTCCCAATCAACCTTGCGGCACCAAATAGCTGGCTTCTTCTGCCTCCTCCCTCCTCCCCGGCCCCACTTGATGTCCTCTTCTGCCTTCTGAACTATTACAAAAGCCTCTTCAGTGTCTTGTCTTTCTAGTGGCCTCTTATATCCTAATTCTATATGATTAGGAGTAAACTATGATGAAAGTCTACCTCTGCTACTTCCCTTATGAAATCCTTCAGTGGCTTCTACTGCCTACAGGATGAACTGTAAACTCTTTACAGGGATGGGAATGGGTATCTTTTTTTTCTTTTTTTTTAATGTGTATCTATTTATTTGAGAGAGAGAGAGAGAGGATGGCAGAGAGGAAGAGAGAAGGAGAATCCGAACCAGGTTCTGCACTGTCAGTGCAGAGCCCGACACGGGACTCGAAGCCACGAATGGTGAGATCATGATCTGAGCCAAAACCAAGAGTCAGAGGCTTAACGGCCAGAGCCACCCAGGCACCCCAGGAATGGGTCTTTATAATCTGTCCTGTCCAGCTATTCCCGCCCCACCCCAGACCTTGCATGTTCTACCTTTTCAAAACCCAGTCATTCATAATGGTACCAGTGTACCTAGGAAAATAATATAACCCTCGCCCTGCAATGCCCCCTCAGCTGGGCTGTCCTCCTGACTCTGTCACATCTTCTAAGACAAGACTCGGGCCTCCGGGCCTCCAGGAACATGCCCATCCGGGCTGGTTAGAGGCTCTGGCTCCCATCCCCATAGCATGTGGGGGGAGGTACATGGAGCACCAGCGATGCTGTGTGACGTGGGAACGATCTGTCCAGTGAAGTGAGAGCCCATGGTCAGTTCTTCATCTTGTCGCGCTCACTGAGCAGCCTGATTAGGAAGAGCAACAGGCTCTGAATAAATACATGACTGGCACTCCTTCAGGCCTTTCATGTTTATTTTCTTATTTGCCTAAAAGGCCAATTACCGACTGGTCATGTCCTTCCATTCCATGTGTAGGAAGCACTAATAGGAATCGGGTCCTTCCCACTGAAGGCACCACAGGTCCTCAGCCCCCTCCTCCCCGACGCCTCTCACATCTCAGTATCTCAAAGCAGGCTGAGGTGGAGAAGGGAAGAAAACAGTCGAAATGAAAATGGCTAAGTTAATTAATTGCGAGTTTGCTTGTAGGACCAGCACATTTATTTAATCAGTTGCCTAGTAACCCTGCCTGTGTATGATGGGAATCTGATCAGCCCGCCCTGGAACGAGCCACGGGCCCTTCTTCCCACCAGCCACCAGTGCCCTTGTTCTGTTTTCACGGGCTTTTGGGGGTGCAGAAACCCCAAATTCCTCTCCTGCCCCAGAGCAAGGAGGTTGAGAGGTGGGAACACGTTTTTATCATCTCCATCTTCTCAGTCTCTCTCCACGGACTCCACAGCCCCAGAGATGATGTTCTTTGCACGAACGTGACCTTTCGGCGGGTGAATCCTATGACAAGAGAAACAGCTCTCATCCGCCTTCCTTCCAGAGGGACCTACACACCAGGCACCCGGAATTGCAGGGGGAGCTCTCAAAACGGTGGCCATTTATGTACCCACATCGATAAACAAGCGTCGGTCCACACAACACCCCAGGTTAGGGCCTCTGCCCCAGGCAGCATAGAGAGAGCGAAACAAAGAGGGGACTTTGGGCTGTTTGTTTTGTGTCCTGTGAGCCTTCCCGGGCGACCTTAAATGGAGAGAGAGAATAGATGCTGAGTTTAAGCGCGTCAGACCAGCTCAAGCCAAACTGTGCAGTTTTGTTTCCTGTCTGAAAAAAAAAAAAAATAACTCATGTACTGACAGGCCACTGAGCGCTTAGCACTCCTTTGGTGCTAGATTTATTGGAGGATTTGACGACAAGAATTTGCCTGTAGTTTTTCACCTCCCTGGTGCTCTTCTCTTCGCTTGTCGTTTTGAACACCCCCTCCCCCATCTTTATCCCCTACCATCCCTGTTCTTAGGCCAAATGAAAAGGAAACATCAATGAAACAAAGACCCACGTTTCTGCTTTGACACACCATGACCACATTTTTGTACTATTATGAGGTGGGTTTTTTTTTCCTTCTATTTGTCAGTCTCTGTGGATAAAAGACTCCATCTTCCATAAAGAATTCCCACCAGAAATCTTTATAAACCCTCCATCAGACAGACACTCTGCTATCGTGCTGTGCAAAAGCTAATCTAATTAAGACAGGATCTGCTAAATTTAATAGCCTGCTATGAATTTTTACAGACATCTGGTAGCTGAAAGTTGGAGCGGCTCTAACATATAAAATTCACATTGTCCAGATGACCAATATAAGGGTCAAGTATTTCCCCTTCTTTAGGGAATCTCATATTGCCTTCATGCGAATGCTGTTTTCTGAGCCTCGGTATCCGACAGGTGAATACACTGGAAAGGAAGGAGATGGAGAGTTGAAATTTCTAAATCTCAGCCTCCGTCTGCAAAATGAAAGCGTACTTCCATCCTGGAGACGTTTCGTGGGTAAATTTGAAAACAAATACACAGGGCATCCAACCCATTTGGTCACACAGCACTCTGTGTTAGCACACCCCGTGTTTGTTATAATGCTCTGCCGTCTAATCTTCAAATTCTCCATTTTTGAGCAAGGGGATTTGACGTTTACATTTTACATTAGGCCCCACGAGTTACGTGGCTGGTTCTGCGTGTGTAAACTGCTTTGCACTGTGCCTTGCACGGCAGACACTGTTATTTATACCGTAGAACAAGTATTACAAGGCTCTCCTGCCAATCTTGTGCTCTGGTATAAAACTATGGAATCCAAGCCAGTAGGCTTTCTCCTGCTTCCAAATAGGATAACTTCTTGACCGGCGGTCCTAAGAACCCACACCCCTACTGCTCCCAACAAGGTCTGTATCTATTTGTAGGAAATGGAAAACACACTGATACACTAGTCAATGTATGTTTGCATGTGTAAAAATTACCCTCTATACAGAACTCCTAACTGGTAACATGATTTTTTTCTGAGATATAAAACTGCTCGTAGGGGTTAGTTTCTGGAGGGGGACCTACTTTCTACTTCATTTTGTCTTTCTTGTTTTTGTTTTGTTTCGTTTTACCATATGTATGTTTTACTCTAAAAATAACAAAACTTAATTTTGTTTTACTTAGATCCCAACAACCCGATCTATACCCGTATATGAATATAAAGTCAACTCCTAACTGTTATTGTCTGAAAAGATAGATGTGGGTAAAGTGTAACTATCTCAGTATCCAACCAATAGTCCAGAGTTTTAAAGGCAAGATCTACCTTCCAGAGCAAGGCAGTAGTTGATCCTTAATGAGGAGAAAGGGGTTTTCCTCTCCTCACCCTGTGGTCCCTCGCCCACTCCCAGGGGAAAAGGAGAGCAGGGAAGCCAGTGTTTTTGCACTGCAGCCTTTACCCCCAAGTCTCCTGGGCCCCAGAAAGCATGTACACTCACAGGCAACTTTCTGTACCACAGGAAAACAAAGAAAAGTATAAACAACCTATTAAAAAAAAACCGTATGTTCCTACAATGTATCGCTCTGGGGCTGCTGAGAAACGTAGTATCTAACGGGCTTTGAAGTCAGAGGTAGAATCCCTGTGAAATCAGATTTTTCCCAAAGTCTTCCAAGGAATGAAGTGGCTGTTGTTTATCCTCCCCCAGAGCGCTCGCTGGATGACCTTGGACAATGACAAACAATGTAACACACACAACAATATCAGCCTGGATAATTACCATCTTAATGATGAAGCATGTGGTCTGGATTTTGTGTTCAGCGTTTCTGCTGAATTCTGTGGGGGCACCCAGGAACGACTTGTGGGCAAAGGTCAAGCTGATGAGCCAACTCTCGAAATTCTAGGGGAAGAAATTCACTACCCTTTTTGTCCAGAGTTCCAGTCGCCCACAATAAAACCCACGGTATCATCCTAAATGGAGAAACAAAATTCATCCAGCATCATGGCGCTTCCCGTTCCTCTGGGGCGGCTGCCTGTATGAAGCAAGCAACCAGAAAACAAACAAACAAAGAGAAGAAGAGAAGGTCTGCACAGCCTGTTGTCTAAGTGTCATGAATTATCTGCCTTTTCTGACAAAAAATGTGACATAAGATATTTGACTCTTCTCCCGCTCAGTCTCTCACTGCTCCTCTGCTCCGGTCTGTGGGGGACCAGAACGCAATTTGTGTGCCCTAGAAAACAGCTGCACAGAGGGTAGGAAGGCACCTTGAAGGATGGTACACCAATGACAGTCAGTGGATATTAAAACACTAAAGATCGAGGTCACCTCCTGCTTTTCCAACTCCCCTCCCCATACCCAGCCCCTCTGCAATTCCAGTTTCCAAAAAAAATCTTATCCAGGGCATAAACTATATCTGTTGTTCTAGCTGACAGGTTCTGGAATTAAGCTGAACTCACATAAAGGTGACTGTTTGTGAGTCTGAGGTGACACCTGGCAGTCTGTAACTGTTCTGTGCCTCATTTGGCTAACGTTTGCTTTTCCTTTCCAGCAATGCCTGGGAAAGGGGATAATGGGTATTTCTTAAATGAATAAATCAGGAAGAACATTGGTTTTGTTCCCGTGTGTTCTAAGAGGCCGAAGGTACTTTTACTCCACGCCCCATCTGTTGCTTGCTGCCTGGCCCTTCCTGCAGCTAGTCAGAAAAGGTGTTAACTACTTTCTGAGCTTCTTCCTAAAGTGAAATGTGCTCGTTGGTTTGGGCCATAATGGGGAGGGACAGTGTAATATAACAGTGAAGGGCATAGATACCAAGCCAGAATCCCTGGGATTGTATCCCCAGCTACCACTTACCAGGTGTATGACCTTGCTTAAGTTACTTCCCTTTTCTGTGCCTCAGCTTCCTCACCTGGAAAATGGGGACAGTACAAGTTGTGACAGCATACAATTGTAATAAAGACAAAGTAGTGCATTTTGTAAGGTGTTCAGGATGAAGTTGACATATAATCAGTGTCACAGAAATATTCACTAAGTAAATTAAATAAAATGCTATTTCTTTTTTTAATTTTTTATTTATTTCTGAGAGAGAGAGAGAGAGAGAGAGAGCGAGCATGAGCAGGGGAGGATGAAAGAGAGGGAGACACAGAATCTGAAATAGGCTCCAGGCTCTGAGCTAGCTGTCAGCACAAAGCCTGATGCGGGGCTTGAACCCACGAACCGTGTGATCATGACCTGAGCCAAAGTCGGACGCTTAACTGACTGAGCCACCCAGGTGCCCCAATAAAATGCTATTTCTTAATATATTTTAAGTTTTTATTTAGTTGGAGAGACAGCACAAGTAGGCGAGGTGCAGAGAGAGGGAGAGACAGAGAACCCTAAGCAGGCTCCAAACTGTCAGCACAGAGCCCCACACAGGGATCACATTCACAAGCTGTGAGATTATGACCTGAGCCGAAGTCAGACACTTAACCGGCTGAGCCACGCAGGCGCCCCTAAAATGCTATTCCCAAGAAAGGATAATGCTAAGTCATGGATGGCACATAAGCTGCACAGCTTAAGAGTGAACTTACATTTATTGGTAGAAGACCTCTGAAATCGTGTTAGGAAGAAGTTCCAAGCCATATTTCCGCTCAGAGGAAAGCAGAACGCTTTCCATAATGTCTGCCTCGGGATCTGATAGGGGAAGCGGCAAGACATGTGTCCTCTTCCTGATGTGCCTGTGATATTCGCTACCTAACAGGTTCCAAGCACCCAACAAGGTTAGAAAGCGTGAATAAATACTTTTGAGAATCATTTCTGTGCAGATATTATGCCAAGTGTTAAAACAGAAAGATGAGTGAGACAGCCACTGCTTTCAAGGGTTAGAGACCAGCAGGGGAGAGAGGCCCGTGAACTAGAAGTTAAAATACGGTGTGAAGAAGTGGAATGAAAGCACAGAGCTTTGAGAGCACAAAGGGGTAGCAACTAACACCCCCCAATGTGGGATGGAGACATGAGAATTTTGAGAGGAGTCCATGTCCTGTAAAATACCATGTGCTACTCACATTGCCCTCTTGTCATGAACATCTCTACTGATGGAGAAAGCATGTGAGACCAGGGTTTCAAGATTGGACTGTGATCCCAGAGAGAGGAAAAAGAAGGTGAGCCTGTGACTGCATTAGCCCAAGGGCCGGAAGCAGACCCCGGGCAAATCCCTGGGATGAGCAGCCAGTCAGAGCCTGTGGTGTGACTGACCGGAGGCGATAAAGACGGAGTCAAGAAGGCTAAGGTAGCTAGAACTGAGCACCAGAAAGAGGGCATCTCCCCGGGGAGAAAACTGAAGAGATCTCTAAGGGCAACTACTCTGATCACAAATCATAAGATATGTTCCAGGAAGGAAAAGAACACATGAAAGAAGGAAGAGAAAAATGGAAAATAAAGAAATTGAAATTCTAAAAATAAGGTAAAATATCTGAACTAAAAATTACTCAGGATTGATTTACAATATACATCTTCATTGATCAGTGTTTACCTTCACATTATATTTCACCCCTTCACATGTGGTCTAAGAATGCACCCCATCGTCGTGCATTGTTACTATAAATTTTACATCTACTAGATTACAAGCCCTACAAATAAAAACGTACTGGTTTTTCTTCTAATGATCACTTATCTTTTAAAGAAATTTTAAAAGAAGCAAGAATTGCCTTCTTCATATACACACATGTTTACAAGTTGGAGTACTAACCATTCTTTTTTGGTCTTATACCCATCTGGCACAATTTTTTTATGCTTGGATAAATTCCTTTAATGCTTCTTTTAGATCTCTTTAGTGATGAATTCTCCTAGCTCTTGTTTGTCCTAAAGTCTCTATTTTGCATTTATTTTTTAAAAAGTTACTTTTGCTGGACATAGTGGGTTGACAGATTTTATTCCCAACATTTCAAAAAAAATTATTTTTTTATGTTTATTTTTGAGAGAGAGACCGAAAGTGAGTGGGGGAGGGGCTGGTGGGGAGGGAGACACAGATCCCAAGCAGGCTCCAAGCTCGGAGCTGTCAGCACGAAGTCCAATGCAGGACTTGCATCTACTAACTGTGGGACCATGACCTGAGCTGAAGTCAGTCGCTTAACTGACTGAGCCACCCAGGTGCACACCCCACAACATTTCCAATATGTCCTTCCATTGTCTGACAGCCATCAAGGTTTCTAATGAGAAATGTGCTGCTATTCTTAAGATTCTTTGTTTCTCTATACAGAATGTGTGGGGGTTTTTTCTATGGCTGCTTTTAAAATTATCTTCTTATCACATATTTTCAAAAAATTTGATTATGATGTGGGGATTTTTGTGTCTGTGCGTTTTTCCTATGCTTCTTCTGGTTAATATCTACTGAACTTCCTGGCTCTGTGCATTTTTGGTTTTCATCAACTGGAAAATCTTTCAGACATTATTTTCTTCTATTGTTTTTCTTTGCCCCCTAAGTTTTTCCCCAATGTTTCAGTCTTTTAGTTTCTATTGCTTTGCCTTCGAACTCTCTGATCTTCTTTTCTCCAATGTCTAATCTGTTCAATAACTTATAGAATAGTTACACCAAAAACAATAAGGATATAAAGTACTTAAACAAGACTTCAAAAAGGACTTATAATTGTAATTTGTAGGACATTCCACCTAACAGCAGTGGAAAACACATTCTTTTTAATTGCACATGAAACACTCACCAAGGTAGACCACACTCTAGACTATAAAAAATACCTCATGAAGATTAAAGGACTCAAATATAGAGCATGTCATCTGATCATAATGAAAATAAACTTGAAATTGATTTAAAACATGATTTCTGAAACTTTTTCAAATATTAGGTTTTTTTTAATCCACATAGAAAATTAGAAAATATTTTTAAACTCAATGCAAACAAAAAGAAAACAGATCAAAATCTGGGGGAATCAGGAAAAAAAGTACATGGAGAGAACACTTATTGCATTAAAATCTTCTATTGGAAAACTCATAAGTATGACTCAATTATTTAAGCTTATATGTAAAGAATTTAGACAAAGAATGGAAGATTAAGCCCAAAGTAGAGAGAAGAAAGAAAATAATAAAAATAAGAATGAAGGCAATAAAATAGAAAACAAAAATTACAGGGAAAATATCAGTAAAATGAAAAGCTGTTTTATGGAGGAAGATCAATATAATTGATAAGCCTTTAACAGTTATTTTAAAAAAGACAAACACTGTCAGTATCAAATAAAAGAAAGAATACTGCTATAGTTTCTACATGCTCTAAAAGCATAATAAGATAGTATCATGAACAATGCCAATAAAGTTGACAACTTGGATAAAACAGATTCCCAAAAGACACAAACTATCAAAAAGAAATAGATAAACAATAGTTCAGTATCTACTGAGGAAATTGAATTTATGATTAAAAACTTTCCTACAAAGAAAACTCCAGATTTAGGTCGAGATGACTTCATCAGCGAATCCAACCAGACAAAGGAGCAAAAATGCAATTCTACACACTCTTCTGGAGAGTAAAAGAGAACAGAATACCTTCTACATCATTTCTGAAGCCAGCACAGCCTGGGTTTCAGAACTAGATTAAGATAGCACAAGAAAAGAAAACTATAGGCCAACATTGTAACAAACAGAATGGCAAAAATTCTAGAAAATTGGATTCAGCAATAATTGAAAAGCCAATATATCATGACCAGTTGGGGTTTATTTGAGAAATCAATAGTTGCATTAAGATGAGAAAAATCTACTTTATCATATTAACAAAGTAGAGAAAAATATATGCTCATTTCAATAGATGCAACAAAAGAATTTAAGAAAATCCTATATTCATAATGAAACAACTCTCAGCAAATGAGAAGCAGAAGGGAATTTCATCAACCTGAAAAGCAACATTCATGACAATTCTACACTTAACATCATACTTAACGGTGAAAGGTTATATGGGTTCCCTTTAAGGATAGGAACAAGGTAAAATTGCTCTTACCATGTGTATTCAACATTGTATTAGAGGACCTAGTCAGTGCAATATGGCAAGAAAAAGAAGTAAATAGCATACACATTGGAAAGAAAGAAGTAAAACTGTCTTTACTCATAGACATTAAGGTTGTATTTGTACAAAATCCTTAAGAATCTAAAGGAAAAAAATCTACAAAGAAGTTAAGAGAATTAATAAATGAGTTTACTAAGGTCATAGGATGTCAGTAAATAAATTCAATCATATTACCATAGGCTGGTGGCCCAGTGTTGAAAATTGAAATAAGAAAAATCTATAATAATGGGGCGCCTGGGTGGCTTAGTCAGTTAAGTGTCCGACTTTCACTTAGGTCATGATCTCGCGGTTCGTGGGTTCGAGCCCCGCGTCGGGCTCTGTGCTGACTGCCAGCTCAGAGCCTGGAGCCTGTTTCAGTCTGTGACTCCCTCTCTCTCTGACCCTCCCCTGCTCACGCTGTCTCTCTCTCTCTCTCTCTCCTAGAAATAAATAAAACATTAAAAAAATTAAAAAAATAAACCAAAAATCTATAATAGTGTCAAAAAAACATAAAAGGGACCCCTGGGTTGTTTGGTCAGTTTAAGCATCTCACTTCAGCTCATGGTTTGTGAGTTTAAGCCCCACATCAGGCTCTGCACTGACAGCTTGGAGACCGGAGCTGGCTTCAGGCTCTGTGTCTCCCTCTCTCTGCCCCTCCCCTGATTGTGTTCTCTCTCAAAGTTAAACATAAAAAAAAATACATAAAATATGTAGTGATAAACTTAAAGTATGAGCAAAGATCTTAACTTGTAAATTACAAAGCATTGCTATGAGACATTAAAAAATATCTAAACAAATGTAGAAATGTACCATGTTTATGTATCAAAATTCTCAGTGATGTTTAGATGTATATTTTACCTCCAATTCATTATAATTTCAATCAAAATCCCAATAGGTTTTTTTTAATTGACAAGATGATTCTAAAATGTGTATAGAAATACCAAGGACCTAAACTAATTCCCAAAATGATAACAAAGTTGTAGGCCTTATACTACCTTATTTCATAAATTCCTTTATGACAAGTGTGGCATTGGCATAGTTTAAATTTTTTTAACATTTATTCATTTTTGGGAGACACAGAGAGAGAGAGAGAGAAACAGAGAGAGAAAAAGCATGAGTTGGGGAGGGGAGAGAGAGAGACAGAGGTAGACACAGAATCCAAAGCAGGCTCCAGGCTCTGAGCTGTCAGCACAGAACCCAAAGCAGGGGCTTGAACCCATGAACTGTGAGATCATGACCTGAGCTGAAATCAGGTCCTTAACTGAGTGTGCCACCCAGGCACCCCATCATAGTTTAGACATATAGATTCATGTTACAGAATAGAAAGTTCAGTAATAAATGTACACATCTACAGCTGATTAGTTTTCATAAGAGTGACAATGTAATTCAATAGGAACAACATAGTTTTCTTCAATAAATGGTTTTGAAACAGATATCTATGCGTAAACCAGCCTGCAAGATGACCCCAATTATCTCGTCTCTTAGTATCATGTCTTTCCATAGTACCCTTTCATTGAATCTGAGCTGACTCTTGTGACCAATGGAATATAGCAGAAATGAGGGAGTGACTGACTTCTAAGCTCACAGTATGGAAATCAGGGCATTTTGCTTCTCTGCTCAAAATATTCATGTAGTTTCCTGTCTCACTCAGAATAACATCCAAATTCCTTACCTTGGCTTGCTAATATCTTTGATGACTACTTCTCTGACCTCATTTTCTACTCCTCTCTCCCTAAGTTTGTAGGCACATTATCTTCATAGTTGCTTGAGTCGGCCTTGATCTTGAAATCACCATGGCTTACTCCCTCACTTCACTCCAGTCTAATATTGAATGTCACCAACAGATTCCATCCTGACTGCTTGTCCAAAACAACCCGGTCCTCACAACCATTTCTCTGCTTCTCTGAGTATTGCAGTCACCAAGGGACTGGTTGAATACTGGCATGTTTGCTTGTCTTTTGCCTGCCGCCTTCTCCCCCTTCCCCATAGACATTGGCATCTATGAAAATAAGCTCTATAACAAAATAAGCTCTATGAAAATAAGAAAATTCACTCTGTTCAATACCAAATCCCCAACTCTTAGAAAAACACAAAGCATGTGGTAGGTGCTCATTAAACATATTAAATGAACAGATAAACATTTGTACCTTATCAGACTAGGAAAACAGTGGACTCTAAGAAGTTACAATGAGGCAGAAATTCAAAGAGAAAAATGAATAACAATGAGAGAAAAAAATAGGTTTATCACAGAGTCATTCCCGCTGTATGGAGGTTTCAAAACCTCATAGCCTGGGTCTGCTAATGGTGAGAAATGAAGTAAAGTTCCAGGAGTTAAGCCAAGTTGGTAAGTGGAGACATTCGAGCAGTTCAACTTGCAGGTATATGGCCCTGTTGAGGGCACCCGAAAACATAAAACAAATAGGCCTAGCCATGGTTTTGGAACTACCTTCTGAAACAAGAATTACCCTGAAACTGACCCCTTCTGGGTTATTATGAGGAGCAAGTGAGTAGCATGAAAGAAAGAGTAATTTTCTCTGGACAGGGAATTTGGGGGCAGACTATTCTCAGATTCTGACACATACTATAAAAACAGAACCTTAAAAACCTAGAATTTTAAGGACCATTCTCAGCTCTGCTTTCCTCACTACCTTTCCTCCTAAATCTCCAACTATTCCTGTCCTGATTTTCCCATGAACTTGGAGGGTAGAGGCACTATGGAGGTCCCATGGTTGAGGTAGAGAGAGTTGTCTCCCAATATCCGTTTTTCCTTTCATTTTACCTCGGCACCTGGCCTCCCAGGCACACACAGACTACAGTGCCTCTCTTCCTCTGGTGCATATGGATTTTCATGCTGGTGGGATTCAAGTGGAAGTGCTATGGGCAAACCTTCATCCATTGTCCTGGGCATACTTGCTATGGAGGACTTGGTTCTTCCCACTGGCTGGGGCAAGGCAAGCCACCTGACCAACATGGGTCCCAGGATGACTTGTGTGTCAAAACCTTCTGGACCCATCCTGGCCTGTTTCATAAGAGCGAAATGAACTTTCTTACGTCTCTTCATTCCAGCCGTGTAGCCAGTATCCCACATACTGCAATAGTGCAACAATGCAGCAGAAAAGGCGTGGAACCTAGGGTCAGAGAAGCCCAAGTTCAGGGCCCACACACCAGGCATGTGTTGCCAAATCTTCTTTCCTCAAAGTAAAGCAGATAAAACCTGCCTTGCAAGAGATTGCATGTCTACAGCTGTAAAAGTATGTATAGTCTGTAATCTTCGGTATTTATTCAGTAAAATGTTACGCTTATTAATCTGATTGGCCATACAGAAGTGCCCACCAGAAGCCGCAGCAGTAGAGCATGTCAGGAAAGAAAGGGACAGGGGCGCCTGGGTGGCTTAGTCGGTTAAGCGTCCGACTTTCGCTTAGGTCATGATCTCACAGTTCGTGGGTTCGAGCCCCGCGTCGGGCTCTGTACTGACTGCCTGGAGCCTGGAGCCTGTTTCAGTCTGTGACTCCCTCTCTCTCTGACCCTCCCCTGCTCGCGCTGTCTCTCTCTCTCCTAAAAATGAATAAAACATTTAAAAAAAAAAAAAAAAGGAAAGAAAGGGACAAATGAAAAGAGATGTACCCTATCCTGGAGCCCTTGACCTTGTTCTTCAGTAGTCCACACCAAGTATTTCATACCAAACATTGAAGATGGGCCAAAATGTCAGGCTGGGAAATGTTCATGGCTCCAGCTTTCTTAATCTTACTTAAGTAAAGGTATTTTCCACCCCCCAATCCATTACTGCACAGAAGCCTTGATGACAATATACTGTGTCTTGCTCTCAAATCATGTTCTTTCCCTCAGCTTGAAAAGCTAAAAACTAAAGATGAGGCAAAACTTCCATGATCCCCCAAATAGGATTTCTGTGATTTTAAAACCCTCAGTGAGGAAATGCCTGAAAATAACTTGTCAACTAAAACAAGACCAGTACTGTGCAAATCCTTCAAAACTCCCCGGAGAGGGTTCCCATCCCATCTCCTCCCTCCGCCCCATCACCCCCTCTCCCCACCCTGGAACTTTCCTCTCGAAAGAAATCTGCAACTTTCACATCAACTGCAGAAATCTCAGACAAACACACAGCAAAAACAAAACAAAACAAAACAAAACAAAAAACAAACAAAAATTCCCACCATCTTTCCAGGTAAGATGTACTATAATGTTTACCATTTTAAAGGAGTCACTTCTTAGCCTTCTACACAGTAACGAACCTGTTTGTTTCCCTCAACTCGCTTCACATAATAAAGGACTTATGTACATTCAGCAGGAGTTCTGTCATCCTGAGGTGACACGTTGGCATTGGAGGATTTATCTCTACCATCCACCAGTATGAAAAGATGGTGCTGCGCTTTTTTAACGTGGCAAAAACAGTGAGAAAGTTGCAGTTCTGGCTTGTGAATTCATCAAGCGTTGACTTCATGAAATCTTAATGAACAGATTCAAGTTAGGGCTGGGGATAAGTCATTCAGGCAAACAAAAATGCATTAATGCAACATTAAGCCCAAGAAAGTATAAACCTATATAGCCTGAAAATGTAGTCACGGCAGGTAAAATAAATAGGACCCTTTTGTATGTGTCTATTTATACATTTGTATGTGTGTGTACACATATACATATGTGTGTGCATATGTATAAAGAGAGAGACAGAGACAGAGAGACAATGCATGTATTAAATAACCATAACTCAAGATACTATGATCCAACATTATACAATGAAACTTTCAGTAATGATGGATTAATAACCTCAGGTCAAAAGCTGCCCTTGGACTTGCCCTGAAAATTGCTGTCAGCAAGGGAGAATTTGACCTAGCACTTTAGAGAGAATCTCTGAAAGCATAATTTACTCCAATATATGGATGTATTGATATGGAACAGGTTGGGGGTGCCCGGTGTGTGTGTGTGTGTGTGTGTGTGTGTGTGTGTGTGTGTGTGTGTTTGTGAACAAAGATGGTTTGTCTATGCTAATAGAACTCCACAACCTTTCTCTGCCACCATGTCCGAGTTGTGCTCTATAGACACCAACATCTTCAAGGTCCTCCAGGTGATCCACCCATGTGGGTGGTACTCATTTGAAACGCACAGCTAGAACAGGCTGAACTCTGGGTGAAGCTTCCAGCAAAAGCGGGGGATGGGGATGGGAAAGCATTATAAGGGGGCATTTGTCTCAAATGCCGATAAGAGAGTGAAATCATGGTCGACTCTGCGGTCCAGGAAATATTCGTGGGACACTTTTTCATATGACTGACAGTCACATCTTCCCCAGGGCACTGTGGAGAGCAGTGGCATTCTCCTTGGACGTGAGGTGTTTGCTTTCACTGTCCTAGCCAGGTGGTGAGCCGGGGCATAAACACATGCTTTCTACTACCAGATCATCTGCTTGTTCACTAGTCCATGCTGCATCATGTGATTCTGGCCCAATTCCGTGGTCCACCTTTGCCAAGGACATGTGGCCCCTTCCTTCACTATCATCTGCAAAGTGACAGAGGCCTAGAGCAGAGAGTGAAATGGAAAGGCACCGTCCCCAAGGGACTCATCTGAATTGCAAGAGATATTGGATTAAGGCTGGGTTTGTTCCTGCATCTATATGCATCCGGCTAGCACGCTTCCCTTCTTAATGCTACTCACATACTCAATTGAAATCAGTCGAAGCAGCTAGCTAGCACAACCTTCTTTTAAATAAAAGTGCTTCCCACCCAGAGCATCTCAGAGTGATAGAAAATAGACACGGAGCCATCAGCGATATCAACTGGACTATTTGAGCTAATGGTAGTTTTATCTCCCTACAAACATTTTATTATTAATTCTTTAAGTGGTTAAACCCTTTATAATGCCTTCACCTGGAAGGACCTGGTGAAATCATCTACTTGTCAGGCATATAACTGGGAGAATTGTAATACAAATATAAGTGATCATATTTTGGTCACCTGTGGTTAATTTTTCTTCACAAAACCACCGAGGAACCCAATATGGAAATGTCAAAATTGCCTCAGAGTGAAAAGCTCAATTTGAATATTTATGTACATGCTCCAAGTTGAGGTAATCCAGCAAACTGTTTAATAAAGACAAAAGGATTGTGCTGTTTGTGCATTTTAATTTGCAAAACAAAGAACATCCCACAAATGTGATTTAGTTATATTAGTACACACTTTATTATCTGTGCATTTTATTTGCTAGAAACCAAAACAACAAGACACGTGTTGCAAAACATCAGCGTCGCCACCATTCATAGCACTTCCAGTAAAACTGGTTAGCTGGTGCACCATCAAGAAGGGAGTCTGGTTGCTATCAGTGAAAATAAACATAAATGAAATCGGTCACAATGTAAAAAAGAGTTCATTCTCTCAGCACAGCGCCACACCAACTATTTCCTTATTTAATGTATTTGTGTATCATGTCTACCCCTGCTCCCCATTACTCCCCACTTCCAGCACCGACAACCCAATTCTACTTTCGGTCTCTATGATTCTCATTAAGTAAGACTCCACATGCAAGTGGAAGCACACAATGTCTGTCCTTTGTGCCTGGCTTATTTCATTTTACATAATTGCTCTCAAAGCTTACCCATGCTGTTGTATGTGTCTGAGTTTTCTTCCTTTAAAAGGCTGAATAATGTGTCTGAGCTTTCTTCCTTTAAAAGGCTGAATAATATTCCATTCTGGGAACATACTACATTTTCTCTATCCATTGATCAGCCGATGCACACCAGGTCATGTTTTGTTGGCATTTGATGGGGCTCGTCTATTTTATTTTGTTTAATTCATTTTGAATGGCTTAGATAGGGCATGTCTCCTCCATTTTTTTTTTACCCTGACCACCCTCTCTCCTAACTCCTTCACTCAGCCTTACCGTTTACTTCATCTCTCCATAACTTTCAAGTAAGATTAAATTGTGATGACTATATTCCACTTGCTAAGATGAAAATAGGAAAATAACCCATATTATAAATCAAGAATTAAACCAGAGAAGGAGTTTCTACCTAATCTCTAGATAATTTTGTAGAAACTTAAGAAAAACTTCCACTCCTTGAGTAGTCCAGGTTTTAAACGGTAGAAATTTAAGGGGCTTTCTCCTCTGATTGTTAAATCCCAAACTATTCTATACAATTCTGATAGGGTCAAACTAGCATATTTGTGCAGAAGCAGAAATTAGGTACGCTGCCAGAACTCCGTCTCTTCATTCATTCGGCACACTTGTATTGAGTGCTTATAATTTGTAAGGCTTTGTACTAGCTTTGTGGATATAAGCATTAGCAAAACCAATATAGCTTTGGCCCTTGTGATGTTCACTCTCTCTAGAGAAGCCAATATTAAGCAAATAGTTCCCAAGGTAATGTAAAATTTCAACATGAAAAAGTGCCAAGTGAAATCAAAACAGTGAAAGAAGTATAATGCTCTAATAGCAAAGAGCAAGGGAAGCTAACACAGTCCCATGTGTGGTGGATGTTTGGGGGGTTAACAGGGGAGAGAGTGTTCTTCTCAAATGAAGGCAATTAGTATGATATGTCTGACAACGAACATGAAGTATTGTATTGAGAGTGATGATTAGAAGTTCTCACTTCCCTTCCTTTCCATTCATTCATCCAGACAATCAGTCGAGGTCAATTAACCAAGATTTTATTAAGCACCCACTATGTGTGTTGCACAATGTCAGGTGCTAGATAGAGACAAAAAGATGGACCAGACAAGCATGATCCTTATGTCTGCAGACTTGCATCCTGTTGGGTTGCAAACAGACTTGCATACAAAACCCAAGAAAAGTAATACATAAAACAAAGACAAATGTCGTAGGTGCAACGAAGGAAACCAAACTGGACTAACGTAAAGAATAACATGGTGGGTGGCGAGGATGTGGAGAAACGGGCACCCTCCTACACTGTTGGTGGGAATGTAAACTGGTGCAGCCCCTCTGGAAAACAGCATGGAGGTTCCTCAAAAAATTAACCCTAGAACTCCCCTATGACCCAGCAATAGCACTGCTAGGAATTTACTCAAGGGATACAGGAGTGCTGATGCATAGGGGCACATGTACCCCAATGTTCATAGCAGCACTCTCAACAATAACCAAATCATGGAAAGGGTCTAAGTGTCCATCAACGGACAATGGATTAAGACATGGTTTATCTATACGATGGAATACTACATGACAATGAGAAAGAATGAAATCTGGCCATGTGTAGCAACATGGATGGACCTTGAGGGTGTTATGCTGAGTGAAATAAGTCAGGCAGAAAAGGACAGATACCATATGTTTGCACATATAGGAGGATTAGGAGGAACTTAACTGAGGACCGTGGGGGAGAAGAAGAGGAGAAACAGTTGGGGAGAGGGAGGGAGGTAAACCATCAGAGACTCTTGAATGCTGAGAACAAACTGAGGACTGATGGGTGTTGGGGGGAAGGGGAAGGGGAGTGGTGGGCATGGAGGAGGCCACTTGTGGGGATGAGCACTGGGTGTTATATGGAAACCAACTTGACAATAAACT